>NW_024081309.1:0-486989 GCF_003009895.1 Hyaena hyaena | reverse complement strand
ATTTAACCAAGAAGGTAAAATACCTGTACACTGAAAACCATAATACACTGATGGAAAAAATTGAAAAAGACACAATTAAATGGAAAGATATTCCATATTCATGAATTGGAAGAATTAATATTGTTAAAATGTTCCCACTACCCAGGGGCACCTGGGTGGCTCAGTTAGTTAGGTATCTGACTCTTGATTTTGGCTCAGGTCATGATCTCAGGTCATGGGATTGAGCCCTCCATCAAGCTCTATGCTAGGCATAGAGTCTGTTTAAGATTCTTTCTCTCTTTCCCTCTCCGCATCTCCTCTTTGTTCATTTTCACTCTCTCTCTCAAAAAAAAAAAAAAAAAAATGTTCACACTACCAAAAACAATCTACAGATTCAATACAATCTCTATCAAAATTCCAATGGCATTTTTTACAGAAATAGAACAAACAACCCTTAAATATGTATGGAACCACAAAAGACCCCAAATGTCCCAAAGCAATCTCCAGAAAGAAGAACAAAGCTGGAGGCATCATGCTCCTTGATTTCAAAATATATTACAAAGCTATAGTAATTAAAACTATGTTATGGACATAAAGACAGACACATAGATCAACAGAACAGAATAGAGAACCCAGAAATAAACCCACATACAACATCAATTAATTTACAACAAAGGAGACAAGGATATTCAATGGTGAAAGAATAGTCTCTTCAACAAATGGTGTTCTGAAAACTGGACAGTCAGATGCAAGTGTCAGTTTCATAACTGAACCCATATTACACCAAAATGGATTAAAGACTTGAAGGTAAACCCTAAAACCATAAAACTCCTAGAAGAAAACATAGGCAGTAAGTTCCCTGACATTGATCTTAGCGATGATTTTTTTGGATTTGACACCAAGGGCACAGGCAACAAAAGCAAAAATTAGTAAGTGGGACTACAACACACTAAAAACTTCCACACAGCAAAAGAAGCCATCAACAAAATGATAAACCAACCTACTAAATGGAAAAAATATTTGAAAACCACATAGCTAGTAAAAGGTTAATATCCAAAATATATTTTTAAAAAACAGCATACAACTTCTACAACTTGATAGCATAAAAAATCCAGTTTAAAAATTGGTAAAGGCTCTGAATAGATATTTTTCCAAAAAATACATATATATGACCAGCAGGTACATGAAATAGTGCAAATCAAAACCACAATGAGGTATCATCTCACACCTGTTCAAATGGCTTTTACCAATAAAACAAGAGATAGGGGTGCCTGGGTGGCTCAGTGGGTTAAGCATCTGATTCTTGATCTCAGCTCAGGTCATAATTTCATGATTAATGGGCTGGAGTCTGTGCTGGTAGCATGGAGCCTTTCCCCTGCTCATGCTGTCTGTCTGTCTCTCTGTCTCTGTCTCTCTCTCTCTCCCTCTCTCTCTTTCTCAAAATAAATAAATAAACTTTAAAAGAGAGAGAGAGCACAGCAGCTCTTCCTGCCGATGGGTCCTATCCCCATGCTCTAATAAAATCACCTTTTTTGGGGGCACCTGGGTGGATCAGTTGGTTAAGGGTCTGACCGGCTCAGGTCATGATCTCACAGTTTATAAGTTAGAGCCCCATGTCAGGTTCTGAGCTGATAGCTTGGTGTTCAGGGTTCAGATCCTGTGTCTCCCTCTCTCTCTGCCCTTCCCCACTCCCGCTCTGACTCTCTCTTTGTCTTGAAAATAAATAAACATTTAAAAAAAAGTTTAAGAGATAGCAAGTAGCTATCTTAAAGTTCATGCTATTGTCACTCCTCCCCTGCCTTACACACATACATACACATAGAAATATATACACACAAAACAATACCACAAGAGCTGCTTCTTTTGAAGAGAGTATTTTTTTTTTTAATTTTTATTTTTTGAGAGAGAGAGAGAGAGCACATTTGCACCCATGTGCAAGTCAGGGAAGGACAGAAGGAGAAGGAGGGAGAGAATCCTAAGCAGGCTCCATGCTGAGTGTGGAACCAGACACGGGGCTCGATCCCACAAACGATGATAAGATCATGACCTGAGCCAAAATCAAGAGTCAGATGTTTAACCAACTGAGCCATTCAGGCACCCCAAAACTGTATTATTATTGCAGGGGTGGGGAAAGGGTCAGTCGAAGGGAGAGAGCAAGAGAGAGAATCCCAAGTAGGCTCCACACTCAGCACAGAGCCCAACCTGAGGCTTGATCCCAAAACCCTGGGGACCATGACCTGCGCTGAAATCAAGAATCAGATGCTTGAGGCTCCTGGGTGGCTCAGTTGATTAAGTGTCTGACTTCGGCCCAGGTCATGACCTAGAGGTTTATGAGTTCAACCCTTGTATCAGGTTCTGTGCTGAAAGCTCAGAGCCTGGGGCCTGCTTTGGACTCTGTGTCTCTGTCTCTTTATCTGCTCCTCCCCCACTAATGCTGTGTGTCTCTCTCTCAAAGAATAAATAAACATTAAAAAAAAAAAAAGAACAAAAAAAGGATCAGATGCTCGACCGACTGAGCCACCCAGGTGCTCCCAAAGAATTTTTTTTAACTGTTAAGACCAGACGTGTATTGATGATCGTGGAACGCAGGTAACAGATACATGGCGCTTTGCCACACTATTCTCTCTGCTTTTGAATATATTTGGAAGTTTCAATGGTAAAAATACTTTTTAACTATTTGCAAAATTACGATGTCATTTACACCAAATATCCATTTTACCAAATACTGCTAAACAACACAGAGATGATTAAGACGTGATCTCTGTGTAGGGTTACCAAATAAAATATAGGAGGCCCACCCAGTTAAGTTTGAATTTCAGAGAAACAACAAATAATATGTATAAGTACATTCCATGCATACCTAGAATATTCATTCTCTCACATTTCTGGAGTTGAGAAACCTGAAATCAGTTTCACTAGGGCTAAAATCAAGGCTCTAGGGGAAAACCAGTCCCTTCTGTCTTTTGGCTTCTGGTGGCTGTGGGCATTCCTTGGCTTATGGCCACATCATTACATTGTTCAAGGCAAACATCTTCAAATCTCTGTCTGCTCCAACTTTGCATCTCCTTCTCTTCTGTGTTTGTGTCAAATCTCCCTCTGCCTCTCTCTTACAAGGACACTTGTGATGGGATTTAGGGCCCACCTGCATAATCCAAAATAATTGTCCCATCTCCAGATCTTTAATTTAACCATATCTACAAAGACCCTGTTTCAAATAAGGTAACATAAATTTAGGTATCTCAGGAATTGGGACCTAATATCTTTGGGAGCCATAATTCAGCCTAGTGCAGGTGCCATTAGAGATATCTATCAGGGAATACTGAAGAAACAGAGAAGGAGCTGACAGTTCAACTTATAAAGTGGAAGAAGAGACAGATGTCAACAAAGCCTGTCTAAATCAGGGGTACCTGGCTCAGTCAGTAGAGCATGCAACTCTTGATCTCAGGGTTGTTATATGAACATAGAGCTTACTTTAAAAATAAATAAATAAATAAATATTTAAAAATAAAAAAAGAGGAGGGTGCCTGAGTGGCTCAGTTGGTTGAGTGTCTGAGTGTCCGACTTCAGCTCAGGTCAGGATCTCACGGTTCATGGATTTGAGCCCCACACTGGCCTCTGTGCTGACAGTGTGGAGACTGCCTGGGATTCTCTTTCTTCCTCTCTCTCTTCATTTCTCTCTTTCTTCCTCTCTCTCTTCATTTCTCCCCCCAAATGTTGGAGACCGGCTCTGGCTGGGGTCCAGGGGTCCCTGAAGGATGGACGGTGTCGGCGAGGGAGGGATGAGAGTTGCCAGAGAGTCTTTCTGGTCACAGGCAGGCCTCTCTGCTCTGACTGGGGCTCAACTTTATTTTAAAAGTGTTTGGGGGACAGCACAGAAGTGGCATTTGCCTTAGACAATGATTTCTGATAACAAACGTCTTTGATATGTAAGAATTTCCCAGAACATAGATTTGTAGAAGACTCATGATAACCTTTATCGATAGTGATTGAGGTAGGGGATTTAGATGCTTATCCTCTGGGGAAGGAGGGCATCTTTAGCATACCAGACAATGTTTTTAGCATAAAAGGGTGAAGTTACTTCTCTGTGAGCAGGGGTCAAACATGTCTTTCAGGAGACACCTCTGCGCCCACAATCACAAAAGAAGAAGTTCCTCAATAGTTTCCTCCACAGGGAGCAATCAGCATATTCAAGGCCAGAAAATGCTCTGAGCAGAAACAATTGGGTGGGGGTGGATGTCTGCCCTTAACTCTAAATTAGGCTCTTTGCCTCAGGGCCAGACTCAAGCCCCCTTTATTATGTAAGTCTTGGATCTGCAAGGCCCGTAGGAAGAGCCTTTTGACAATCATCCACAATGCTTTTATCTGAAGTCTCTTTGGAAAAGGCGGGGATATGCTTTTCCTGTGAGCGATCTGTGTGGGGAATATCGGTCTGATCTGGAATACTGTGAGGCCTGGTCAATACCAGCAACCTCACTTCCAACATGAGCCAGTAGTAGGAGATACCAGTTTTCCTTTCTCATGGCAGGAGCTGTGCAAACGCTACCATTTCCTCGCTGTGACTGTCATCCAGCGAGGCCAGTGCGGCTCCCATCACCCAAAATAAATAAATAAACTTTAAAAAAAATGAAGAAAGAAAGAAGGGGTCCTTGGTGGCTCAGTCAGTTGGGCATCCAACTCTTGATTTTGGCTCAGGTCACAGCCTCATGGTTTGTAGGATCGAGCCCTGTGTTGGGCTCCATGGTGCCAGTGCAGATACTGCTTGGGATTCTCTTTCTTCCTTTCTGTCTGCCCCTCCCCCCACCTCTTTCTCTGTCAAAATGAATAAACTTTTTTTAAATAAAATACTCTTTTATTTTTTAAAAAAATTTTTAATGTTTTTTTAAATTTATTTCTAACAGAAAGAGAGACAGTGTGAGCAGGGGAGGGGCAGAGAGAGAGAGGGAGACACAGAATCTGAAACAGGCTCCAGGCTCTGAGCTGTCAGCACAGAGCCCGACACGGGGCTCAAATCCCCCAACTCTGAGTCCATGACCTGAGCCAAAGTCGGACGCTTTTGGACTGACCCACCCAGGCACCCCTAAAATACTCTTTAAAAAAAAAAAAAAGAAAGAAAGAAAAGAAAGGCTTCCTAAATCAATGCTGTCAGAGAATATAAATTACTAAAGCAGTAATAATAACACCCAGCAACCAGAACAACCAGAACAGATATCAGCTATAAATAACCACCACAGCCTACCAGTTAGCAACAGTTGAGCATCAGTCTTGCTAATAAGTATAATGTTGGAGGCTTGTTACAGGAGAATAAGTAGGAAACAGCAACTGAATGACAAAATTTTTTTCCACATGGTTCCTAATATACCACTTAGGGAGGCAAGAAGGCAGGGAGACTTCCCCCCGCATAATTTGTGAGTGTCACCAAATTTCCTATCTTACCTCCTGTCATTTTTTTTTCCTTTCTGTCTTCTTTATTGCTCTTCAAAATTCTCCCAACCTCTCAATTATTTTTTATCTACACAGTTTACTCAAAAATTTTACTCAATTCTTTCCTCAATAATTTTATTATTTTTCATAAAATAAAGTACTTTGTGCAAAAAAAAATTCTAGCAATGTTAAGGTTATATAAATAAGTAACTCCTCTCTCCTCATACGTAACTGGAGCGCCTGTGTAGCTCAGTCAGTTAAGCATCTGACTCTTGGTTTCGGCTCATGTTATGATCTCACAGGTTCATAGGTTTCAGCCCCACATCAGGCTTGGAGCTGACAGTGCAGAGCCTGCTTGGAATTCTCTCTCTCTTTCTGTCTCTGCCCCTCCTCCACTTGCTCTCTCTCTCTCTCTTTCTCTCGCTCTCTCACTCTCGCTCTTGCTCTCCCTCTCTCTCTCAAGATAAATGAACATAAAAAATTTTCTTTTTTTTTTTAATTTTTTTAATGTTTTTATTTTATTTCTAGGAGAGAGAGAGAAAGCGTGAGCAGGGGAGGGTCAGAGAGAGAGGGAGTCACAGACTGAAACAGGCTCCAGGCTCTGAGCTGGCAGTCAGCACAGAGCCCGACGCGGGGCTGGAACCCACAAACTGCGAGATCATGACCACTAAGCGAAAGTCGGACCCTTAACCGACTAAGCCACCCAGGAGCCCCAAATAAACATAAAAAATTTTCTAACAGATCATACTTAGCTACGTATACATAAAAATGCAATTAAATACTTATTTATTTATATGAATAGGATGGAGCAATCATTTAGCTGTTGGCAGAAAGTGATAATCAAAACAATGCTACCTCAGCTCATGATGCCCCCAAGAGGCAGCCGGTCATATCCCCCTTCCTGTTATACTCTTTGGATCCAATTCCACAGGAAATAAACTATAAAATTAATTATTAATTATATACCCAGTGTTTTATTATTATTAAACACTGGGTGTCTAGTTACTAATTATTAATTGCATAGTGACATCCTAAAAGAAGATTGGCAATAAGAGCAAACATTAAACATCAATTATAATTTTCCCTAATCTACCCCTAAAACTTCCACCACAACAGCCTTCTTCATTGTCTCACTGGTACCTCAAACATAAATTATCTAAAATTGAACTTATCATCTTCCCTACGAAACTGCTACTCCTTTGTTTTCCATCTCACCTAGTGGCTAGGCCCGAAACCAAGAGTCACCCTTTTCCTCCATACCACATACCCCAAAAAAGTCACCAAATCCTGGAAAAGAGGACCCAAATTATAAAATTATCTCTATTCTTGGATTAGTACAAAACATTCATGATCTCCCTGACTTCCATCTTACCCTTCCCTTACCCATTCTCTACATTGCAGCTGGAGCTATCTTTTCAGAACAGAAATTACACTGTGTTGTACCTTTTCTTCAAGCTCCATAATGAGTCCCCATGCTCTCTGAAGGGAGTGCTGAAGAAGATTCATAACATCCTAGATAAATGAGCTCCTGCTTGTTTCTCTGGCTTCATCTCACACTCTCACAATGTGGTCTCAAACAACTCTTCCCTTGTTTTATTTTCTTAAGAATGCATGGTTACCCATGCTGTTTCTTCTGAGAAAGAATTTGTCTTTTTCTTGCTGAGCTAATCCCTATTCAGTCGTAGATCTTGGGGGCTCCTGGGTGGCTCAGTTGGTTAAGCCTCCAATTTCATCAGGTCATGATCTCAACGTTAGTTAGTGAGTTCGAGCCCCATGTCGGGCTCTGTGCTGACAGCTCAGAGCCTGGAGTCTGCTTCGGATTCCGTGTCTCCCACTCTCTCGGCCCCTCCCCTGCTTGCCCTCTGTCTATGTCTTTCTCAAAAATACATAAACTTAAAAAAATCATATATCTTAATTTAGTTATCTGTTCCTCCAGGAAGTCTCCTCTAATCCTCTGTCTGAGTTAGGGTCTCTTTTCTGTACTACCTTGGTATCCTGTGCTTGCTCTGCTATTTAATTAATACTTAGCAATCATAATTGTCTCTTCATTTGTCTTTCTCTACCACTAGGCCACAGGATCAGTTCACTTTTCTATTATCAGGACCTAGCATAGTACTGAGTACATAGTAGGATCTCAATACATAATTGTTAAATAAAATGGAATTAAATTGGTAGAAAAAGTAAAGCAGAGTCTCATTAGCAAGGTACTGTACATTTGTGTTCGGGGAGTAAGCTCAATCCATAGCTTGAGTATAATAAACCGAATGACAGTACAATCATTTACTACATTTTACTGACTTAGACATAAGACAAATAAATCCCAGAGACTCTTAATGATAGAGAACAAACTGAGGGTTGATAAAGGGAGGTGGGGGGGGGGCATAGGCTAAATGGGTGAGGGGCATTAAGGAGAGCACTTGTTATGATGAGCACTGGGTGTTATATGTAAGTGATGAATCACCAAATTCTACTCCTGAAACTAATATTACACTATATGTTAATTAACTAGAATCTAAATAAAAATTTGGAAAAGAAAAAAAAAACAACAAATAAATCCCACCCCCAAAAAAAGGAGCCCATTCTTCTCTATGGGAAGAAAGACTATGGTTCAGTTGCAAATAAATGTCCTCCTATCCTTCTCAATTTATACAGAAAGCAAAAGCTTTGCAGGTTCAGATCAATTTTGTTATTTCACTGAGAAGTGGAAAATCACTGAGGCAGACTTTTCCAATAGGGGTTCTTCAACTGAACACAAGATACAGAAAATGATTTGAGTGATTCTCTCTCACTTCTCCCAAAAATGGCAAATAGCTAGTACCACTCTAGATGAAAAGAAAAGTTAATTCACTACATACAATGGATATCTTATAGCCATTTGGCTTGTTTCAATCCCAGAACTTCAGAGGGCTTAAATCTCATGAAGTAAACCATATATACACATATATAGATACATATATATGTATTTTATATATTATTTACTAACTTACATCAGAAAATAAATGTGTCACCAAAACTAGAATACGGTATTATTAGTGATCACAAAGAGGCTTGAAAAATACGGAGTTTAATGCTAAAAGGGTTAGATTTTTTTTTTTTAAGATACTCTAATTGAGCTGTCATTTTTGGTGACTCAGGCTTCCTCCCTAGGGAGATAACAGACTGTGAGCTCATTGAGTGAAGAAACCTCATTTGTCTTGGCTTCACTTTTTATTGAAATTTGACCTCCTAACAATTAACATAGTGCATGGTGTATACTCCTGTTCATTGACTGAATAAATGGATGGATGAATATGTTGTATTGTGTTACTTCCTGGATTACCTTCTATAGATATTTCATTTCATATATGACACGTGGATTCGTGCTCATTCATTCAACAAATATGTACATTGTACATGGATCCCAGGCTAGGAAATGAGACAGGTTATGCATTGTATGTCACAATTCATGTTTTTAATTTTTTTTAATGTTTATTTTTAAAGACAGAGTGACAGAGCATGAGCAGGGGAGGGGCAGAGAGAGGGAGACACAGAATCCAAAGCAGGCTCCAGGCTCTGAGCTGTCAGCACAGAACCTGGAGGTTCCAATTCACAAACCACCACGTGATCATGACCAGAGCCGGAGTCAGTGGCTTAACTGGCTGAGCCACCCAGGTGCTCCAACAATTCATGTTTTTAAGAGTAATATACCAACTTACACCAATTAGGATAGCAAGCAAGCAAGCAAGCAAGCAAGACAGACAGAAAGAAAGAAGGGAGAGAAAATAACAAGTGTTGGCAACAATGTAGAGAAATTGTAACCCTTATGCACGGCTGATAGGAACATAAAATGCTACGGTCAGTATGGAAAACAGTTTTGGCAATTCCCCTAAAAATTATAAAATGAACTACCATATGATCCAGCAATCCTACTTCTTGATATATACCCTCCAAAAATGAAAGCAGACACTCACTTAAATAGATATTTGTATACCGACATATTCACAATAGCCAAGAGATGGAAGCAACCATCTGTAATGAATGGATAAATAAAACATGATATACACATACAATGGAATGTTATCCAGCCATAGCCATTTAGACACATGCTATGATATGTGGATCATATGGATGTGGATCATGTGGATATGGATGAGCCGTGAAGACATTATAGTAAGCAAAATAAGCCAATCACAAAAGGACAAATACTATATGATTCCATTTATATGAGGTATAGTTAAATTTATAGAATGAGAGAGTATAAAATGGTGGTTTCCAAGGGCCAGGACTGGGGAGTTATTACTTAGTGAGTACAGAATTTCAGTGTAGATGCTGTAAAAAATGGGGGGATGGTTGCCTGACGATGTGAAAGGATTTAACGTCACTGAACTGTACACTTCAAAATGGCTAAGATGATGGGGCACCTGGATGGCTCACTCAGTTAAATGTCTGACTCTTCATTATGGCTCAGGTTATGATCTCATGGTTCATGAGTTCGACCCCTACATTGGGCTCTATACTGACAGGGCGCAGCCTGCTTGGTATTCTCTGTCTCTCTGCCCTTCCCCTACTTGTGTTTCTCTCTCTCTAAAATAAATAAACAAACATTTTTTTTAAATGGTTAGGGGCACATTGGTGGCTCGATCAGTTGAGTAACCAACTCTTGGTTTCAGTTCAAGTCATGATCTCAGGGTTGTAGGATTGAGCCCCCATATCAGGCTTCATGCTGAGTGTGGAGCCTGCTTTAGATATTCTCTCTTTCTCTCTCTCTCTCTCTCTCCATCTGCCCCTCTCTCCCTCACTCTCTCCCTCTAAAAAAAATTTGAAGAATTAATTTTAAAAAATGGTTAAAATGATTAAGCTTATGATACATACATATATGTATAATTTTTTTTAAGTTTTTATTTATTTATGTTGAGAAAGAGAGCACAAGCAGCAGAGGAAAGAAACAGAATCTCAAGGAAACTCCACACCATAACTGCAGAGCCTGATGTGGGGCTCAAACTCATGAAACACAAGATCACGACCTGAACCAAAAGCAAGAGTCGGACTCCCAACCAAGCTACCCAAGGGTCCCCTATAATTTTTAAAACATTAACCTAATTGTCCTTTCTGATTCTGTCCCTGGATCTTGACATCTATCTTACTTTAGCAACTGCAGCTCTTGTTCATCTTTCAGAGAGAAAAATAGTAAGCCACTTTACCTGAGCACTGGGACTCTATAAGCAACTGAGACCAATCCTGGATTATTTCACCCTGGAATACAGGACTAACTATCATTGTCTCAAGTCTCTAAGTAATATACAAAGATGAGGCTTCTGGGAATTGGATTTAATTTGATGTGAGCTGTTTGCAATTAGGACTGGGTTTAGGATTAGAGCACAATGGAGAATGGTAATCTTGATCCCTCTCCTACATTTATTGGAAGGTAATATCCAACAATAAAATGGCTACTGTAGCCCAATGCTCTCTATCCCCAGTTCAATTATTCTGCACTTTAGTCTGCAAAGAAACCCAAAGAAATAGAATGGGATTTGTAGGGAGGCAGGAAGGGAATTAAGACTTATGCAACATGTACTAGATACTGCCGTTCGGGCTTGACATTCATTATTTCATTTGATTCTCATAACAAACATATTGTTATCTTGTTATCTTCATTTCATAGATGGTCAAATTAAGGCTCAGAGCAATTAGTATTTCCGAAAGTCATATCGCTTTGCAATTCCTAGGACCAGGATTCAGACCTAATTATTTTTTGACTCCATAACCCAGGGTCATTTTATCATTTTATCTCACTGTTGCCTATAGAGCCAATTTCGACACTGATTCCTCCTTGAAAAGACCTATGTTACTGAGAAATCAAAATCTATGCCTAAATTCTTACATTAGCAGATAAGTAAGTCTCTTGGCAGCAAGTCTGTTCTTTAATGGAAGCACTTAAGATTGATCCCCACCTAGAATAATTAGGAGTAACAAGAAAGTGCTTCTTACTTCTGCATTCAGCACCTCCCTGGCTCATAAAAGTCAAATAAATAAATAAATAACACAGCCACCAGCTCATATTGATAAAAGCAATTAAACCTGCTGCCTGAAAATCACTAAGTATAAATTCAGGCTTGAATACTGTACTCCCCTACAAGCCCACTAGACCTTGTAGATTTAATTATATTTAAATTGCATTTCCAGAAATACTTATGGGATTGGTTTTACTTAATTGGCTAAGAATAGGCAAAGCAGTAAACAAATAAGATAACTACATACTCTGCTTTTATTAATCATTCAACCAATTAAATATCTTCCAACAAATGGTCTGATTCCTCTTTCAGACAGCAGGAGGCTTGTCTATCAAAATACTGTATCAAAAACATAAATTCTTATAAGTAAATTCTTTGTACACAGCAACTGATTTTATAAGATATCCAAGTTAGAAATCTGGACAAATAAACTATTACCTGCATGAAAACTTTCCAGAGAAATTTCATGACCTTTCATATCTTGTCTTAAATTCACTTTTGTCATAGAAGCACTTCAGAACTCTTTTTTACATTGTTAAATATGTCTTCCAACACACTGGATTGGGATGGGGAATCAACAATTAGTTATTCTATAAACCCCACAGAAGAAAAGTGATGATGGTGGAGGAGGGTACTAGTAACCCAATGGAGGAAGTTATTTCATTTCTATCTGAGCTTTGGTTTTCTCATCTATGAAAAATGACATTGAATAAAATCATCTCCAAAGATATTTCAGTCTTTGAGTTTCTATAATTTGCTTATTCAGCAATATTATAAACTAAAGTATAAAATAGTTTCTGTCTAATTTATAGTAAGCAATGGCATAATAAGATAAAATTTTTAACTGTAGAGGCCGCTTTTAGGCAACCAACTTGAACAACCAAAGCTGAGTAAGGTTAAAAGGCCCTAGTGACCCCCCCCCCCCCCCCCCCGGCTGAATACAAACAGGCTCATTAGACACACTTGAAAACATCCACAAGCCCTAGCTAACCATTGGGTTACACCTAAACACAGTTACCATAAAAGGAAAATTCCATATGTTCCCATACCTCCTCACCTTCCCCCTTTAACGGCAGCTCCCCACCAATGCCTCATGGCAGACAGTCTCTGTTTTGCTGTCCTGCCCACCATTCCCTTGCAGTGTATGCAGTAAACTTCTCTCTCTCTTGTTCTGCCTTGGGTGAGTTCCTTCACTGCTCTTGCTGCCAGCCACCACCCCATCCTGTCACCCACATTTGGTGGCCCCCATCCAATCAGGAGACCCCACATTAACAAAGGGTTTGCAGGGTAAATAAAAATGATTAAAAACTACTTGCCTTATAACCACTTTTCTAAGTTATTATTGGATACTAATTTTTTTAATGTTTATTTATTTTTGAGAGAGAGACAGACAGAATGTGAGTCAGGGAGGAGCATACAGAAAGGGAGACACAGAATATCTGAAGTAAAGCTCCAGGCTCTGAGCTGTCACTACAGAGCCAAACATGGGGTTCGAACTCACGAACCTTGAGATCATGACCTGACCCAAAGTCGGATACTTAATGGACTGAGCCACCCAGGAGCCCCTATTATTGGATACTTATATGCTTACAACATAACTAAATTCTTTGAACAAAATATAAATATATTTACAACCTTTCATATCAATAATTTTAATATCAGCCATCTTAGCACCATAATTTTTGGCTCATTTGTGACTTAATTTTATTGAGAAAACAATTTAATAAACTGCATCAAAAGATAGAAAACTAATTTGAATATTTTCTTAGTTTTAAACATATTTTTAGGTTTTTAGTAGTAAAAATTGAAGATTTCCTTAAAGTAAAACACATTGTTGTTTTATTTTAAAACTTTGGATCAAAAGGAATGATGAATTCATATTGTCCAAAAAAATCGAGTTTTGAGGTAACAGATGGTGAGTTTAAAAATAATGTGTTTTCCCAAAGCATTCTATAATAAGCATGTATCAAACTTATAATGAAAGAAAAACAAAAAATAGCATAACGTGAAAAGAAAATTTGCAACCTCCTTTATATCAGGGCAAAACTATTCTATTTCTTTGCTTGCTGTTGGCTCTTCATTTCTCCATGTTCCCAATATTGTAGCAAATCAACTAAACAGGGAAAATGGCATTGAGGACGAAGATCTTTCCCTGCCCTAGGCCCTTCTAGCTGGACTTAGAATCAAATCAACATGAGGCATATTAACAGGAGAAAATAAAATTTTATAGCATACGCATGGGGAATCCACACGAAATTCCTGGGTAATGAGGCAACATGAAGCTTATATGAGCTAAGGAGAAGAGAAGAACCCTGAGGATACAAAGGGGAGAAAGCTCATTTGCAAGAAGGTGAAAGGAGATGTTGGAAAAATAAGGTTGCCCTACTATGCGAATAAAGCTCTTAGGTAAAGGTGAGTCCCCATTTACCTAAGAGTCTTCCTGTTACAGGTTCTCCTTTCCAATGTAAATTTAGGCATTTGAGGAGGAGGCAGGAAGCTTATCCTGCATCTGCTGAATTTTGATTAGTTTTAATTCAAAATCATCTGTATGGGAAAAGTGGCCCATCTTGGGACAGCCTGCCCTGAGCCCCTAAAATGGAACATTATATAATGTGTAGCATCTGTTATATCTCTTGCATATCTTGCAGCAAACAAATTTTTTCCTGTGATTAACATAAATATTAATGTATGTAAGAACCATAGTAAATACCAAATACCTAAAATGACAATCATCTTCTCCCAGTAACTATTTTATAGCCATCAACAACACTGAACAATTTAGACTGTCATTCATTTTTAATGCTAAATGAATTCCATCATAATACAATCTGTATATGAAAATGTTTTCAAATAATTCAAATGTTTAGTTGTTATTAGGTCCAATTCTGATACACAACTGGATGCAAAACTTACTTCATTGCCTAATGAAAAGGACTATGTATTAGGATGTGTTGAAAAATAGGGGCACTCGGGTGGCTCAGTTGGTTTAGTGTTGGACTCTTGATTTCAGCTCAGGTCATGCATGATCTCAGGTTGCGGAAACGAGCCCCACTTTAGGTTCTGCAATGGGCATGGAGCCTGCCTTAGACTTTCTCTCTCTCTCCCTCTCCCTTCCCCTGCTCACGTGCTGTCCCCTGATCCAAAAAAAAAAAAAGGATGTGTTGAAAATTAAATGTGGTTTATGTTCTCTAAAAGTAGGCACCAGCATCTATTAATGACACAACAGATCTATAATGTTATTATGAATTTGTCCTTTAAAGAACCAGCTACATGATAAATATGTACGTATTCCCTTCATTTTTATTATTGATGAAGATTAAGGTATTTGGAAATTCTATGTAGGTAGATTCTATCGTTTTCAATTCCCCTGTCTAACCAAGTCTAAGCAGCTCTAGAGGTTAAGAGGTTTTCTTTATTTCTACCTTGATTTTCCAACAACTATAATTTGGGTTCCTAAGAAGCTCCCAGAATAAGATCAAAAAATTTTTTTCGGGACGCCTGGGTGGCTTAGTCGGTTAAGTGTCCGACTTTCGCTTAGGTCATGATGGTTCGTGGTTCGTGGGTTCGAGCCCCGCGTCGGGCTCTGTGCTGACTGCCAGCTCAGAGCCTGGAGCCTGTTTCAGTCTGTGACTCCCTCTCTCTCTGACCCTCCCCTGCTCACACTGTCTCTCTGTCTCCTAGAAATAAATTAAAAAAAAAAAAAAAACATTAAAAAAATTTTTTTTCAAATATGCACCCCTATGTTTGCCTATCTCCAATATTCTACAGCTCTACCCTGTTCCTTTAGATTCAAGAAAACTCTGTTCATCAGATCAAGCATCTCCTAGTTTGAGGATTCCCCTCTACAACAGTTTTAACAGATGGCTAATTAGCTTCTATTTAAATACTCCAAACATAGAGTTGTCCTATTTTGTTTGTGTCTCCCCAAAATTCATATGCCAAAGCCCTAACACCAGTATGACTATATTTGAAGAATGGCTGGTAGGTAAGTGATTATGGTTAAATTAGGTCATGAGGGTGAGACCCTGGTCCGATAGGATTGGTGTCCTTATAAGAGTCACCACAGCACTTGCAGTCATTCATGTGTTCTCGCTCTCTTTCTGCATATATGCACCGAGGAAAGACATGTGCATGTGCACATAAGGACGTAGCAAAAAGACAGCCACCTGCAAGCCAGGAAAAGAGATCTCACTAGAAGCTAAATCAATGGGAACCTTGATCCTGATCTCCAGAACTACGAAAGAAATAACATTTCTCTTGTCTAACCCACCTAGCCTATCATTGTTTGTGCTGGCAGCCCAAGATGGCTAATACAGCCTGCCTCACAAGGTGGCCAATTCTACTCTCAAACAACTCTTACGTGTTAGAAAGTTCTTATTTTAAGAAAATCTGCTTTCTGCAGCTCTACCCAATAATCTAACTTCCACCTTCTGGAGCTACATGGTATAAATTTATCTCCTCCTTTCAATTAAAAAAAATTACATGAAGAGACCCAGATATTTTAAGAATGGTTTCCTGTTAAGCCCTGACTTTCTTAGAAATGTCCCAGTTTATCAAGACTCATGTTAAAATGTGGCAGCTAGAAAGACTTCTCAAATACTCTGTAAATATGAATATTTGCTCTATTAATCCTAACAGGTAGCATTTTCCTGAGGAAAAGCTACTTTTTTATCTGCACACACTTAAAATCTCTTAAGAGGAAGGGAATAGTCAACAAGGCTACCTATGAAGAAAAACTTTCTATTATCCCCTCTTACCCTGCTGGAAATCTAGTAAGCTGGCTCAGAAATCAACAAGATAGGGACACCTGGGTGGCTCAGTCAGTTAAGCATCTGACGTAAGCACGGGTCAGGATCTCATGGTTGGTAAGTTCAAGCCCACTGCCCCTCCCTCACTTGTGTGCACACACTCTCTCTCTCTCTCTCAAATAAATAAATATGTTTTTTAAAAGAAATTGACACGGTAGACTTCAAGGTCAATTTCACGAAGACAAATGAGTACATTGTTTACATTTACAAGGTCACTGTAGACAAAGAAGTCATTCTTCCTTCTTATAAGTACAAGTTCATTTCTATTTTATCATCTTTCTTATGTCCAAAATGTCTAAGTGAGTTTTCTCTTATTCATTCTCTTTTTTTCCCAGAGAGACAAACTAGGTAGTCCAACACACATTTATATAAGCTATCTCTAATATATTAGGAGAGCAAATAAGCCTAATTATTTGGTATCTAGTGAATTCTTAGTTTTTTTAATTTTTTAACGTTTTACTTATATTTGAGAGTGAAAGAGACAAAGCACAAGCAGGGGAGGAGCAGAGAGAGGGGGAGACACAGAACCCAAAGCAGGCTCCAGGCTCTGAGCTGTCAGCGCAGAGTCTGACTCGGGGCCCAAACTCATGAACCACAAGATCATGACCTGAGCAGAAGTTAGACACTTAACTGAATGAGCCACCCAGGTGTCCAATGGAAATTCTTTAATGAATCCCTTGCTGTCACCATCTTGAAACTCTTCTGGTGTTGCTTCCAAGGATCAAAGAGAGTGAGATTTTTGCCTTCAAGTCCTGCACTTTTGGTTCATGTCCTCTTCCACCCTTTATTTCTTTTTCTCTAGCTTATTCCAACTGTTGTACTTTTCTTATAAATATGTCACATCTGAATTGCCAGAAGAAAATTTTTGAATACCAACTGCTCATGGTCCATAACACAGAGAACAAAAGCACAGATCCACTAGAGTATGAAGGGAACTAAGGAATACAAACCACATACACCCGAGGTAAATCACTGGTAAGATTTCAACCATTCAGTGATCATTGTTGTTCTTGTTAGTCCACATTGCTTCTTTCCCCACCCCCAATACCAGCAGAAATTCAACTCTAAATTTAATAAATATGGTTATTTTTATATTTTCATTCCTGTAGCCTGTTGAAAAAGTCTTTCCTTTCTAGACCTTTCCCTACCTCCTTGATCTCAAATCATAACCACTTCCCTGACAGCCATCTTACCTACTGACTTGGATGGTAGTTCAGTGTTCTTCCTTCAAGGATCCCCAATGATTTAGTCATGAAGTATCATTTTAGCTAATTCTCCATTTTTTAAAAATGTTTTTTATTTATTTCTGAGAGAGGGAGAGAGACAGCATGAGCAGGGGAGGGAAAGTGAGAGAGGGAGACACAGAATCTGAAACAGGCTCCAGGCTCTGAGCTAGCTGTCAGCACAGAGCCCGACGCAGGGCTTGAACCTATGAAATGTGAGATCATGACCTGAGCCGAAGTCAGACACTTAACTGACTGAGCCACCCAGGTGCCCCAGCTAATCCTCCATTTTGATCTTCATATTCTGGATGTCTTTTGTCCCACATATCTTCTTCTTATATATGATGTAGTCTTCAAACATTTGAGGATTTTCTAGTGAGCTGTGAGCCCCATGCTTCAGCTCATTTAAAATTAGGGGTTTTAATGCCAAGGTGGCTCAGTTAGTTGAGTGTCTGACTCTTGACTTTTGCTCAAGTCATAATCCCAGGGTCATGGGATTCTCTGTTTCTCTCCCTCTGCCCCTCTCCCCCAATCATGCACACACTTTCTCTCAAATAAAAATAAATAAATAAATAAATAAACAAATAAAAATAAAATTGGGGGTTTTCTTCAAGTCTGTTCTGATCTCTTTCTGAACCTGTCATCTTAACCACAATATAGTAGACACCTGAACACCACAAGGGTTGGGGCACCCACATCCCCCACATATAACTTTTGACTCCCTAAACTTTAAGCACTAATAGCCTACTGTTGGCTAGAAGCCTTACCAATGATTATGTAACATAAACAGTCAATTAACACATATTTTGTTTGTTGAAGGTATTATATACTGTATTCTTACAATAAAATAAAATAGAAAAAAGAAAATGATATTTAAAAAATCTTAAAGAAGAGAAAGCACATTTACAGTACTGAACTCTACAAAATCTGCATGTAAGTGGACCCATGCCATTCACACTCATGTTGTTCAAGGGTCAACTCTGTAATAACTGTATCAGAGCACCCTCTATATGCAATGACGTTTTAGTGAGCATACTACTTTACTGGAAGTAGATATATATATTACCTTTTCTATACAAATGAATGTGATTTTTTAAAATAGGCAAAAGGCACCAAATCATAACCTAGTACATAGAATCCATGACCTAAAAATGGTAGAGAAAAAAAGACACAACAGAGACGGCTCCCTTCCCTCAAAGAGTTTATACGCTACTTAAGATGATTTAATTCATGGGTCACCTGGGGGGCTAATTTGGTTAAGTATCTGACTCTTGATTTCAGCTCGGAACATGATCTCATGGTTTGTGAGATCCAGCCCCACATCAGTCTCCATGCCGATAGAGCAGAGCCTGCTTGGGATTCTCTCTCTCCCTCTCTCTCTGCCTCCTCACCTACTCATGCTCTCTCACTCTCTCTCTCTCTAAAATAAAATAGAATAAACGTTAGAAAATGTAAAATAAAGGAAATCTTAAAAATATGATTTAATATGTAAGTTTAATAATTAACAAATAATATTAGCACATGATATGTGCTCAGTAATGACCCATTAAAAAATCATAGATTGGGGTGCCTGGGTGGCTGAGTCAGTTAAGCACTCGACTTCGGCTCAGGTCATGATCTCATGCTTTGTGAGTTTGAGCCCTTCCTAGGGCTCTGTGTTGACAGCTTGGAGCCCTGGATCTGCCTCGGATTCTATGTTCCCCTCTCTCTCTGCTCCTCCCTCACTCACTCTCTCTCCTTCAAAAATAAATAAACATTTTAAAAAAATTTTAAAAGATCATAGATGGAATATGTCAACCGACTGCAATACTGGAGGCAGGATTTGCTCAACTTATTACTATTTTATCTGGGTGGAATCAAAATATGTGTAATCATAGAGAACACCCTATGGATGAGAGAAAAAAATGTCAACAAAAGCAGAGCAGTGTAAATACCTTAGCCACATCCTGGACATGACAGTCCCAGAGTCACACAGAAAATTTCATCCTTCAACTGAAACTGCCTACCCAAGACAGTGGTGTAACTCTATTTGTCACATGAACTGGCAACCAATTGGACCAGAGTGGGCCTGACCCAAGAGCAACAGCTCCACAGCCCTAACCCATGAGGACCCTTCCTACTAGGGCAATGGGAATTGGTCCAATCATAACCATATCCCTCCAGAATTTATATTGGAGAACATAGAGAGAGTTGAACAGGATAGAAAAAAGAAGAGGACAGTCACCACAAAGACACCAGAAGACAAAGTCTATCTTGGGTATTCACAATAAAACCCTTTATCTTCAGGTTGTAAGAGTGAATTTCCTCCTTGCAACCAAAAAAAGCCTAATGTAATATATTTGGGGAGCAAACAATACACAAGTCTACCCCAAATGAAGGTTTTATCCAGAGGAGTAGCAGAAGGTAAATTTGGAACAGTAGATTAAGATCTTCACATGTGAAAAACTTTGTATACTAGCTATATTATTTTCCTTTTTAATCTAATTTTACTTTAATTTTGCTATTGTGAATTTGGTAAAATTAAAGAAAGAGAAAGAGAGAAGCTACCAGGCTGAAATAAATTAAATTAATTTGTAAGATATATATATGACTTGAATTACACAAATAAAAATGTTTTATGTTGGGGCGCCTGGTGGCTTAGTCGGTTAAGCGTCCGACTTTCGCTTAGGTCATGATCTCACAGTTCATGGGTTTGAGCCCCGCGTCGGGCTCTGTGCTGACTGCCAGCTCAGAGTCTGGAGCCTGTTTCAGAGTCTGTGTCTCCCTCTCTCTCTGACCCTCCCCTGCTCACGCTGTCTCTCTTCCTCTCTCCTAGAAATAAATAAAAATATTTTACAAAAAAATGTTTTATGTTATACCCATTTTGTCACAGATGACTAAAGGCATTAAAAAGTCTAGTGGTGAGTTGACCTAATAAGAAGATGCTCTAAATCTTTCTTTTCTCACATACAAAAAACATATATATCTCCTACTAAGATCAATACAAGGAAAAGATGTCTCCCCCACCACAATTTTCAACATTGTACTGGAAGTCTTTTCAATGCAATAAAGCAAGAAATGGAAATAGATGCTATACAGATTAGGAAGGAAGTCAAAAACTGTCTTTGCTCACAGATGACATGATCATCAATGTAGAAAATCCAAAAGGTTCAATAAATAAAAGTCCCACAACTAATAAGTGATTATAGCAAGGTTGCAGGATACAAAATTAACAACAATAACAAAAAAAAGTCCATTGCTTTCCTATATACCAATAACAAACAAGTAACATTGAAATCAAAAGAATTATATTTACATTAGCACCCCCAAAAACTAAATACTTAGGTATAAATCTAAAAAAATATGTACAGATTGTATATAAGCAAAACTCTGATTAGTAAAGCCGAAGAATAACTAAATCAGTGAGGAAAATTTCCATGTTTATAGATAGGTAGACTCAATATTGTCAAGATGTCAGTTCTTCACAACTTGATATATAGATTCAGTGCAATCCCAATCGAAATCCCAGTAAGTCGTTTTATAGATATTGACAAATAAAAACTATAAAAAAATTTAAAGTTTTTACGAGTAGACAAAAGGCCCAGCATAGCCAACACATTATTGAAGGAAAAGAACAAAACTAGAAGACTGACACCATCCAACTTCAGGATTTACTAGAAATGCAGTAATCAAGAAAGTGTGGTATTAGCAAAAGAGTAGACAAATAGATCAATGGAACTTGATAGTGAGCACAGAAATAGATTCACATAGGGGCTCCTGGGTGGCTCAGTCGGTTGGGTCTCTGACTTCAGCTCAGGTCATGATCTCACAGTTTGTGGGTTTGAGCCCCATGGCGGGCTGTGTGCTGCCAGCTCAGAGCCTGGAGCCTGTTTCAGATTCTGTGTCTCTGCCTCTCTCTGACCTCCCTTGCTCACACTGTCTCTCTCTGTCTCTCACAAATTTAAAAAAAAAAAAAAATTGGGGTGCCTGGGTGTCTCGGTCGGTTAAGCGTCCGACTTCGGCTCAGGTCATGGTCTTGTGGTTGGTGGGTTCGAGCCCCGCATCGGGCTCTGTGATGACAGCTCAGAGCCTGGAACCTGCTTCGGATTCTGTGTCTCCCTCTCTCTCTGACCCTCCCCTGCTCATGCTGTCTCTCCCTCTCTCTCAGAAATAAATAAAACATTAAAAATTTTTTTTTAATTTTTTTTTATATATATATTTTATTTATTTATTTATTTCTAGGAGAGAGAGAGACAGCATGAGCAGGGGAGGGTCAGAGAGAGAGGGAGACACAGACTCTGAAACAGGCTCCAGGCTCTGAGCTGGCAGTCAGCACAGAGCCCGATGCGGGGCTCGAACCCACGAACCGCGAGATCATGACCTAAGCGAAAGTCGGACGCTTAACCGACTAAGCCACCCAGGCGCCCCAAAATTTTTTTAATTAAAATAAAAGAAATAGATTCACATAAATAAAATCAACTGATCTTTTACAAAGGGGTAAAGTCAATACAATGGAACAAAGATAGTCTCTTCAACAGTGATAGAACAACTGAAATCCATGTACAGAAAAGTATGAATCTATACAGAGCTTACACTCTTCAGAAAAATTAACTCAAAATGGGTCATACACATAAATGTAGAATACAAAAACTATAAAACTCCTAGAAGATAACACAAGAGAAAACCTAGATTATCTTGGGTGTGGCAAAGCCTTTTGAGATGCAATACCAATGGCACAATCACTGAAAGAAATAATCAATAAACTGTACTTCATTAAAATTTAAAACTTATGCTCTGCAAAAAAGACAAGGCACAGACTGGGAAAAAATATTTGCAAAAGACCTATCTGATGAAGGACAGTTATCCAAAGTACACAAAAATCTATTAAGACTCAACAATAAGAAATCAGACAACCAGATTTTAAAAATGGGCCATCGATTCCTGAACTCATAATTACACTATATGTTAACTAACTTGGAATTACATTTTTAAAAAATAAAATTAAAAAATGAAATAAACAAATATTTTCTTTAATGGGCCAAAGACTTTAACAGGCATCTCATCAAAGATAAGCAGAGCACAAATTAGCACATGAAAAGATGTTTCACTGCATACGTCATCAAGGGAATGCAAGTTAAAACAGTGAGATACCACTGCAAGCCTATTAGAATGGCCAAAATCTGGAAAATTGAAAACACCGGCAAAGGTGTGAACAACAGCAATTCTAATTCACTGCTGTTGGGAATGCAAATGGGTACGGCGACTCTGGAAGACAGTTTTGCAGTTTCTTGCAATATTAAACATACTCTTACTATACAATCAGGCAACTGAGCTTCTTGGCATTTCCCCAGAAATGTTGAAAACTTATATCCATACAAAAAGCTTGCACATTAATATTTATAGCAGCTTTATTCATAATTGCCAAAACTTGGAAGTAACCAAGATGACCTTCAGTGGGTGAATAGGTAAATAAACTGTGGTGCATCCAGACAATGGATTATTATTCAGCATTTAAAAAAAAAAAAAAAAAGAGCTATCAAGCCAAGAAGAGACATGGAGGAATCTTATATGAACTGCTAAGTGAAAGAAAACAATCTGAAAAGGCTACGTATAGTAGAATTCTAACTTTATAACATTCTGGAAAAGGCAAAAATATAGAGATAGTAAAAAATAATCGGTGGTTGCTAGAGACAAGGTGGTAGGGAGGAATGAGTAGGCAAAACACACAAGATCTTTAGAGCAGTGAAAATACTCTGTATGATATTATAATAATGGATAATGTAATTATATATTTGTCCAAACTCATAGAATTAGAATGTACAACACTAAGAATGAATCCTAAGAGAAACTACGGACTTTGGGTGATTATGGTGTCAATGTAGGTTCATCCTTGGTAATAAATGTATCACTCTCGTAAGTGATATTGATAATGAGGGAGGCTGGGCATGTGTGGGGGCCAAGGGGTACATGAGAAATCTCTGCACTTGCCTCTCAATTTTGTTGTGAACCTTAAACTGTTCTAAAAAAATAAAGCTTAAAAAAAGTACATCTACACCCACACCTCATATTGCCGTATTTTTTTCACACAGTGAAGATTAGATTTGGCAAGTTAAAATATTTTGGTTAACATTATAAAGTTTACAGGATATCTCAAAGACTGATTTTCTTGCAGTTGAATTTAAATAGTAAAGTCTTTATGGTTCCTATTGTTAATGCAAGAGAAAAGGTCTCCTTTAATGTGGATTTTTAAAGCTAAGCATAAGCAGCAAGAAAGCTTAAAGGACTAAGATGCTAAAATGTTTTTTTCTTTAGTTAGTATGCTTTAAAAATTTTTAACTATAATCCTTTAATTATCTTCCTTGGCTCTCTCTGAAGTGAGGGCTGAGATAAACACTGAAACCTTTTTACAAAACAAGCTTAGTATTCAGAAAAGGAAAGCAAACATCCAGTTTTCCAAGATGGTCTCAACTAAGAATCTACCTACAATGAGAGATCGCTGACCACTGAGGATTGCTAAGGTTGGAATAAGAAAAAAGCTTATGCACCAATGGTAACAATTTATTTTCTAAAGTCATTCCAGCACCTATTACCTCTTTATACAAATGTGTATACCAATGGCACTAGGGCCACTGGAGCTGGGCAGAGAATATTCATCCTGGGATGCTCGGTATTTATCACTGAACCTCAGACTTCCCTTTACCTTTTCAGGTTTTAGGTGAGAGTCACTACCGCAAGAGCCTTGCCATTGAGAGTCACCAAGAAGGTTGTTCATAATCCACACCGAGGCAAAACAGACCTATTAGGGATCAAGGAAAGTTAGCAAAAGAAGCATAGCAGGCAGTCAAAAAGGATAAATATCCCCACCAACAAAACACAGCTGCACAAACTTTGCCATTATTTCTATCCTCAGCCCACAGACCCTTGAAGAAGGATTTCTCTCTAGAGCAAGCAGCTATCCTCCCAAAGCTACATTGAAGTAATTTACTTTAAGATAATATTTTATTATTTTAAAGACTCCCTCTCTTGGGATGCCTGGGTGGCTCAGTCGGTTAAGCGGCCAACTTCAGCTCAAGTCATGATCTCATTGTTTGTGAGTTAGAGCCGCGCGTCAGGCTCTGTGCTGACAGCTCAAAGCCTGGAGCCTGCTTCAGAGTCTGTGTCTCCTCTCTCTGCCCCTCCCCTGATCATGCTCTGTCTCCCTGTCTCTCAAAAATAAATAAAAACATTTAAAAATTTTTAAATAAATAAATAAGTAAATAAAGACTCCCTCTCTCTTCATAATTCTGGTTCTTTCTTGTTTTATTTTATTTGCCACAGTGTCAAACTGAGTTAACATTTTCCAACTCAATCACATTGTCTGCTTTGCCTATCTATGCACATTTTCAGATGCTCTTAAGGGAAGATCTACTTTTCCTTAAGAGCAGATGAATTGTAGTCTGTCATGAGAATCGGTGAGAACCATCTGTGATATTGTCAGGGAGGACCAAATAAAATCCAATCAACTATGTTCAAGAACCTAAAGAAAAAAAAAAAGAAGCTAAAGAAGAGCAGTGTGGCATTTTTATCTACTAATTTTAAAGTTTATACATTGCCATTGTTGATAGGAGTTTATTCTTTTAACAAACTCATACAAGTATGTCATATATATTTGCAGGATCATTGCTTGTCATAACAAAAGATTTGAAATGACCTAGATATCCATCAGTTGGGAACTGGTTAGATAAATTAGTTTACCCATACAATAAATGAATACTTTGCAGTTAGTTAATAGGAATGAGGTAGATCTATATTTCTATAATAAAAAACATTCCAAAGAATAGTTAGTGAAAAGGAAAATAAAATGTTTAGATTTTGTTCATATATTTTTACTATGGTATAATATGCCAGAGTATGAGTATACCACAGTATATTTATAAACATATCAACACAAATGCATCTCATAAACATAAGGTGAGAGCAGAAAGCAAATTGTTACAATGCTAATAGTATGATATCATTTATATAAAATTTTAAAACATGAGAAACAATACTATGCACTATTAGGAACATATACACGTGAAATAAAAGTACAAAGAAGTGAATGAAAATGATGGTAGTTATTATCTGGGGGCTCAGAGCAGAATGTAATTAGGAAGACGTACTGGGGTAAACCACATGATATTGCCAATGTGCCACCATTTTTGACCTATAAAAACAATATCAACATGATTCAACCTATAATATAAGTGGTCTTTGGCTAGGTTAAAAGGTTTTATATCCTTTTTTTCAAACTCATTTATTTTGAGAGAGAAGGAGATAGCATGCAAGCAGGGGAAGAACAGGAAGAGAGAGAGAGAGAAAGAGAGAGAGAACCCCAAGCAGGCTCCCCGCTGACAGCACAGAGCCCAATTCAGGGCTGAAACACATGAACCATGACGTCGTGACCTGAGGTGAAATCAAGAGTCAGATGCTTAACTGACTGAGCCACCCAGGCGCCCCTTATTTCCTTTTTTTTTAAGTTTACTTATTTATTTTGAGACAGAGAGAGAGAGAGAGAGAAAGAAAGCCGGAGAGGAGCAGAGAAAGAGAAAGAATCCCAAAGAGGCTCTGAACTGTCTCTCGAACACATGAACCGTGAGGTCATGAGCTGAACTGAAATCAAGAGTCAGAGGCTCAACCGAGTGAGCCACCCAGGCATCTCGAAAGGTTTTATTTCTTAATCTAAGAGGCAAATATTCACAGAAACCCATATGGTCCCACCACTATTTAGCCTGATGCTAGACAAGTTGTTTAACCTAATTTTTCCATCTGTGAAATGCAGATAATAACAATACATATCTCACAGGGGCAGAAGATCAAATAAGTTAATATATGTAAATCACTTAATGCCTGACACATGTGTAAGCTACTATTTAATGTAGCTACTATTAGATTTTATACTTTTTATGCCCAGGATATTTCATGAAAGTTTATTTTTTCACTTCTTATTATAGAAAACTATAAGTAAAAACAAAAGCAGGAAGACGAGTATAATAAACACAGATGTACCAATCATTTTGGTTTAATAATTAGCAAATCATGGCCAGTTACATTTCACTTCTACCCTGTCCGCTTCCCCAAAGTACCCCTTAGATTATTTTGAAATAATCTTTGATTTCATCCATAAGTATCTCTTTATAGATCTCTAACATATAAGGGCTTTTAAAACCATAACCAAAAATACTATTATCACACTTGAAGAATTAACATTTCCTTAATATTATCAAAGTCACTACTGAAATTTCCTTGAGGGGGCACGAGGCTGGCTCAGTCAGTAGAGCATTTAACTCTTTTTTTTTTTTAATTTTTTAACGTTTATTTATTTTTGAGACAGAGAGAGACAGAGCACGAGCCGGGGAGGGGCAGAGAGAGGAGACACAGAGTCGGAAACAGGCTCCAGGCTTTGAGCTGTCAGCACAGAGCCCGAGGCGGGGCTCGAACCCACGGACCATGAGATCATGACCTGAGCCGAAGTCAGATGCCCAACCGACTGAGCCACCCAGGCACCCCGCATTTAACTCTTAATCCTGGGCTTGAGAGTTCAAGCCAGATGTTGGGCCTAGAGCTTACTTTATAAAAAAATAAAATTTCCTGGCTTGTTTTATGAATGCTTATAAGTAAATTTTGTGTTACAGTATTTACAGTATAAAGCTAGCTTGCTGAATTTTTTACCAAGTGAACCTATTCACTTATCCAGCCAGCACCTGGGAGAAGAAATAGAACATTTTAGTTTTTAGGGGAGAGGTTGGAGTTTTTTAATAATTTCTTCCAATCAGGATCCAGATAGGGTTCCATATCTTACATCTGGCTGACAGTCACTTACACAGTAATTTTTAAATTTTTTTTAAGTAAGCTCTACACCCAAGGTAGGACCCCAAGATCAGGAATCACATGCTCCGTGACAAAGCCAGCCAAGCATCCTATTAAGCTTTAAATTAAATTTAAAATGGTGAAAATTACGGGCCTATTTCTGCTTTTTAACCATTTTGGGGGGGTTTCATTATTTTAAAAGAATATTTAAAACACTATTACCACTGGCAGTGGGAATGGAAGTCAGAAATTCAATAAAGCAAGTATTACTTTTCATTTTTTACTCTTCTTTAGCATTCACCTTTTTACTATGTACACATATTAGATTTACTTAAAGAAATAACATTTGCCAGTGCAGTCTTTTGAGGCATAGCCATCAATTAGCATTTTTTTAAGAAGGAAATGCCATTGAAAAATAAAAACAGATTCAACTTACGGTCATTAAAGGATAACAAACAACAAGCGATCTATACTCCAGCTAACTCAATATATAGATTCCCTTTAGAATCCACTTTTTTCATTCATAATCCCAATTATGTTCTACCTTAACAACTGGGCTTCTATTACTTGGGTTTCCGGCCCTGGGTGGAAATTGAAGTGAAAGTCTTAATGGTGTGCCAGCAATAGAATTTGAAAATCTTTAGTCTGGGATATTGTAGTTTCGCAGCCCTTAATGGCACTGTCCTTGACTGGAGATGCAGAAGCGTATTCATTTCCTGTCAGCCTCTCTAGGGCTAATGGGCTTTTCCAACTGCAGAGTTTTCAGTGCTGCCTAACGACTCTGGGCCCGGGCAGGCGAAGGGCTACAGAGCACAGTGCCTTCTCCTGGCTCAGTTCCTGGCAGAAGAAGACCTTGACATAGGCACTGCAACAAATCCCTCATTCTGAGAACACAGAAGAGTCAGGCTCTACCATAATTTTACTTTCCTCCACAATCCTACATCAGGATTCTGTTCAGGTAAAGGCAAGGGAAGACTGTCTGATAAAAGAATTGTGAGAAGGTCTGAAATTGAAATAGGTATAATGTAGAGACAGCACTCCATCCTTCAGGATCTCGAGAAAATAGCTAAATCCGGTGGTAAAATCTAAAAATGTCTCTCACACACTTGTGTAATTGAGATAATTATGTGAGTCGATGGGAAGCAAATGAGAAATCTATGTACTATTATACTGCATTGTCAATAAGAAAAAGGTGACTAATGTTTAAGAAACAAAGCAGAATGAACAACAATTTGCTTATTCTGCATTGATATTACAAGATGTGCACAGCCAGAGAGAGTACCCCAGGGCCTCACCCAAAAGTGGTTCCCCCAGCACGGAAAAATGGGGGCTGCAGATCACACAACCTGATGATAGGGAAAACTCCCACAGGAGCCGACTTCCATTCCTGATCACTTTGGCACAATCCAGATTTCCCTAGAGGTTCAATTTTATGCAAAGAACAGGCAATTTAAGCTTGCTGGGCAGGTTAGAAATCGGTGGCAGGTACTGGAGCTATTTGTAAATGATAATGCTGAGAGAAGTTGGAAGTCATTATAAATTCAGTTTCCACCATACAAAAGATTAGCAACCCAACAGATCCAGCCCTGGGCAATGGTGTGCTGGGTAGTTGTCCCATAGTCAGCCATTCCCAATCACACCCCCATCCCCCAAGCACAAACCGGAACGTTCTAGCTAGCCATCAAGTTGCAGGCTACTATCCATTCTCAAAGATCAGGTTCCATGACAGCTACAGCGGCGGGGGGGACCTGCTTCTGAGGTGCTGGACCTGATAAGCCCCTTCAGGAAAGGAGCCCTGTGCGCTACTTCTCTGTCTTCCCAGCCTTCAGCACCTCTAGGCTCTCACTGAATCCTCCACAGATGTTTGCTGAAGTTATAGTTGATTGTAAGTCATAATATTTGGGGATTTGTGTTTTGTCAGCCCTCGCAGTAGCAGGGTCCTGACACAATTTAACTTATATATATTTGTGAGATAACTTATCCTTTTGAAAGCACTTTCATATACCCAGCCAGTATCTTTTTACCACAATTTTGAGAGAGAGCTAAACAGTGGTTATCCTGATTTATAAAAGCTGACCAAGACCACACAGGATACTTCCCTAAAGACACAAAGATAGGTAATAAAGATGGGCCTCAAACCGTGTTCTACTACATCCCGTGTGCTTTTCTCCGAACCTCATCTGATGAGCTATCACATTCCGGCAACCAAAGAAAAGAAAAGGGATGGTGATAGCCGCCCTTACCGGCTCTTCAAGATCTCACTGGCAACAGCAGGATCTTGGTCTTGATTGTGACCAAGATGAAGAACAACTGTTTTGACGATCCCAGGATCAGCATGGCTCCAGATGAGCAAAGACTTTGTTTTTACTTTGTCTCAATGAGAGCTGGGGATTGGGAATATTGGTCTGGAAGTAATAAGCCAGATCAGAGGTGACTGAAGGCAGAGATAGCAGTTAAATATCCACACATTAGTTCTAGAATAAGAGACTCTCTTAGGTAGTATAAAGACAAAAAAGAAAATACCATCCCTAGGTGATCTATGACAGGTGATAGATAGGTAGACAGATATCAGACAGACACATGAATACAAATTACAATATCTCAATTCTGAAATATGTATCATTTTACTAGAAATACTCTATCATACAAAAAAAAGAATGTTAATATTTACCTCACTATGTTTTGATTCGAATGATTTTTTAAAAGGAAACACATTTAATGTTTCTGATATATAGATGCATTTTATATTCAACATGCACATTTAACACAATGGTATTTTTTTCCTGACACTAGAGGAAGGAAATATATATACAATTTTTACATACAACAACCTGTATTTCTACAATCTACATATGAATAAAATCTACAATTTCATATATACAACTTCTTTGTTTTAATTTGGAACTTTAGGTCAGAGGGTGGTTGACCGAGAAACTAAATTTGATTACCATTTTAAAAAAATTGGAAGGCGGGGCGTCTGGGTGGCTCAGTTGGCTAAACGTCCAACTTTGGCTCAGGTCATGATCTCACGGTTCACAGGTTCAAGCCCTGCGCAGGGCTTTGTGCTGACAGCTAGCTCAGAGCCTGGAGCCTGTCTTCCGATTCTGTATCTCCCTCTCTCTCTGACCCTCCCCTGCTCACACTGTCTTATCTCTCTCTCAAAAATAAATAAAACATTAAAAAAAATTTTTTTAATTGGAGGACACCTGGCTGGCTCAGTCAGAGGAGCATGTAACTCTTGATCTTGGGGTTGTGAGTTCAAGTCCCATATTGGGTACAGAGATTACTTAGAAAGAAAATCCTTTTTAAAACTTTATCATTTATACTCTAGTCATATTTTTACCTCACTACATATCATCTCTCTGGGGGCAGATGCCCCATCTTATTTATCTGTGTAATTTCCCAGAACACCTAATATTTCTTCATAACAGTTCAATACAGGTTTGCTACTGAATACTGTTAAAAGTTGGGGCACCTGTGTGGCTCAGTCGGTTGAGCATCCGACTTCAGCTCAGGTCATGATCTCACAGTTTGTGGGTTTGAGCCCTGCATCGGGCTCTCTGCTGACAGCTCAGAGCCTGGATTTCACATTCTGAATCTCCCTCTCTCTCTGACACTCCCATGCTCATGCTGTCTCTCCCCCTCTCTCAGAAATAAGTAAAACATCAAAAAAAAAAAAAGTTTTAAGTTACACACATACAGTTAGCAAAAAAAAATTGCCCCAACCTAGTGACTCATGGCTAACAAAATGAAGGAAATCGAAAAAAGTAAAACTGTTGGGTATATTTGAACACTAGATACATCCATCAAACTAAAATATCACCTAAATATCTAAATAGCAAAGAGAATGTTGCCAAAAACCAAATTTGTTTATGACATTTTAGTAGAAATTCTTTATCATTAAAAAAAATGTTAATGTTTACCTCACTATGTTTTGATTAGAATGACTTTTTAAAAGGAAACAACTTGGGGCGCCTGGGTGGCTCAGTTGGTTAAATGTCCGACTTCAGCTCAGGTCATGATCTCACAGTTCGTGGGTTCGAGCCCTGCATCAGCCTCTGCGCTGACAGCTATATCAGCCTGGAGTCTGCTTCAGATTCTGTGTCTCCCTCTCTCTCTGACCCTCCCCCGCTCATGCTGTCTCTATCTCTCTCTCAAAAATAAATAAAATACTAAAAAAAAATTTTTTAATAAAAATAAAATAAAATAAATAAAAGGAAACAACTTGAGGCAATAGTTAAATAAACTATGATAAACCATAAACTAGAATGCAGTGCTGCCAATAAAAATGAGGTTTCCAGGGCACCTGGGTGGCTCAGCCCATTAAGCATCTGACTCTTGATTTCAGCTGAGGTCATGACTTCACAGTTGTGAGATCGAACCTTGTGTCAGCATAGAGCCTGCTTGGTATTCTCTCTCTGCTTCTGCCCCTGCTGCACTTGTGTGCTTGTTCTCTCTCGCTCTCACTCTCTCTCTCTCTCTCTTAAAAAAAAAAAAAAAAAAATGAGGTTTCCAACAGACACTTAATGACATGGACAAATGTTCACATTATAATATGAGTGGTAAAGAATATGATACAAAATTAAATGAATTATTTGATTTTAAGTTTACAAATCTTGATGGAGTTCAGAACACACTACCCCCAAATACGGTAACTTGGGATATTGAATATTTAAGTGGAAGGAATTTGAGAAACAGCAGGTAGAGAAAGGATTCTCTGACCTCCTTGGTCTCCCCTAACACAAATCATGAGACTCTCATAGGAAAGGTGCCCTGCCTTAGTCTCGTGGGAAAGAAGAGTCTGAAGGAACAGGACTTGCTAAGTTTCCCCACTTTACTACCCCTACATCCTACCCTATTGTTCTATTATGTTTTTCCATGACTGTACCTTCTTCATCAAACCTAGTATAAAAATACTCAGAATTAAGGGTTTCCTCAGTGCTTCATTTCCTTGTGAAAGTTCCCGTGTCACATAAAACTTAAATGTGTACGCATTTTTTCTCTTCTTAATCTTTTGTCAGTCCAATATGCAGGGCCCCAGCGAGCAAATTCTCCTCCCCTACAACATACATGAGACTAGAAGGAAATCTACCTAAATCTTTGTGGTGGCTATTACTCAAATATGAGATCATGGATATTTTTTTAAAAAACTAATTTCAATACTTTCAACATTTTTATTAATAACAGGGCTTTTTAAATTTTTGCTTTGCTGAGCAAGTTCCCCATAGTGTGATTTAGCTCATTTGAGTCTTCTACATATATACTGCTGGTCAGCTATAGCTTCCCCTCAAAACAAAACTGTACATGGAAACAACAAAATTAATAAGAATATATTATATCAACACTCACTGAGTTATTTTTTTATTGCTGTTATTTTCACTTTCCTTGTAATAAAAAAATTAAAATCCGTTTCAAGTTTTTGAAGCAACTCACAGAAAATCTCAAATTATAAATTTAGCTTGATAGTTTAAAAAAATTTTTTTAATTACTGCTCCAGAATCATTTATTTCTTGAGATTTTTTTAAATGTTTTATTTTTTTAATTTACTTCTGAGATAGAGACAGCATGAAGAGGGGAGGGTCAGAGAGAGAGGGAGACACAGAATCCAAAACAGGCTCCAGGCTCTGAGCTGGCAGTCAGCACAGAGCTCGATGCAGGGCTCAAACTCATGAACCGTGAGATCATGACCTGTGCCGAAGTCAGCCGCTTAGCCGACTGAGCCATCCAGGTGCCCCTTAAAAAATTTTTTTAATGGTTATTTATTTTTGAGAGAGAGAGACAAACAGAGTGTGAGTGGAGGAGGGTCAGAAAGAGAGAGACAGAGACAGAGAGACAGAGATAGAATCTGAAGCAGGCTCCAGGCTCTAAGCAGCACAGAGCCTGACACAGGGCTTGAACCCATGAACCATGACTTGAGCCAAAGTCATACGCTTTACCTACTGAGCCACCCAGGCTCCCCTTGGCTTGACATTTTTATTCCAGGAATGCGACTGGATGATTCCCAAATGATAGCCACTTAGGGTTTAAACAGAATGAGAGGGATTCTTCCAGAGACTAAACTTCTAGGATTCACAGCATTCTCTCTTTTCTCAGTTCTCTTCTGATACTTCTTATCTAAGTGTACACCTGATTCGTACATATTTAATGTGCAAATAGATGTGCATAATGAATATATTTAATGTAAAATTATTTTTATTACAATGAAAAGGAACTGTAAGACATGTTGATACGTATCTCTCACGAGCTCTTCTTCCTTCACTTCCTTCTTAATCTGGGCACTCTCCAAAGTTCCCCCTCCACCCAATTCACCACCTATTTCTTTAGGCTGGTACTTCTCAAAGTGTGGTCTGCAGACCAACAACATCAGCATCACCTAGAATTTTGTTAGAGCTGCAAACTCTTGGGCTTTGTCCAGACTGAATCAGAAACGCTAGGAATGAGCCTACGTGGCTCAGTTGTAGAGCACTGGACTCTTGATCTTGGGGTCATGAGTTCAAGCCCCACATTGGGTGTAAAGATAACTTAAAAATAACATCAATCAATCTATACTTGCTGGTTCTGACCTTTCTTATGAGCTCCAGACTTGAGTTCCCATCTGCCTGCTACATCTCTCTACCTGAATATCCTCAGTGTATCTCAAATCTAACAAAGCAGTAAGCTTCTACCTTCCTATCCCTCTCCCAACCACCTCTACCCTATAACCTGCCCCTTGTCTTATTGTCCCATCTCAGTTAATACCTAACATTCATTCCTCCAGTGTCTTATCCCAGAAATCTTAAGTCATTTATAGCAGCACTATCAACAATAGCCAAATTACGGAAAGAGCCAAAATGTCCATCAACTGAGGAATGGATTAAGATACACACACACACACACACACACACACACACACACACACACACACTGGAATATACTGCTTGGCAATGAAAAAGAATGAAATCCTGCCATTTGCAACAATGTGGGTGGATGGAACTGGAGGATATTATGCTAAGTGAAGTAAGTCAGTCAGAGAAAGACAGATGTCATATGTTTTCACTCATATGTGGAAGTTGAGAAACTCAACAGATGAACATGGGGGAAGGGAAGAAAAATAAGATAAAAACAGAGAGGGAGGTAAATCATAAGAAACTCAAATACAGAGGACAAACTGAGGATTGATAGGGTTGGGGGAATGGGTTAAATGGGTCAGGGGCATTAAGAAGGCACTTGGGATGCGCACTTGGTGTTATATGCAAGTGATGAATCACTGGGTTCTACTCCTGAAGCCAAGACTACACTGTACGTTAACTAACTTGAGAATTTAAAAGAATTTTTTTAAAAAATCATGTATTTTATTTGTCTTCTCTTATCTGCCCCATCTGGTCACGAAGTTCTGACTCTGCCTACTCTCATGACCTACTCTGCATTCTGACCTTCACTGTTTATGCTGCAGAGAATCAGTACCCAGTCTATTTACTGCTGGTGGATCCTCACGCAAGTCTGTCCCCCACCCTCCTTTGGAAAAACCCACGAGAGGGGAAGAAACCGATGGGAAGACTATGTTTTATATCAATAAAAATCCTATGCTGGGAGTTTCAAAAAATTATTTTCCTGGGGCCCAAGTCTCTTGGTGACCCTGTTTCCACAAATAGTATTGAGTCCTGTTAAATCTCTTCTCAAAATATTCCAAAACCTCCCACTGTCTAGGGCACCTGGGCTGGCTCAGTCAGTAGAGCATGTGACTCTTGATCTCAGGGTTGTGAGTTCAAGCTCCACATTAAAAAAAAAATTTTTTTAAAGGTTTTATTGTGGCACCTGGCTGACTTAGAAAAGCATGAGACTCTTGGAGGTATGAGTTTAAGCCCCACTTTGGGTGTAGAGATTACATACATACACACATACATACAAATCTGTTTTTAAAAGGTCAAATTTCAAAACCCACACATTCATTCAATAAACATTTCACCTACTATGTGCTGGTGTATCACATCTTGTCAGTTAACCCAAGAGTAAATTAACTAAGATCAGGTGTTCTTTAACATATTATTATTTTAGGCAAGATAATTCTTAATTGCTCAAGATTATCCAAGTAGAGAAAAACATTTGCAATCCTGGCCACTGGTGAATATCTACCAGTTAGGCCCTAGTCTGTTAACAATTGAAAGTATCACACATTCAGAAGTGCCCCTAGGGGGCAGTACTACTCCTGACTGGGAACCACTGAATTGGGTTAAAGATCCAGACCATGACATCATAGAACTAAGGATTTTAGAGCAGTCAGGCATATCCTGTATAAAAGACATGTCAGAAGTCCCAATGAGGAAAACAAATAGAAGAGGAAAATTTGTTCCAGAAGGCAGAATACAGTGGTATCTATGACTAGAAGGTAAAAGGCAAATAAAGGTTTCAGTCAGTCAGAAAAAATGTTTCAAAAAAGAAAATGATTAAGGACTAACACAGAAAAAATGCTTGAGATGACCAGAGGAGCCAGATAAAACAAGCTAATGATAAAATAGAGCTTCCATCTGACAAACTCAAAGGGGTGACATTCTGGGGCAGCTGGGTGGCTCAGTTAGTTGGGCATCTGACTTTGGCTCAGCTCATGATCTCACGGTTGGTGGGTTCAAGCACTGCATCAGGCTCTGTGCAGACGGCTTGAAGCCTAGAGCCCGCTTCAGATTCTGTGTCTCCATCTCTTTCCACCCCTCTCCTACTCTCTCTCTCTCAAATAAATAAACATTAAAAAAAAATTTTTTTTTAAAACAAAGTGATGACACTCTGCAGACAGTTGGTCTTCCCTCTCAACAAGGCAAGGTCATAAAAAGGGTGGGGTTTGGAGTAGGGAGGACTGGTCTAGATTAAAAGAAAACTAAGAAACAAAACAACTTAATGTGATAAATATGTGGCTATGCTTGGCTCTTGATTTGAACAAATTAGCTGTCAAAGATATTTTGGGGAAAGTTGGAAAAATCTGAACATAGTTTGGATCTTAGATAATATGAAGGAACTGTTAATTTTGTTTGATATAGTTATATAGGAAAATCTTCATTTTTTTAAATTTTTACTTATTTTCGAGAGAGAGAAACAGAATGTGAGCAGGGAAGGGGCAGAGAGAGAGACACAGAATCCAAAGCAGGCTCCAAGGCTCTGAGCTGTCAGCACAGAGCCCGACATGGAGCTTGAATCCAGGAACCGTGAAATCATAACCTGAGCTGAAGACGGATGCTTAACCAACTGAGCCACTCAGGCACTCCTGTGTTTTTAGAAATGTATAGGTAAATATTCAGAGGTGAATAAGTACTCTAAAATATTTCGGCCAAAAAAAGATGAAGTAAATATGGCAGAATCTTAAAAATTGTTAAAGCTAGGATACTGGGTTAGAGACTCAATTTGGCATGTTAATGAATATTCTCTTTAATTGCTTCTTATTTTGTTAAAATATTGCTGGATATATGAATTTTCACTAGCCTATTATCTCTACTTTTCTTTATGTTAGAATTTTCATAATAAAATGTTAATTAAGAACATTTATCACAGAATATTAAAATATATATGCATCCTTTCTACAGATGTACAAAGTATGTAGAACAAGAAATAAAAGAAAACCGTAAGTGATCTTTATTCGTGATGACCACCTTTGCCAGACCCACCAGCCAGGACAACTGATTTAGAGAGGATTGATAGTGGGATCAGGGCGAACAGTTAGAAGATATACAGACAAAATCTATAAGAAATATAAAGAACAAACAGAAATGGGGCATCGGAGTGGCTTAGTCGGTCAAGCATCTGACTTTGCCTCAGGTCATGATCTCATGGTTCATAGGTTTGAGTCCCACAAGCTCTGTGTTGATAGCTTGGAGCCTGGAGCCTGCTTCGGATTCTGTGTCTCCTCTCTCTCTGCCCTCCCACACTCATGCTTTGTCTCTCTCTGTCTCTCTCAAAAAACAGTCACTTAAAAAAATTTTTTTTAAAAGAAATAAAGAGAAAACACAGAAGCAACTTGAAAATAAGGAACAAGATTAGGGACAGACAGTAGAAAAGAGATCCATGGGACCAAGACTAACTGAACATACAAAGTACATGACATCAAAGATTCTTCCAATTTTTAGTGGCTGTATATTGGGAGGATAGTGTGAGAAAAAAATAATTATGAGACCCAGACAGGGCAAATGTGGGAGTCACGTTGAAATTTAAATGCGAGTGAGATACCCCAAAGAGTAATATAGGACAACCTCATGGCACCCCTCATCACATAGGCCAATGGAAATAATGTGTGTGGATCGCTGAAGAATGTACATAGAAACATAGACTTAGGAATACCCCATGTGAACATAATAATTATTGGTGGTGAACGAGATCAGTAAGTACAAGAATGTTGAGCATCAAATATTGGAATAGAAGAATGTCTCAGAGCTCCTCGGGGCATTTAAGGAGAGATTCTAAGTGCACAGACAGGCACGGCATGTCCTCAAAGATCTGCTACCCACGCACCTCCCTAGTCTACCTACAGCCATTCAGTCATAAGGAACTGTCATCTCAACAAGGCCAAAACTAGACATATAAACTTTCCCTGCACCAAGACCTGATCTCACAGTCTAAGTTTTAGCATTTGGTCTGTCTTCAACCAAAGGAGCCCAAAGCATGAGAGACTTCCTTGACCCCTCCCTCTCTGGCTGACATCCAATTAACACCAGGTTCTGAGGAGTCTGTCTGTGGAATCCACCTGGTCTCACAATCATGAAGGCAGCCAGCAAATCCAGGTGTCTAATATCTTCTACATGTCTACTGTCTCAACATTCTTTTTACTGGGATCCTAGGTCTGGTCTCACCCCTGCAGCCATAGACAGAGAACCTCCAGTACCTACAAATTTGATCCTTTTGTTGGCCAATGGCACATTATCAGTGGCTTCAAACTGCCTGTGAGATAAAATCCTAAACAACTAAAATAAACATTAGGGTTTGCCCTCAGCTTCAAGTCTAAAGTCTATTTGTTTAGTTTATTTGGTTTAATTAAGTTTAATTAATTATTAAGTCTAATGTCTATTAGTTTACTTTATTTAGTTCTCACCTTCCTTGCTAGTGGTACTCATCACACCTTACATTAACTGCTTGATTAACTGTCTATCTCATATATTGTGCTAGTTAGTAAACTCGTTGAGAAGGGAGACTGAGCTTGTCATTCCTAGCATGGCATCCAAGCATAGGTACTCAACAACTATCACATGGATGAACGGATAGCTTTGAAATCTTCCAAACTTAACAACCTCTAAAATTTAGGTTTTAAATGCACATTTGACAGGGCACTTGGGTGGCTCAGTCGGTTAAGCATCTGGCTTCGGCTCAGGTCATAATCTCCCAGTGCGTGAGTTCGAGCCCCGCATCAGGCTCTGTGCTGACAATGCAAAGCCTGCTTGGGATTTTCTCTCCTCTCTCTCTGCCCTGATTAAATCTTCTTCAAACTCTTTGACCTTCTTAAACATCTTTTTGAGTGTGACTTTCAACTCTGGCATCACCTCCTCAGTTGTCACTGCTCAGTCTGTACTTTCATAGGACTCTAGGTATCACAGCCCATAGCGGTCTACGGCATCGCAATCACACTGCAATGTCACCGTTGTTAGTCTTTCCCACACTGGACCCCGAGCCTCTCATTACATGCACTGGTTTTTAAATGTTTTATTGAAGATTGACATTAAAAGCACAAATAATAAGGCAGGGCTTGGTGAATTTCCACAGAGTAAACATATTTTTCTAATAAGCACTCAGGTTAAGAAATAAATAATTTTTCAACCTCCAGTGACAAGTATAGTGCCTCTTACCTCCTCTGCCTATCTCTCAACCTTTCTTTCTCTCTCTCTCACACACACACACTGAATGAAAGTCTGAATAAATGACTCAGAGAAGGAACCGTCAAAGGAATGTAACGCAATTAAATTTTTTTAAATCTTTTTATTTATTTCGGAGAGGAGACAGCATGAGCAGGGGAAGGTCAGAGAGAGGGAGACACAGAATCTGAAGCAGGCTCCAGGCTCCGAGCTAGCTGTCAGCACAGAGCCTGATGCAGGGCTCGAACTCACGAACTATGAGATCATGACCTGAGCCGAAGTCGACTGAGCCACGCAGGCACCCCAAGAATGTAATGCAATTAAGAGACTGATGTGTCACAGAAAAAAAGAAAGAGTTCCAAGGAGGAAAGACTTAACAATGCTAACAGTAAAGGAAGGTTAAGTAAAATGAAAACATGTGAAACAGCTAGTGATTGCTCATCTTTAAAACAAAAAAAGGGGTGCCTGGGTGGCTCAGTTGGTTGAGCGTCCAACTTCGGCTCAGGTCATGATCTCGCTGTTTGTGGGTTCGAGCCCCACATCGGGCTCTGTGCTGACAGCCAGCTCAGAGCCTGGAACCTGCTTCAGATTCTGTGTCTCCCTCTCTCTCTGACCCTCCCCCGCTCACGCTGTCTCTCTCCCTCTCTCAGAAATTTTTTTTTAAAAAACCATTATAAAACAGAAAAGAAAGAAAGAAGAGTCAACAGAGAAAGGCAGAATGCAGGAAGGTGAAGAGTAAGCCACTGATAAGGGAACAGAGATAGTAGATGTGATTTGGGTGATGAAAGGACATGTTGGCAGGATCAAGGAAGGATTTTAAGCAAAACAAAAAGCCTGCATGGTACTGTGATTGGCAGCAAGAACTCTGGAGTCACGTTTCTTGGGCTCAAATCTTTACACTGCCAAATACTGGGAACTGACTTTGAACACATTCCTTCATGTCTCTATTCCATCTGGTTCCTTATTTCTGTCATTAGGTTCATAGCAATATCTCTCCCATAAAGTTATGGGGATTAAATAAGAGGTTGCTTATTTAATAAGCATGAACACTTAACATTCCCTAAGTGCTGAGTGCAAAAGACAGGTAATCTTGGTGGGGGTGGGGGGGAGTGGCGAGGAAGACAGCAAGGTATGTTGAGAGGCTCTGCCTCAAAAATGTTGGCAGTTGTCATTGCCTTAAGTTAATGAGAAGCTATTATAATAATTCAATATAGGCAAGGTTCCTCAGGCATTCTTAATAGTCAAGATTCTGTGGAACTCCTGAAATCAGATTCAGCAGTTGTATATGGGCTCTCTATTAATGAGACTATGAGCTATTCACTGAATTGAGAGAATTCAGAATTGAGAGTGGGGTCAAGACCAGATAGAAGATACTGGGAAAAACCTCAGTGGAAGAAAAGTTTGTGACTCCCAAGGGAATGACTGCTTTGAGTTTGCCCTTGTTTGCCAGCAAGACTGCTCTTGTTTGCCAGAAATACTAGTCAAAATATTGAAAGAACTCTTAGAATAGTGAACCCTCCCCATTCCAGAAGCTTCCTTGGGTATGCATTATTACTGCAGTGTTAACTCTCATAGACAGACTCAAGTAGGAAAAAGCAGAGGTTTTGCATTAAGCCTCGATCTTAATGGTCATTCCTAAATAAAGTGATAATTGACATCAAATGAGTTTTGAAAAGTTTCAAGGACAATGTATCACTCCCAGAGTCCCCCAACAACGGCTCAAATGAAGACCTAACAGTTACAAAGTGAAAAGAGAAAAGTGCAAATAAACACTGTTCACAGATTCAGAAAGAAATGTGAAGTGCCTTTCCTGCGGGAGACTAATTCTTTATACTTTCATTTACCTTTCAGGTCTAGCCTTCTTTATGCATTACAGTTCTGAACTCAGAGCTTGGCAAAATCTTTTAAATCTTTTAGCAGTTGCTAAAAGCCTGGTTGAAACGTCACTTCTGAAAGGCCCTCCATGGCTCTGCCACAGCCTAGGAACAATAATAACCTAATTTTTAAAGTTGTTTTATTTTTTTTAAATGTTCATTTATTTTTGAGAGGGGCAGAGCAGGGATGGGATACAGAAAGGTAGACAGAGGATCCAAAGCAGGCTCTTTGCTGACAGCAGACAGCCCGATGCCGGGCTCAAAACTCACAAACCGTGAGATCACGATCTGAGCCAAAGTCAGACGCTTAACTGACTGAGCCACCTAAACTTCTTTTAAAGTTAAGAAATACTCTATCTATACATGTCATTTAAGACACAAAAGTTGTGAATATAACTATAACTATAACTATAACTATCCCAACTTTGCTGATGAGAAAATGAAGCCAAGAAGGATAATGGCAATGGCCAGTCAAAGCTGGGGCAACTGCCCAAACTCAGTATTGAGATTCTGGATCTTGAGCCCACCACTAACATGATGGCAAACAAGGGCATATAAAATATTGTGTAAAGGGCACCTGGATGGCTCAGTTGGGTGTCCGACTTTGGCTCAGGTCATGATCTCACAGTTCAGGGGTTCAAGCTCTGCATTACCAGCTTGGAACCTGGAGCCTGCTTCAGATTCTGTGTCTCCCTCTCTCTCTGTCCCTCCCTCACTTGTGTTCTGTCTCTCTCTCTTAAAAATAAACATTTAAAAATGTAATATAATATGATAATATACATAACATATGATATGATATGATATAATATAATATAATATAATATAATATAATATTGTGGGAACTTCTCTCCTACTGGTGCCTGGCGATCAAAGACTGATCTTGAACTAGAACCACTTTACTTTAAAAGTAAAGTTTCAACTGGATGATTCAACTCAAGTTGGAAAACTGACCAGTTTATCTGATACTTTGTAACTCTACAATCTGATTTCTAGGACAAGGCAAAATTCCATCACTTATCTTTTGAATGCAGCAGATTACCCCTCCTAGGGACCATATTCCCCAATTATCACAAATCTATAGATGAAAGAAACTATGTAAATTATCACTCCACTTTGTATGTCTTCCGTATTCTCTTGATTTGATAGTTATCTTCCTAGATAAAATTGCCCTGGCATTCAACTCCAAACTATGTTGCTTAATACCTTTTGAGAATTGTAGCACACAGATTCTTTTTTTTCCCTTAAATGCACTGAATATTCATCATGTGTTCCAACAATATTTCCAGGAGTTATCACTTTATACTATTCCAAATTAGCACTTCCTTCCCATTAGATGCAAGCCTAATTTTCTCCTAATGAAATGTTGAATATGCATAGAATTAACTCTATCAAGTAGTATTGAACATTTTCAAAACACTTAATTAAGGATTTAACAGTTCATTTCTGCCACTGGAGGGCACCAAAAGCCAAGAAGCACAAACATTAAAAAAATAATAATAATAATAACCAGTTTTCAAGTTGCTACACAATTCAATTCTGAAGTATTAAAAACAAACCAAAAAAGTACAGGTGAAGAGTGTCACAATATTTAGGAAACCTAACTTGTGCTTCATTTTATTCTTTCCCACTAAATATTTTTTAAACTGATTTTTAAACATTGCCACTAAATATTTGAAACTCTTAGAAAAGTAAAGATTCAACAGAACAATATTATCAAACCTTGCTGCAATTTCAAATTCGATGTCACTCTGCCTAACCAGATTACCTTGCTTTATTAAGACTGCAGATTTGAACTAGTAATTTTTCCTTTACTAGTATGTACCTTTGATCCTTTCATGTTCCAATGATTCAATCAAAAGTTAAAACATTTTTTACTTAAATAATAAAGCAAATCTTAAAGAAATGCACTTTGCTTATAAGTCCGTGTTTTCAATCTTTCGAAGCACTAATCAACTGGGGGAACCTGGATAAAATCTCACCTAAAATGCTAGAACTCTTCCTCCTTTGGTAAAATAATTTCTTTTACCTGGAATGTCCTTTCCCCTAGCTCAGTAATTCCAGGCTTAGCTCAAATGTCGGTCCAGGTTTCTGTGGCACCACATCAGCTGTAGAAAAAGCAAAGATTCCTTCCTTTGTGCATCTCTGTACTTCTACAACACTTGGTGTGCTCAGTGCAATTACACGAAGGAAATATTTCTTAACGATCTACTATGTTGCATGCACCAGTGGCTCGGTTTTTCCCTTGAGGAGTCTATATCACAGGGTTTACTACGTGCTTCCCCCAAACATGGCAAACTGAACATTAAATATTTTAAATATTGACCGAATGTGGCAAACTGGCATATTGAATATCTTCAGGTTAAGGAATTTGAGAAATGACACCTGCCTAAAGTGCTTTCTGACCTTCTCCAGAGAAAGGTCACAAGTCCCAGAGGAAAGGAACATTCCCAGAGAGAAATCTGAATGAACAGGCCTCACTTATTAAGTTTCCCCAGGTTCCTACACTTTCCTCCTGTCTTCTGTCCCATCATGTCTTTCCACCATTCCCTACTCTTCATCAAACCTAGCATAACAACATTCAGGCTTAACCATTTCACCGGGGCTTCATTTCTCATGAAAGCTCTCACATCGTCATATTAAACTTACACTCAATATACTTGTATGCTTTTCTCTTGTTAATCTATGTTTTTTACAGATGTCCCAGATGAGAACAGGGTAGAGGAAAGAGATATCTTTGCTCCCTTACAATAAGTAATAGAATAAAATGAGGGAAAAAATATAGTTACATCAAAAATAGGAGTATAGTAGTGAAAGACAGAGTAGAGGGGCGCCTGGGTGGCTTAGTCGGTTAAGCGTCCGGCTTTCGCTTAGGTCATGATCTCACGGTTCGTGGGTTCGAGCCCCGCATCGGGCTCTGTGCTGACAGCCAGCTCAGAGCCTGGAGCCTGTTTCAGTCTGTGACTCCCTCTCTCTCTGACCCTCCCTTGCTCACGCTCTCTCTCTCTCTCTCTCCTAGAAATAAATAAAACATTTAAAAAAATAAAAAAAAAGAAAGAGTAGAGAGAGATCAGTAAATGTTAAGAATACGTTATTAAAAGAAATACTTCCAAACACTGTCTTTACATTAACCTGGAAAAGGAACCTTCTTTTTATTAACTGAGTACCAGCTCAGAACACTGTATGATGCACTGTGAAGACGCATACAAAAAAAAAAAAAAAGAGAGGTACCATTTCTCACAGATGTTTTAAGTCTACCGCATAAATAAAAAATATATATCCAACACTTCAAGACACTATAAGAGCCATATACATTAAAACGTAATGAATTTACTATAAAGAAAAGACATATGTGTTTAGGGGAAAAAATAATTGTTTTAAAAGAACACATATTAAACCAACCTAAGACATTTTTTATTTAATACATCAGAAAATAAGAAGTCTCATTAAGTCTAGAGGAGAGAGCTCAGCTTCACAAAAATGAAATTTGAAACAAAAAATGAAATTTGAAATCTATTTTCCTACAAGCTTCACACTAAAGAACTACAGTGGGGGTTAGGGTGGGGGTGGAGGAACTAAACAGACAGGCTTTAATTTGTGGCCTGGAAAGCAAGTGGTTAGGGGACTTAAGGGGTGCCTATAATCTTACCAAAGTTATTTAACCGTCATCATATCTCAGTATCTTCATTTGAAAGATGAGAAGGTCATATTAAATGGTCTCTAAGGATATTTCCAACCCCACCATGCTGTCATTCTTATGGTATCAGCTACTGGAATGGAAGAGTGGAATTTAAAAGACATTATAGTCAGGAAATCAATAGGAACTTGACAACAAATTGCATGGGGAGAAAGAAGAAAGGAACAACATCAAGGATGTAAAAGCATTTGAAAAGCATAAAGTCCCCTACAAGGTATGGAGTTATAATAATCATTAGTAATCAAATATGGTTCCAGAAAAATGCAGAGTGAAACAACTGACCCTAATCAAAGCCAAGAGAGCTGAGGATAAAGGAGAAAGTGGGCTTTCCTTTCACATGCTAACTGACTCACCTCCCCATTATCTACAGTATTGAGATGGAATTTACCACCAAGGGACAGGCCGGAGGGAATCCTCTTATTTTTTGGCAACATCCACCTCTATTCTTATTGTCTGATAGTACTTCCTAGAAAAGTAAAGAAAATAGCTATTCAAAATTTAGTACTTAGAAAGATTTGCTATCTTGTAAAGACTGCTCTGACAGTAGATCTGACCAATGGAATTGTTATCTGAAACTTATAAATAGAAACACTAATTAGGAAGAAATAACATTTAAAACTGATCAGAGAACAAAACATATTTAGGCCTGTATTTCAAATCCCAGATACGCTATAAACAGAAAAAAAAACCCTATTTTCAAATAATTCATTGGTAAAATTCGAATGTAACTCAGAATCATACACCTAAAGCAATGTATTTTTTTAAGATTTTATTTTTAAGTAATCTCTACACCCAACGTGCATCTTTAAGATGCATCTCTAACGTGATTATACAGGGTATGTAATCAGGACATACTACCCCAAAATATGGCACCTTTGCATTTGAAACATTTTAAACTGAAGGAATCTGAAAACAGGAAGTGCAGGAAGAACTTCCTAACCTTCCCTAAAGCAAGTGATAAAGTTCCTCACATGAGATGCCCTCCATATCTCTAAAGAGAAAGGGACACAGAGAGAAATCTAATGAATAGGGCTTGCTAACTTTCCCAGTTTACTACGACTACTTCATACCCTTTGTCCAATCATATCTTTCCACAAAGTCATTCTTCATCAAACCTAGCATAAAAACACTCAGGTTTAACCACTTATTCAGATCTTTTCTTATAAGAGATCCCGTGTCACATAAAACTTATATTAAATAAATTTGTGTGTTCTCTCCTGTTAATCTTTGTCAACCAATATTTCAAGACCCAGCCGGGAAATCCTTAGAAGATCAAGGAAAACTTCTACAATTAACAACCCAAATTAAGAAACCTTTTACTTTTCTTTTTTTCCTTCGCATACACACTTCTCAGTCCACAGACTTTACTCCCATGGTATGACAAAATGACTACAGACACAAAAATAAGATTCAGCCTAAAATCTGGACAACAAAATGTAGAGAAGTATAAAATATTCATGAGGGAGAAGCTCCATGACTTCAATTCACAAAGATTCATGACCTGTAAACTGTGGATTGCTTATTAAATAAGTGATTAATTGCCCATAAGTAATCTACCATAAACTAACTCTCTGTACCCCCAATTTCTCATCTATAAAACCAGAGATGATAGTAGCTCACACTTCACAGGATTGATTAAAAAATTAATACATGTAAAATGTCTGCACCTGTGCCTGGCACATGGCACTCCATCGATAGAGATTCTCATTAATCCTGTTAGATAGTTAGTGATATGTCACTACTGGCATTAAGAGATCTAAGGAGGGGCACCTGCGTGGCTCAGTTGGTTAAGCGTCCAACTTCGGCTCAGGTCATGATCTCACCATTCATGGGTTAGAGCCCCATGTTGCAGTCTGTGCTGACAGCTCAGAGCCTGGAGCCTGTTTCAGATTCTGTGTCTCCCTCTCTCTCTGCCCTTTCCCTGCTTGCTCTCTCTCGCTCTCTCGCTCTCTCTCTCTCACAAATAAATAAAGATTAAAAAAGAGAGAGAGATCTAAGGAGAGTGCCAACCCAATCTGTCAGCAATAAAATTGTAACATGGGAATACGGGATGATGTAATCACAAATGCAAAAGGGTGAAATGATGAAAAATCAGGGGTTGGCTTTAAAATACTATAGCAACAGGGGCGCCTGGGGTGGCTCAGTCAGGTGAGTGTCCCATTTTGGCTCAAGTCATGGTTCATGAGTTTGAGCCTCACATCAGGCTCACTGCTGTCAGTGCAGAGCCTGCTTCAGATCCTCTGGCCACTCCCTCTCTGCCACTACCCTGCTTTTTCCCTCTCTCTCGAAAATAAATAAAAATCATTTTTTAAAAATGCTTTAAAAAGTAATAAAAAATAAAATACTATAGCAACAAAAATAAATGATGGGCAAAAAGATAAAAACAGGGCTGGATGAAGCAAGTGTCAAATGTTGGTGACTGTTGAATCAGAGTGATGTTTATCTAAAGGAATATTAAATTATTCTCTCTAATTCTATAAAGGCTTGAAAACTTCTCTAGTAAGAAAGGTAATTTTCAAAATTAGAAAATCAATAAAAAGTACACAGCTCTTAAAACAACAACATCATTAAGAAATAACATCATTATTATTACTTATTATCGAGTCTCTTGCTAGCTTTTAACAGAGTTTTTATTTAACAGAGTTTTATTTCTGCTGGTTTGTTCTTCACTTCTATTGTCGTTAATAATCCTGGCCTTTGCTTTGAATCAATTTCCTTCATATATCAAAACTGAACTTCTTCAATGTCAAGGGACGTCTGGTCACTTCTATGCTCTTGTGTGGAGTCTGTCCACACACTGAAATTTAGGGCTTTTAGAAAAATGACATGGCGACATGATGTGAGATCCCTCACCTGAGATCCAGGCCACTTCTCTCATGCACCATTTGGTAGCCTTACCTTTCACAACACAATTTACTCAGTTCTAAAATGAAGGATTTGAATTTCATCTTTAAGATTCCTTCCAGATCTAAAATATTTTGACTTCTAATTGCAAGAAGAGTGGTTTCCTCAACCACTGATACACTACTTGTCACCTGCATCTGATAGAATGATAGAACTTGCTTTCTGTAACTTTATCCTAAAAGATAAGAAAAAAGGGGGAGAGTTGCTTCACTAGCCTGTCTTCCTAGAGAATGAAGTGTGTGTGTGTGTGTGTGTGTGTGTGTGTGTGTGTGACCTGCTTTCCTTTTTAAAAGCCAGATGCATAGGTAGGGTGCCTGGGTGGCTCAGTCCATTGAGTGTCTGACTTCGGTTGAGGTCACGATCTGCCGGTTCAGGGGTTTGAACCCTGTTTCGGGCTCTGTACTGATAGCTCAGAGTCTGGCACCTGCTTTGGATTCTGTGTCTCCCTCTCTTTCTGCCCCTTCCCCGCTTGTGCTCTCTGTAAAAAATAAACATTAAAAAAATTATTTTTAAAGTCAGATGCATAGGGGGGAAATGGAAAAGTATATGTCAAAATGTTAGCAATAAGGCACAGTCTCTCTGCTGTGCTGTCTGCCACTCCCTTGCGGTGTATTCAATAAACTTCTAACTCCTTTAAAAACAAAAACAAAACCAAAACAAAAAACCCCAAAATGTTAGCAATGATCATTTGGGGGTTATAAAATCAAGGTATTTTTTATTTTCTTCTTTTTGCTTAATTTTTTCACTTTTATTTTTCTACAATTACAAGACACCACTTAATTTTTTTTAATTATTACATACAAATGTTTTAAGAGACAAAATATACAAAAGTAACCTCTCCCTCCCCCAACATAAGCTCCTTTTCCCAGAGGCAACAAATAATATCAGTTTCTCAAAAATCCTACAGAAAACGGTCACTCTATTTAAAGAAAATAATTGGACACTATTTTTGTAATACGGAAAATGAGTGTTTAAAGAAAAAAATAAAAAAAACCACCTACACTAGGCCCCTTTTGCATTGGCCTGTCACTAGATTCCATTTTAGTTTAGTGAAGGCTCTGTAGCCAGAAGCCAATCCTGCATTCCTGACTCATTCAAGAGCTGTTTGAGCTCCCAGTAAGGAAAGCCCTTTGTTAGAAGGACTGAGGGGTCTTTCTATCCTAAATATATTTTCCACTCAAAGTCATTAAAGAGTAGGTGACATTTTCTTCTCTTTGTTTAAACCAATCCAGAAACACAGTGACTCGTTTTAATAATCATTTCTAGTAAAAAAGGTGTTACGTAGACAAACAAGGTAGAATATATATAAACATAATGGTTAGAAAATAATATAAGAACATTAACCTACATAAAGAGGATTGGTAAGGTTGACCAAAGCTGTAAATCGAATAAGGGGAGATAAAAGAATGCTAATTAACTAGCTCTGAGTAATTCTCATTTTACTTCTTATGCTCCCAGTTATTTTGAATTGTAGCATCTTAATTTTGTTGCCTTAACATAGCATCTGTTCCCCCTGCATCCCACTGCCGTTCTTTGCTCCTCAAGTCCTTTCCTCCCCGCCAATCTGCCGGGGGCTAAGGGCCAGAGGGGTCCCTACACATCTTATACCTTCTCACAAACAGCAAGAACTTAATGTCATTCACTGAACCATAGAATATAGATGTTGATAAAGATACAGCACAGAGAACATTTTGGAGTCTCAGTTTATTTTATATCAACTGTGGACAAGCTTATCTTCTTACCCTCAACAGTCTGATTTTATAAAGGCTAGTTCTATATTGGTATTTTTCCAACAAAATTTACTACAGGGGCAATAGTAAACCTTAGCTTAAAATTAAAATAGACATTGTTATAAAAATTTTTAAAGGCACTGAAGTTTGAACCCAGATCATCTGATTCCTAAACGCAATAGCTTAAAAATGATGTTCAAATACCTCCCACATCTTACCACAACATGCTGAACTAGGAGTTGAACTGCGGGACTGGAAAAAAGAAGAAAGAGAAATGGCTCCAGTGGATTTCCCTGGGTAAATTCAAACTTATTTTGGGGGCTCCTGGGTGTCTTAGTCGGTTAAGCGTCCTACTTTCGCTTAGGTCATGATCTTGTTGTTCGTGGGTTCTAGCCCTGCGTCGGGCTCTGTGCTGACTGCCAGCTCAGAGCCTGGAGCCTGTTTCGGAGTCTGTGTCTCCCTCTCTCTCTGACCCTCTCCTGCTCACACTGTCTCTCTCTCTCTCTCTCTCTCCTAGAGATAAATAAAAATATTTTTTAAAAAATTCAAACTTATTTTTATAAGATTATTTTTTATTTTTGAAAGATTTTATTTTTATGTAATATTTATACCCAACACGTGGCTTGAACTCACAACCCCTGCTCTACCAACTGAGCCAGCCAGGCACCCCTCAATCTACGTTTATTCAGGTGGGGGATTCTAGGTTATATAACTACTCCCCAGATAAAACAATATCCTGTCTAATGGCATCCGTACCTAGAAAACTTAAATCTCAGGATACTCATATTTCTGCACAGCTGATTTCCCAGAAGATATCTGAACATGATTTGGTGCCCTGAACACAGCAAATAATGTCTATATCCACAAATATCTGGACCTGGCATCATGGAGCCAGGAGGGGCCTCCACCATCTTTCTGGCACTCTTCTCGTCAACTCATCCTTATTTCCTGGAGACAGAGCACCAAAGGGAAAAAGCATCTCCTGCTACCACACTGATACCCTTCCTGGGCAACCTGTTGCAAGTCCCTACTGATGCCACTTTCTAGTCTTATATGAAGCTCAGGGAGAAGTATGGCCCAGTCTTCACTATGTACATGGGTCCCCAGCCAGTACTTGTTTTATGTGGGCAGAAGCAGCGAAGGAGGTGCTGGTGCATACAGCAAATGAGTTAAGTGGCCACAGAGAATTGGCTTCAATAGAGTGTAACTTCTAAGGTCCCAGTGTAGCTCCCGCTAATGGAGAATGATGGAAGATTCTCTGATGCTTCTCCCTGACTATTTTTTAGGACTTTGGGACAGGAAAGTGGTGTACTGAGGAGTGGATCCAGGAGGAGGCTGGCTTCCTGCTAGAAGAATTATGGAAGACCATGGGGGCTCCAATTGAACCCACCTTCTTCCTGAACCTCACTGTCTACAATATCATCAGTTAGTCAACTTCAGAAGCCACTTAGACTTAGACTTAGAGTACAAGCAGTTCCTGAAGCTGCTGCAGATGATCAATGAGACTTTCACTGAGATGAGCACACCTTGGGCAAAGCTACATGACATGCATTCCAGAATCATGCAATATTTTCCAGGAATACACAATTGCATCTACTACTTAGTAGAGGAGCTCAAGGACTTCATTGCCTCTAGGATCAAGATCAACAAAGCATCTCCTAACCCACAAAACCCTTGGGATTTCATTGACTGTTTACTCATCAAGATGCTCCAGGATAAAAAATAATCCTCACGCAGAATTCAATCTCAGAACTTGGTCCCTAGCACTCTCAACATCTTGGCTGGCACAGAGACTGTGAGCTCTATGCAACATTGTGGATTGATGCTAATGATGAAGCATCCTAAGGTGGAAGCCAAGATTCATGAAGAGATTAAGTGATTGGACCACAGGTGTAGATAACCAAATCAAGATGCCCTACACAGACACTGTGATCCAGGAGATATAAAATCTGACAAATATTGTACCAGGGGTATACCCCACAATGTCATCCAGGGACATTCATTTCCAAGGCTACATTCTGTCCAAAGGCACCAATGTGTTCCACTTGATTGGCTCTGTCCTCAGAGACCCCAAATACTTCCACTACCCAGATGCCTTCTATACCCAACATTTCCTGGATGAGCAGGGCTGCTTCAAGAAGAATGAAGCCTTTGTACCCATTTGTCTGGTAGGTTTCTATGGTTTGAGTTCTCCCTAGGAACATAACAGATATGAGCTCCAACAATTGGTCTATACATTTTTTTTAATATTTTCTTTTTTAAGAGTTTATTTTATTTTATTTTTAATATTTTTATTTATCTCTAGGAGAGAGAGAGAGAGAGACAGCGTGAGCAGGGGAGGGTCAGAGAGAGAGGGAGATATAGACTCTGAAATAGGCTCCAGGCTCTGAGCTGGCAGTCAGCACAGAGCCTGACGCGGGGCTGGAACCCACGAACCGCGAGATCATGACCTAAGCGAAAGTCAGACGCTTAACCGACTAAGCCACCCAGGCGCCCCTTTAAGAGTTTGTTTTTAAGTAATCCCTACATCCAAGGTAGGGCTCAAACTCGCAACTCCAACATTGAGAGTCACATGCTCCACCAGTTGAGCCAGCCAGGCATCCCCATTAGTCTCTATCTGATGTTCAGGAGTGAATGGGAAGTTGAATGCTATTTTATAGAATCCTAGAATCCCAGACACCCAGAATCACGGAATATTAGAACCAATGATTCTGACAATTAGAAAAGGAATTTCACTAACCAGGGGTCCGCAAATTTTCTGTTAAGGACCAAATAGAAAATAGTTTAGGCTTTGCCAGTCATATCATCTCTGTCTAAACTATGAATCTGTAAACTACTCACCTGCTATGCTACCATGTACTACAAAAGTGACCATAGACAGGACATAAATGAATGAGAATGTCTCTGATGCCAAAACTTATTATTTATGAACACTGAAATTTGAATTTCATTTACTTCACACATTATTCTTCCAATTTTTCAACCATTTAAAATGTTAAAAACATTCTTAGTTTTGTTAAACAATATTCAATTGAGTACATTTGGATATCTTTAAAAAATTAGAAAAGCAAGACCTACAGAGTAAACTAGATGACTTTCGTGAAAAAAACTTAAATCATACATTGAATCTGTCTGGCATTTAGATGTTAGGGAATATAGATAGACCTAAACAGAGCTTGTATATTTAGATTACTTGAACTTCTTGAAACTGAAGTATATTTATTTTAAAGTTAAGGCTCCCATTTCCTCCACTGTTCTCCGTAGCAGAACAGCCTTGAATAAAAGTGTTGATAAGATAATATTGGAAGGACCACAGTCATCTGTTCAACAAATATTTATGGGGAACTTACCACCTCATCTTTGAGAATGTAGCCTTTCATTTCTAAACTGTAGAAACCAGGTCCACAGTGTAAAGGGCAGGAACAAAGCCATATGAACATGCTAATGAGCTAGAACCCAAGGACCTGCCTGGGCCACTTGAATAAACATCCTCTAGATGCTGTCAAATGCATGGTCAGAAATACTGGAACCATCATCTCAACAGATTCAAATTATATCCATAAACCTCAAAGACTAGACCAAAAGATTCTAGAAATCAACTCTGAGAAATACTGAAATACATACATGTTTCAATTACTTTTTTTGATGTTTTATTTATTTTGAGAGAGTGAGCACAAGGGTGTAGGAGCAGGGAGAGAGGTGGACAGAGGATCCAAAGCGGCCTCTTCACTGACAGCAGAGACCCCAATGCAGGGATCGAACACATGAACTGTGAGATCATGACCTGAGCTGAAGTCAGATGTTCAACTGACTGAGCCACCCAGGCACCCCACATGTTTCAATTATATTTAAAAAGACTTAAAATTAATATTTCTCATATTTCAGTAATGCCTGAGTGGCTTAGTCAGTTAAGCATTGGACTCTTGATTTCACTCAGTTCATGATCTTATGATTGGCTTCGTGAATTCAAGCCTCTCATTGGGCTCTGTGCTTGACTGCTCAGAGCCTGCTTTGGATTTTTCTCTCTCCTTACCTCTCTGTCCCTCCCCTGCTGGCATGCATGCATTCTGTCTCTCAAAATAAGTAAATAAACTTAAAAATTATTTCTCTTATTTCAATTCAATAAACATTTATTCCACACCAATAGCATTCTGCAGGGCTTATAGGGTAATGAAAAGAATGAAAAAGAGTTGTTCCTGCCACAAGGTATATTATAGGTCGACCATGAGACTTAAAATCTTGGCAAAGTAAATATCAGCTACTTTTAAGTTGCTGATATGCCTTTAAGTTTTCATCTTGGATTTTTCCCACTTGCAAACTGTCAAGACACAAGAGTTTAAGGTAAAAAGTAAAATATTTCCTTTTCCTTTCTACTTTTCTGTCTTTATTTGTAGAGGTAACCACTGTCATCATATTAGAATCTATCATTCAATTCAGTATTTCATTCCCCCAGATCTCTACTCTGGATTTTTCTTTACATGACCCTTCACTCTCTCTTCTACCACTTTCCATTCTAACATGTTGTCTTGGGCAGCTATAAGGCAGGGACTACAGATACAGTACAGAGTGGCTAGGAATACACATGAAAGGCTGACACAGGATTGGAGACTGGGAACTGGTGAACTGTAAGGAGTCTGCAGATGTGACTGTGACTGTGACTGTGACTCCAGTCATTAGCTGCCGCAAGGAAAGTCACTGGCAAGCCCAGTGTGCCTTGTTTTTTTTTTGAGAGAAGGTAAAAATCCACACTTTTATATGAAGACTTTCAAGCACGGGACACTAATTAAAAGTTTTTAATATAATGCAGCCAAACACACACACACACACACACACACACACACACACACACACGACATCAATCCAACCTAGCCCTCAAGTTGACAGCTACCTTTGCTTTCGATTTACAAGAAGATTCAAATTGACCGTAGGAACTTAGAACTGGAAAGGCTTTAAGAAATTATCAAGAGCAAACACTCTGCTTTATGACAAAAAGAAACTGGCCCCGTGAGGGACTGTGGCTTCAGTACCAGTAAATCAGTGTTAATTGATGATACACTCCTAACCAAGCAGAGGACAAGGATGCTCTCAAGTTCCTGTTCTCAAGCTGCTCACAGTCTAGTGGAAGAAAGAACCTGTGAATGCTTGGAAAGCAGTTTATCAATGTCCATACAATAATAAAAGATTGCTCAATGTGCAGAAATAAAACAAAGAAAAGAGTATCAGGTCTCCAAGGGCCAGTTAATACCTGTCGTCTCAACCCAAGCCTCTTCTCCAATCTCAAGCTCTTCCTGCTCTTCCATACTACCTCCTGGTTCCCAAAAACAACCCCCACCCCTTCCCAGCAAAAAAAAAAAAAAATGTAGCAATATAAAATGTGACCATGCTTGCATATATGGAGGAAATCTGCCAGCATTTAGAATGCCGTAATCTGTGAAAAGGGAAGAAACACTCAGCCTTTAATTTTAAAAATATGGTGGCTCAGCTAACACAGCACTGGAATCAGAAAACAGAAGTCTAGTCCTGGCTCAGCCATTAACTAGCCAAAAGACTAAGCAAATATGTAAACTGATGAGGTTAGACTATAAGGCGACTTAAGGAGCCGCCTGCCAGTTTGGTGATTCTAAGACTTTTTATGCCAGATTTCATTGGAGTTCTAAGAAGAAAGATATCATTGTGGGCAGGAAATGTCAGGAAAAACTTTGCAGTGGAGCAATGGATTAGATTAGGTCCTAAAGGATGAGAAGGATTAAGTAGCAGTGGGGGAGGGATGGAATTAGAAGAAGAGGAGGGGAAAGCCCGAAGGAAATAGTTTTAGCAAAAATGTAGGGACAGGAATGCACCCAGAGATATGCTAAGGTGTGGAGGAAGTTTACAACAGATGGCAGAGATTTTATCTCTGAAGTAGGAAGTGAGGTCCATCTGCATAAAGAATCCCAAAAGAATTGTTAAAGATTTAAGAAGTGGGGCAAATTTGGGGGTCCTTTCTTCTGAGGGCTGTGCTGAGGTTTCAAGAAGGGATGTTGCAGCAGAGGTGAGAAACCTGCTTAAGGAAAGCTATGAAATTATAGTGAGTTACTTTTAACTCTCACTACAAAGAAGAGGGGAAATAGAGTTTGGGGTGTGCTCTGGGAGTTTTGCCACCATTCCTAAGACTGATTTCATGAGAGCAAATGACCACTGATGGCAAGACTTCTTATCCAAGTGCCACAGCCAGGAACTACCATTGTTTTAGGAGACAGAAATTAAAGGGAGGAAAAATCAATGCTTTATTCATTCATCAGTCTTCTACTGAGTTCTGTATCAGACACTTTGTTAGGAACCTCAGGCTGGGTTTCTGGTCTTCATTAAATTGACATTACTCTCTGCTCCACAGAGAGCACTCCTCTTACACCTGGGACATGGTTGGGACAAGGTGAATCAAGTGAGGTGCTTTTTCTCTGGGTAATCACATTTGGCGCAATCAATGCTTCTTTGCTTCATTCTCAGCCTGGCCTTGGAGTATACACACAGCCTTTCTCATCAGCTTTCCCAAACAGCCCTCCCCTGCCTGGGATTATCTCTTTCCCCTCACTGTCTTCATTTCGTACCAGTGCTGTTCTCAGAACCTTCCAACTAGCTTGGTTCCTTCCCTGTTCTTTTCTCTAGCCCGAAGCCTTTTCCTTCTTAGGGCCCCTCATTGTCTCACCTGGTGCTTCTTTTGTGCTCAGAACACTAGTCTTACCTCATCTGCTGAGATTTGAAAAACTGTGCAGGCAGATGGTAGAAAGAACTTTGGAGAAATCTCCAAGTTCATAGATACATATGATATATACAAGTGTGTGTGTGTGTGTGTGTGTGTGTGTGTGTGTATACATAGAAATTATATATGATAGTAAACAATAAATCTGGTTAAAAGGAAGTGTGCTGAGATTCTTGTCTGTAACTATAACTCATCCAGACATAAAAACATAAAAGTTTGAAGGGTAATTTTTCTAAAAATATTCGCATATATTTGCCTACTTAGTAAGCTTCTGAAGGGCTTCCACTATTGTGCCTTTCTTTAATGTGTGGAATGTGGCACAGGGTCTTGGGAACTTTCTTTAACCACTGGCTCCTATTAATTACTCTTTGGTTAACCTGAGATTTACTCCTTCAGCATCTGCTTCCTTTAACAGAAATCAAATTTTATTATAGATAAAATGAAGCCTAATAATATCCAAGCTCTACTGCATGGAAACAAACAGGTGTGTACATAGTATTGACCTATTTGGATTTTTCTAATTTGTGATCACTCAGTTAATCAAAAAAGTTGGGCATGGGGCATCTTTTCTTGGGTTTCTAAGTAAAAAGTTGTGGAAACAAGAAAATAATGTGTTAGTAGGTGCCTAGGTTTAAATAATCCTGAAATGAACACCTTTTATATTCTATGATAAACTTTGATATAAAAAAAAATTGCTTTCTTTTTATCCAGCACCATCCAGGAACATTACAGAGCAATCCTGGAAAATACTGCTGTGATTGTTTTCAATCCGGTGATTCTATTCAGATAATCTGGCTCAAAAGCTCTGCAGAGTTGGGGATAGCTGACTTTGGTAAATTTTAGAGTAAACAGCCCATGCTTTTCCATACATTTTCTGAATATAACATTTTCTCCCAAAGTCCAAATGTTACTTTGATCCATTAATAAGTGCTTGCCAATAGTATGTATGGATCTACTTTTATACCTAAGTAAGAAGTCACCCAACACATTTTCCTACCAGAAACTTAAAATCCTCACATATGTGGTACCAATAACATCACTGGAGACTTTACCTGTGGTGATAACTGCTGAAATGTACAGGGATCAAAAAGAATCAATTAAAGGGAGGGGCGCCCAGCTGGCTTAGTCACTGGGGCATGTGACTCTTGGTCTCAGCGGTCCTGAGTCTGCTTCCCACATTGGGGTTACAGATGACTTTAAAAAATTACATAAAATCTTTAAAAACATCAATTAAAGGAAATCAAAAACAATGAGTGAGTACCATACCTTTATTTTAAAGAACCAAGTCTACTTTTCACTGTTATTTATGAAGTTGATAATGTGTAATTTTTGTTTCCAAGAAGTCAAGCATTTAAAAAATATAGGTATGTTTCAAGATGTTCTCCAACCAAGTGGTTTTCAACTGCCTTGTTTTAAGGGGACTATAAAACATGTGCATATATGAGTATCTTATATGCATCCATTTTCAGAGCATAATCATGTTGAGAAACTTCAGGCCCAAAAGCAGCAGAAGCCAGAGGGAAAACAGGAAGGTCAAACAGTAATGTACTGTCTGTGCATGAAATTAACATACCCCTATAGGTTACAGATAAAACAAACAAGAAAAAAATGCAGATTTCAGGAAGGAAGAATTTATCACTATGAACTGACCCTCTCCAGGGATTAAGGACACCTGGTCACACACATTCCTAGAAGAAATACTTTGCTTCAGGCTTATTATGAAGGTGTTCTCTACATTTCCTCAGCAAGCTCAGTTCTAGCAAGCCTGAATTAGATTTATCACCACATGGGGACTTTGAATCCTACTTCTGACTTGTGACACCATATTTACTCTAAAAAACCCACAGTGATCATTTTAATTTCCCATTTTACAATTACTACATAGTAAAGATGTTTGTGCAAACAGGCAAATCAGATGGTATTCTGCTCCAGATTAAAAACCAGGTTTTGCTTGGGGCATCCCTTGTCAAGTGGTATGGAAATTCAAGAACAAGATAGAGCTCTTAGTGTTATACATCATACAATATTAATCACCACATTTTTCCTGATGTGCTGAAGATACTGAAATTACTTGGAGTATGCTTACCAAAAAATATATGTATGAAAATAGCTTTTACTACCTCTCAATAGCTAATGGAGAGCTTATATTCTAGAATAATAGCTAAGTCTTTTCATCAATGAAAAAAATTCATAAATATACATTTGAAGGCATCTTTGGGAACTCTCTACAATAATAGAAAGTAATTCACTGTGCAGGGATTATACTGAAAACCTGATCAGTTATCAGTATTTAGGAAACATTATCAACTTCAACTTTGGTCTTACCATTAATACTTCTCTTTTCAACCCTACAATATTGAAGGGTTAAAGTCGATTATTTAATGTATATTGTTATTGTGTTCTATCACTCTTCATACTTCTCCCACCTTCTTTTCCTTCTCAGTTTTAAGAGCGGAGCTGGATTCCAATAAGTAGAACCAAATTAGAGACCCACCACTAAAATAAGTCAGAGCAAAAGCACTTTGCTTAATTGGCAGCACTTATTTACTTATTAGTTTGAAAACTAAATCTTCTCTTAAATTCAGTGCTTTCGTGTAAAATGATACTTCTTTCCCACCCCCAACAGTTCCTAGGAGAAAACAAGCATCTTCCATCTCCCCAACAAAAGGTATTCACCTAATCAATTTGCGCATAAACCACTCATTTTCACATGCAAATAGTCTCATGTATTACCATTTTGCACATTTGAATGTGATTTTTACATTTAAAGTCCGGTGGCAAGGCTTTAGAGATCCCAGCCTGTGGTCTACGGATTAAGATTTCTTTTCTAATTATCATGTCCTTTTGGTGCTAATGTGTTTGTTCCTTATTAGTGCCACTCACTGACCTGGATGTAAGCCAGATTAAAAGAAATTCCTTTGATTTTCCTGGTTTCAAAGATACAAAAGAATTTCTCACTTCGAAAATCCGCACAGTTTGGGTGAAGAATGTATCACCTCCGGATGTTGATACCCTTTATTATAATTTATGCTCTTAGGAATTCCTCAGCCTTAGAAGATCTGGTTCGTCTCTTCTTTTTGGGAAATGTAGAGGTAACGTCTGCTGCTTTAAGTCTGATATCATTAATTGTCCTCCATTCCCGAAATACTGTAATACATGTTGAAATTCCTTTCAGGGATTTTATAAATATGTGAATATAGTTATAAACCTACTTACTGCTTGACATTGGTTATTTGAATATATTTGAAGTATTTTCGGAAAAATAAAACCCTGCCTTTTGTCATCAAATAGGAATACTTTAATAAACTCCCATCAGTGTTTCTCTGTTATCCTTAATTAAAATTTACATTAATATATCATTGAAACCTATCTTAAATTATAAAAATGAACAGATTCCTTTAGATTAATGTGTCAAGTATTTGCCTTTATTTCACAAGTCTTCATGTGATACTAAATATTACTTAACAGCATTAGCTAAGGAACACATCATCCGTATCTTTCCAATACAAGAGAAATGATGATGTCTTTCTTCATCCAGAAAATTATGCATGTCAGAAGAGAGAGGTATTCAAAGGCATTTTCTGGCTCCCACATTAACTCTGCTACTTCACAAACCAAACAACATCTTATCTAGACTCTCCTTTATTTATGTCTTAAGTAAGAGCTGAAAAAGTAGTTTTAACTAAAGTTAAACACGAATAATGTGCTCTCTAAATATACTTGGAAAACTAGGCCAAGATTAATATAGTTTTTCCACGTTCTTATTTCTTGTGCCTGATGATCAACAAAATATGGTTATACCTGCTAACTTCATTGTCATCCCAAATATGTGTGATCTCATCTAAGACCTTCCAAAATATCTTGGCCACTGTATAATTGAAAATTCAGTAGATTCCTTTAATGGGCTGAAGTGAAAAGGGGTGGGTCAGAGGACAAGATTAACACTGTGTTGTAAAAAAAAAAATTTTTAATAGTTTTTATGTATGAATTTGTAGTTCATGCATATGTGTTATGACCTGTGTGTTAGGTGAATACACTTACTGATTTTTAAGAATTAGTTAAGGAAGAAGTAAACAGTGAGGGAAGAAAAGGGCTGATAAATTTGATTACCTATTTATGAACATGTGAAGAAAAAAACATGATAAACGGAATCCAAGGGTTCCAATTCCACTGGGAAAGAATTATTTGACTGTATGTGACACATATATAAAAAGGCCTCACAAGTCACTTAGAAAGAGTCCAAAGCACCAATAGAAAATGACAAAGGAACTTCACAAATAGGGAAATAAAAATAGCTAAAATACTTAATATTGGTAAGCATTTGCTGGAACAGGCACTCTGATATTCTTTTTAAGCCGGAATGTAAATGTGTGCCATGACTGCAGAGGACAACATTTACTAAAATTTAAGATGCATGTAGTCTGACCCAGCAATTCTACTTTTAGGATCTTATCCTAAGGAAATATTATAGATAACATGAAAAACTGGCAACAATGGAAAGGTCTCAAAGAGTAGAAGTATCCATTAAATGTAATACTCTATAGCCATTCAATAAATCTGTGCTACTGTATCCAAATGTTCAATGAGAAATATAAAATATAGAATAATACACATCTCTGAGTGTTTGTTTAGGCAACAGACTTGTGAAAAAGCTGAAAGACTGTTTACTAAGGTTTAGAGAAGAAAACTATGAAAGACTGGCATTTCCCTTAGATATATGTCTGTAGTGTCTGATGTTTTACAAGTATATATTACTGTCTGCTGTAACCAGAAAATTACACATTTTTAAATAAAATTCATTAGGTAGAATTATAATAAAATATGTAAATAATAATTAGTAAACAAAGTGAACTATATAAAATTCTACTATATAGGACTTGCCAGCTAGCAGCCTAAGAGAACTGCCTTCACCTTCACATTTCTGTCTCACATGGAAAGAAAGGATTATAGAATAACCCGTTAAAATGGCAAGATTGGAGAAAAAGCCAGTTCCCTAATAACAGTGTTATTGACTAAGCAAGGTAGTGAGCTAACGTGGGAAAAGATTTGCTTTTACAGCCTGAGGAAGATTAGAGTTCCATACCTTTCATGCAGAGGATCAGAGTCAATATTTGGGCTTTGGTTTGTTATGGTAGCCCCCATAGATCTCACAGGGAAATGTGGAATGAGGGCTGAAATCCCCCAAATCTCTTATGAATTGTTGTCACTGAATCATCATCTGACATTTGGATCCTCTGACATTTTATTCCGGGGGACTTTTGTGCAATTTTACTTTTACTTTGTTCTAAGAATGATAATATATCTGTTCACGTTACTCCTCTACTTGCAAACCTATTATGGGTAACCATTGTTCAAAGGATAATGCCCAAGCTCTTCCTTATCAAGACAAACAAGGCCCTCAACATTCTGGCCCCACGCTACCTGAACCAGCCTTATCTAGGGTCTCTGTTCATTCAACTCCACACCCCACCTACACACACACACACACACACACACACACACACACACTCTCTCTCTCTCTCTCTCTGTCTCTCTCTCTTCACCCCTCTCCTCGTAAAAAGTTTAATGAGGATACGTGCTAACATAGAATGGATTTCTTCTCCTCTGTGAAGACCTTCCCCAGGTTTGTGTGGTATTTATCACACTTTTAAGTGCTTATTCCCTTTTCTAAAGAGTAACCTATATAAGTAAAGGGGCTATGTATTTAGCATCTAGTACCTGAAACTTTGTCATATCATAATTAGATCAATTAGTAAGCAAAATGCTTTAGGAAGTGTTTTGAGTCCAATGCCAACTATAACGACTTACAAAGAAGTCATTTTACAGGAAGAATAATAACATCTAAATGTAATGGAGAACAAAAAAACAAATTTGTAATTCTAACTTCTATCCAGAACGAACTCTGACTATGAATGCCTGCACTAGACAGCGCTATAAACCCTTAAAGCTGCTCTGCCATCCACACTTCCTAGTTCCAGCCCTAAGAGAGAGCAGGGACAGGACAGGCTTTGTCTCTTCAACAAATGCGACAACGCGAGGAAAGGGAAGCTTCCTGGGTAGGGCCAAGTGTAGGGTGCCAGACTTGTTGGGAAGAAGATGTCTTGTTAGAAAGTGCTTTCAGAAAAGGGGAAGCCTATTGGTTAGGGAAAAGCCTAATGAGAGCAGTTAGATCACTGAAGGAAAGGAAGTTGGACTAATCTCTTTTTCCTGGGTGTTGATGCCTGGGTGGGAAAGGCAGAGCTGAATCTCTGAATACAGAAGCACAGGATAAATGATTGTTACTAGGGAGAGAGCAGTTGTCATATGAGATAATAATCCTTCAGAGAATAATGTCTTTGCCCTTTTGGTAATAGCCATTTGTTTCTGCTCCCACCCTGCTTCTCTCTCTCCTCTCTCTCTCTCTCTCTCTCTCTTTCATCAGAACGTGGACTAGAATACTGATAGCTAACAACATTTAAAGGAACCGGATGGTGGTGGGATTTTGGAAAATAAAATATCCAAGCTAGAAAAATCATCCTGTAAGCAAGATTTTTCTTTCTTAAAAAGGTTTTTTCCCAAGAAAAACATTACCGTTCATTGACTGATTCATAATACATATATCTTGTGCCTTCTCTGCACTATGCACTGTGCTACACACTGGGAATAAGACATAGTCCATGCCCTTAAGGATCTGACAGATGTTCCAGAAAAGAAGTGCAGTAAGGTGTTGTAGGCGACAGCAATGCAAGCCTGTAAAGGTGGAGTCAGAGCACAAAGAAGGGCCTTGGATCCATCCAACCTTGGAGACTCAGAAAAGCCTCCCATAGAGGAGTGACTCTTGAGATGATTTTAGGAAAAGAAGCAGGCTACCAGGTTGAAAGGGACGGGGAAGCCTTGGGATCTAAACAAAGGAATTTGGATGAGAAGCAAATATTGCCTGGCCCATTCAGAGAACCGGGGCCCCCTGATCAGAAGGGACAAGCCAGACTTTGGAGGATCTCAGAAGCCCTATTAAGAATTTGGACTTTATGTTAAAGCAATGAAGGGTCATTTAATAGTTTCAAGCAAGGAAATATATATTTATAGGCCTTTATAAAATGTGAGTGTATTAAAGATCTCTCAGAGCACCTGGGTTGCTCAGTCGGTTGAGCATCTGACTTCGGCCTAGGTCATAGTTTCACAGTTTGAGAGTTTGAGCCCCACATCGGGCTCTGTGCTGACAGCTCAGAGCCTGGAGGCTGCTTCAGATTCTGTGTGTCTCTCTCTCTGCCCTTCCCCAGCTTATGCTCTCTCTCTCTCAAAATAAATAAACATTATAAAATGAAAAAAAAAGATTTCTCAGGTAATAAAGGATAAACTAGAACAGTATGAGACTGGAGACAGGCTAGCAAGAGACAAGAAAGAAAGGAAAGGAAAAGAGCACAGGGGACATGTAAGAGTCATTACCTGATCATCTTATGGGGGAGGGGGGACAATACTGGCAAAGAGTTCATTTTAATCTACTATTTTAGTATAAAAATGAATCATATAGCTCTTCTCTCAGCCCCAAAACTCTAATCATACTTTTCTGATAAATTCTAAAGACAGCATATTGACATTTTCTGGCCCTGCATGAACATTAGTGCTAATTATGCACTTGCATCTAAAGCAGACCAGGTTTCTAATTCAGGGCAAACTGTTACCCTCATGGAAATAAGTAAATAGACAAACCACTAATTAAAACATTAATCTGACAGTTACCTGGGCTTTCTTAGAGCTAGGAAGAATCCCCTAGGATTAACAGCGATCTAATCAATCTGGAGTATGTTGAAATTCCCACATCCTTCTGCAGAAAATATAACATATGCTCATCCCGAAGAGATTGAAGATCTCCTAAACTATCTGTTGTTCAATAAACATGTCAAAGTTGCTTCTGTAAACAAAGTATTTTAGATATAAACTTGAAAAATATATGTAACCATATATAATAATAAATATATTGTTTTTAAATGGCTTACAACTTTATTCACTATGTTTAATATTGTAAATGATATCTGCTATTTCTTTCTCATTATTTTTTCAACGTTTATTTATTTATTTGGAGAGAGACAGAGAGAGCATGGAATAGGGGAGGGGCAGGAAGAGAGGGAGAAAGAGAATCCCATTCAGGCACCATGTTGTACCACAGAGCCCAACGCAGGGCTCAAACCCATGAACCATGAGATCATAACCTGAGACTAAATCGAGAGTCCCATCTTTAACCAACTGAGCCAAGCAGGTGCTCCCTTCTTTCTCATTATTTTTTTTTAAATGTTTTTATTTATTTCTAGGAGAGAGAGAGAGAGAGAGAGAGAGAGACTGAGCAGGGGAGAGTCAGAGAGAGAGGGAGTCACAGACTGAAACAGGCTCCAGGCTCTGAGCTGGCAGTCAGCACATCGCCCGACGCGGGGCTCGAACCCACGAACGCGAGATCATGACCTAAGCGAAAGTAGGACGCTCAACCGACTAAGCCACCCAGGCGCCCCCCTTCTTTCTCATTATTAATGCAAGATGAAAATTGGGGAAATACAGAAAGTATTAAGAGGAAAATAAAAAATGACTCAAACTATTATTAATGACCAACTTTGCATCTTCTTGTTTCCTTTCTTTCCCTCACCAACCATATTCATCAGGAAGTCTGTGAACTCTGTCTCCTAAATATTCGATACCATCCACTTTTCTCTACCTCCATTCATGGCACTAATCCAAATCACCATTATCTCTTCCATGGATTACTGTACTGTCTTAACCAGTCATGCTATCACTCTTGTTCTCATTCCACCTAGGCATCACACAGTAGCAAGTGATTTTTTTAAACATAATTCAGATGATCACTCACCTACATAATATCTTTTCATGTGGTGATGGATTACTAATAAGCAACTCTTTAGAGAAGTTCTTCACCATGGCAGTGACCTTTTGTCCAACAAAATAACTCCTGCACTTTTTCTCCACTTAATTTGTCTACAGAAGTGACACCCCTCCTTCCCTTTTTGAGGATTATTCTGTCTCGTTTCAATTCCTATCTCATTATTCCACATTACATGAAGTCTTAAAAATGATTCAGCTGCAAGGGATCTTAAAGGTCATAAACTCCAGTGGGGTTTCAATTTTGTTTTTTGCAGTATAACTCAAACATAGAAGTACATAATATACTTATGTTTACTAATATAAAAGTGATATAAGCTGTATGTTAATTAGGATAAGTGTGTTATATAAATTCAAATCTATATTTTTTTGTAAGGACACTTCATAAGACTTATCTAAGAAAATAACTTGGGGGGGCGCCTGGGTGGCTCAGTAGGTTGGGCATCCAACTTCAGCTCAGGTCATGACCTCGCAGTTTGTGAGCTGGAGCCTGCTCTGGATTCTGTGTTTCCCTCTCTCTCTGCCCTTCCCGTGCTCCTGTTCTGTCTCTGTCTCTCTCTCTAAACAAAATAAATAAGCATTAAAAATTTTTAAAAAGGAAAAAAAGAAAAAGGAAAATAACTTGGGAGCCCACCACTGGGTGGGCACAGGCTTGCTGACATTGATGGCAGTTTGTGAAGTTCTCTTCTGCTACTTGTAGTTTCCTCAGTGAATCCAGAAGCAAGGTCATTAGCTGAGAATGAGTGTGAAGGAGATGTTAAAAGTTTAACAGAATGGAGAGAGGAAATTATGAAATAAAGTGACAGAGTGAATGGTCTAAGACACAGGTTTACACAAGTGTGGTGCCCAGACCAGCAGCACCAGTCTGGGAGCTTGTTAGAAATTATAGGAAATTTATGGGAAATTATGGGAAATAATAGAAATTATGAGATGGGAGCTTGTTAGAAATTACAATTCTCAAGGCCCCATCAGAAATGTTAGAAGTAGGGGGTGCCTGGGTGGCTTAGTCGGTTAAGTGTCCGACTTTCTCTTGGGTCATGATCTCGCGGTTCGTGGGTTCCAGCCCCGCGTCGGGCTCTGCGCTGACTGCCAGCTCAGAGCCTGGAGCCAATTTCAGAGTCTGTGTCTCCCTCTCTCTCTGATCCTCCCCTGCTCACGCTGTCTCTCTCTCTCTCCTAGAAATAAAAATAAAAAAATAAAAAAAAGAAATGTTAGAAGTAGGGCACCCCTGATTCCTGTTTTAGCAAGCCCCTTAGGTGAAAGTGATGCTCACTGAAATTTGAATGCCCAGGATGAGGGAAGTGCAGGAACATTCCTGGACAGTGTTAACAGTCCCTTGAGGTTCAGTATTATTCATGGACAACGAGGCACTGTTTTGTATATTTTTCTTTGACCAAATTTGACTACGAGGTGCAGGCTTGAAATAAATAGAGATTTTAATTTAATTCAAATTTGTGGTTGCTGGTTATTAAATTTTGTACTTAACGTATTTCAATATGTATGCTTTTTAAAAAATTTTTTAAGTTTTTTTAAAAATACTTTAGAGAGAGGGAGACAGAGACAGAGCTTGAGCAGGGGAGGGGCAGAGAGATGGACACAGAATCTGAAGCAGACCCCAGGCTCTGAGCTGTTAGCACAGAACCTGACATGGGCTCGAACTCACCAGCAGTGAGATCATGACCTGAGCTGAAGTTGGCTGCTTAACCAACTGAGCCACCCGGGTGCCCCTCAATGTGTATGCTTTTTAATAAATGTCTAAAAATGAAATCAATATATTTGAGAAATAAAACCCAAACTACATGTTTTTCATTCCTAAAGCAGAGAGTTTAAACCTAAACTACGGATCTAATCCAGGTTCCTGACTACACAGGTGAGTAGGCTTAAACTGATTAAATGTGCCCCTGTTTTATTCTAATTGATAAAAATTCCTACCTTAAATAGGAAATCGGACAATGGTAATATTCAACAATGACAATGATATTTTCATTAAGAAATGTTTTTCTGGAAACTTCCTAGCACACCTGAATTAAACCAGTGGTTCTCTAATATTTATTTTCCTCTGTTAATAAAGGAGAGGGCAGCAACACAGATCTATCAGAAAGAGTGATTGGAGGGGAGATGGGAGGAAACTGGTCCCCCCTCTACCAGGGGAATATCAGGAATTTGGTAACTCAACACAGGGGAGGGAAGGCAGAGTAGCTTTTAAGAGCTTGCATCCCATGCACCTTTGCCTCGCCCTCTCTCTGGAATCACTTGGGTATTTTGCCGATAACCTCAAGGTCAAAGGGTCAATCCCTAGATTCAGGAGTATCAAATGCACTCCTCTCTGCTTGCTATTTTGTAAGCACATGCTATGGCCCCAAATTAGAGAGCACTAAAGTACTACACCCCAGCACTCCTGCTGTAGAAAGGAACCACTTGCCTCATTCACACAAACACATGCACATGCGCACACGCACACGCTTCCAGGCTCAGCACTGGGTTCTTTCATCTGGAGCCCATCCTCCATACACCTTACCATTTCAAGTGTTTTGCATCATTTAATAGCAGATGTGGAAACTGAGGATTAGACAGATGAGGTAACCAGTCCAAAGTCACACAGGGAGCAAGAATCAGTGCCAGCATTTCGACCTAGAGAATGAATCTTCAGAGCCTAAGATCTTAAAAACACGAGGGGACATTCTGGAAAAAGTCACCACCATCACCACCCAAATGTCATAACTATTTTAATTGTGCTCCTTAAAGGAAGAATTACTATCATAATTCTCTAAGCACCTCTCTTTCTCTCCAGCTCTGCAGAGCTCCACTCCACCAGGGCTACTGAGATTTCAAGTAGATGAGATCATGGCCTCAGCCGAAATCAAGAGTCAGATGCTTAATTACCAATTGAGCCACCCAGTGTCCCATATCGAACATATTTAATGAAAACTATTCTGTACTAATTGATATAAAGAATCAGAAAATGTACATGACAATATCTTTCTAGTAGCTTAACATCTGATAAAAAAAAAGGAAAGATATATATGTAAATAATTACAGTCCAGTAAAATGGAATATACGAAATGTCAGTCACAAAAAGACACAAATCCTATTTGATACCACTTATACAAGGTAGCAAGAGTAGCCAAATTCATAGAAACACAAGTAGAATGGTGGTTACTAGAGGTGGGGGTAAGAGGAATGGGGAGCTGTTGTTCAATGCGTACAGAGCTTCAGTTTTGTCAAGTTGAAAAAGTTCTGGAGATTCACAGTATGAATATACTTAACACTACTATACTGTACCCTTGCAATGGTTGACAGTCAATTTTATGGTATCAGCTGTTGACCACAATAAAAAAGAAGGGAGATAGAATATAAATAGCACATGAATGGTACAGAAGTAAGTAGTGCAGGAGCTTGAGGAAATGACAGACTCATTGCTGTTTGGTGTGAAAGTTCGTGTGACAAGGAAAGCCTCCTTGTAGGAAGTAAGATTGGTAACAGTCCTTGAAGATGGCCTGAATCTTGACAGGTAGAGATTGGGAAGATTGAAGAGATGAGTAAAACTGGGAAGGTAGAAAAGGCCACAGTGTGCTGGGGGACAGGAAGAAAACCACTCTGATTTTGCATTAAGCAATATATACAGAGAAGAAATGCTTAAAGAACCACAGTCTAGGGAATTTTAAATTCATTGTAGTTAAAGTTATACTTCCATTGTGCATCATTTCTTCATAATTAAGACAAATATTGAGATTGCCCTACGGAATGAACTTTTATTGCTTCCATTTTAGATCGATAAGAACACATTATGATGTATTATTAGTAACAGCTAATAACAGTAATGATTTAATAAGTGTAATGCAATCTAAGACACTTCACAAATAAACAAAAATTAAACCAAACTGGGCAAAATGCCCAGATTACTTCCTACACACACCAACAAAGTACTCTAAAAAGTGAAAATGGAAAGAAATGTTTCACAGCAATGGTGGTTATTCTGGGGTGGTAAAACAATGGAAGGCTTTTTCTCTGTATTACTTTTTATTCCTATGTTTTAATAATAAGCATGAACACCTTTTACAATGGGAACACATTTAATGAAACAAATCACTATTATAATAAGTGACATTGGAAAATGAGAGAAGTATTCCTTGAGATCCTGAAAGAAAAATGATTGGGATTTTTGTTAAGATTTCATTTTTAAGTAATTTCGCTACCCAACATGGGGCTCAAACTTCCAACCTCAAGATCAAGAGTCACATACTCTCCTGACTGAGCCAGCCAGGTGCCCTAGGGATCCTCTTTGATAAAATGAGGGGACATCTTTGAGGGTCAGATTCCCTCAAAGTTTTCAGATTACTCTCTGTATCTCTGTACCACCAAGCAAAGTGGAGACTATAGCTGTTTGTCTTTTCTTGATCTTACATACCTCTAACAGAGTTCTTCCCAGCATAATGTCTGATTCAATAGCTCTTGACAATTAATAACTTTGAACACATAAGATGGAAAGTCACTACGTCAATCCTGAGGTGCATTCTTGCCCTGAACTTAACTAGAAGGAAGGAACAGCAGGAAGGCTCCCATCAGTTACTATCCTGAAGATATTTTCTATAACGTGACAGTCCCATCAGTGAGCCAATCTGGGGACTTAGTTTCCTCTCCACAAGAGGAGATGTGGCATCTTCTCTTTTTCTTTTTAAGTAAACTCTACACTCAGTGTGGGGCTCGAACTCACAACCCAAGATCAAGAGTCACATACTCTTCTGACTGAGCCAACCAGACGCCCCAGTGGCATCTTCTTTTAAGGAGAGACTCTGGGTATGCTTACAACTGAACTCACGCCCTTCATTTCTAAAGGAAAGCAATGTTAATCAGTTTCTTCCATTTTCTTCCACAGGTATTCCTTTTTTTTTTTTTAATGTTTTTATTTTATTTATTTTAGAGAGAGAAAACATGAGCAGGAGAGTGGGGCAGAGGGAGAGAGAGAATTCCAAGTGGGCTCCACAATCACTGTGGAGCCTAATGCAGGGCTCAATCCCACGATCCTGGGATCATGACCTAAACTGACATGACCTGAATTGAAACCAAGGATCAAGCACTTTAAGCTGAGTCACCCAAGTGCCCCTCCTTCCACAGATATTCTATGTGTATATACGCAAATATGTATGTTACACACACACACATATCACATCACATAGTGTAACTTGCCTCTGTCTCCAATTCTTTTCTTTTTATTTTTCTTTCTTTTTAAACTTATTTTTAAGTAATCTGTACATCAAATGTGGGGCCTGAACTTACAACCTTGAAATCAAGAGTCATATGCTCTACCGACTGAGCCAGCAAGGAGCTTTTCTGTCTCCAATTTTCTAATTTCCTTCCACCCCCACTATATTCAACCTATACCCATAATAATAACTCTTGTTGACTTGAATTGAAGTTGAATTGCTGAAATGAACCAAAGACAATTTCATGTAATCATTCAACAACTGTTGAGTAATTTGAGCTAAATGCTCTGTCTATGCCAGTGAACAAAACAGACAGGGCTTCTGTCTTCACAAAGTTTAATTTTCAAAATCATAATAAGCTATTAGCCTAATATCTTCCTAATTTTTTAAATATTTATTTTTGAGAGAAGAGAGAGCAGGGGAGGGGCAGAAAGGGAGAGAGGATCCGAAGTAGGCTCTGCGCCTGACACAGGGCTCAATCCCAGGAACCATGAGATTATGACCTGAGCCAAAATCAAGAGTTGAGTGCTTAACTGACTGAGCCACCCAGGTGTCCCAAACCTACTTAATTTCTATTAAAAAATATGTACATGTATAAAACAACTAGAGAAAAATTGCCATTCGACTCAAAGGCTTGTTCACTGGTAGAATTACAGGCTACCTGTGGATCAAATGCTGAGTCTACAAACACTAGTGCCAAGGGAAGAATTGGATAGGCATAGGATAAGTAGGAATCGGATGCCTGGAAGACATTTTGGATATGATCAAATTCTTTACTTTTAGAAGGAGAATACAAGTCTTGGGGGAAAATGAGTGCTATTTAGAAGTGGAAGGAGACCCAGGCTCTTCCCAATCCAGAATAGCCCATTGGGTCTGCTGTTGGTGAAAACCCATGTAGATGACCTCTTTTTTTTTTTTTAATGTTTATTTTTGAGGGACAGACAGACAGACAGACAGAGCATGAGTGGGCAGAAAGAGAGGGAGACCCAGAATCTGAACAGGCTCCAGGCTCTGAGCTGTCAGCATAGAGCCAGACACGGGTCTCAAACACACAGACAGAAAGATCATGACCTCAGCTCAAGGTGACCACCACCCAGACACACCTCCATGTAGATGACTTCTAAGAGTACATTCCAAACTTCAATTGTGAGGCTACATTCTATTCTGTGGTAAACACTGCAAGGAGAGAACACCGCTTTGGAATCAATCAACATTAACAATGCAAAGAGTTTAAGACCATGAACTTCAGAGCCTGATTGCTGCAATAAAAATCCCTACTGTGCAACTTATTATCTATGTGACCATGGACAAGTGACCTCAACTTCCCTGGCCTCAGTTCCTTCATCTGTAAAGCAGGAACGATAATGATATCCATTCTGTGGAGTCACTGGAAGAGTAAACAGAGCTGGTGCACACAATGGTGTGATCATAAATGCTTTAAAATTTTTCTGGGTGGTAAGGACGCTTTGTAGCAATTGCCAATTTCCTACTAATGTGAGGTCAAGCTACCAATGTGAGGTTAGTCAGCTCACAGAATTCCTGGTATTTTAACAATAAGTTCTCCTGAGCTGGTACATGGCCACACCACTGCATGTGTGTGGATTTATAAAAGTGGCACTTGGTAAGTGCTATATATATAAAATGTATAGATATTAGTTAGTATAGAAACTAATATAGACGATAGTATTTTCTCTGATTTTGGAATGTTAAACAGACTGCAATTTTCAGAATAACTAAATTCATAGTGGTGCCTAGGGGGCAAAAGAGGCCCTAAAAGAACATACAATCCAACCAGAGCAGTATGTTTGCTATGAAGCTACAGATTCCCCCAATGCTTCTGCCCCTCTAATCAGATTCCCACCCTTAATCACCTTCTAGATGGAGGAGAGCCACTGTACGTGTATGAATAATTCCTATTTGAATGACATTATTAATGATATATGATTTATAATTTTGTAACAATATATCGAGTGTATTCCATGTGCTCTACTTATAATATCTCAATTAGTCCCTACAGCAACCATGTTAGGTGGATATTAGTTTCAAGTGAAGAAACTGAGTTTCAGAGAGGATTCATAACTTTCCAGTTTTCCAAAGGACTTACATCTGGTAAATAATATACGCATGTTCCTGGTCCTTTGAGGCTAAATCATATGACATAAATACACATTGTGCCATAATTAGAACAAATTTTGCTTTGTTTTGTTTTTCAGTTCCACATAAAAATGTGGGTTAAATAATTTATATAATAGTACTTTAACAATAACTGTCTATACTGAACACTACAGCTAGCTATATGCTGAACCTTGTATGTAATATCTAATTATATATAGTTAATAGTAAATTATTGTTGGGTATTTATAAACACTAAGAAAGTCACATTATATATTTTCAGTAAATTACTCAATGATTCTAAAATCAAGAAGGCTTGATTTCTGTACTTTTAAATTATTTTTGCAGTAACAGAATTCTTAAAATAAGCTTAGTTCCTAACTCTGAAGATATAAATACAATATTAAGTCTATAATTTGAAAATATTGGAAAAATATTCCTTTAAAAGACTGGCAAGATGGGATAGAGTGGGAGGTGGTTGAGGGGAGTAGAGAAGAATCTCACTAAAGACAGTTTAGGGAATGTGTACACCAATACGAATGTTCCTCTATTAACTGTAGGAGGATACGTAGTGAAAGCATATATGATTCGGGTCAATGTAATCATCTGCTTTCAGACAAATGACATTATGCCTACAAGTATAGGGAAATATAATATCCACATTTTATTTATACCGAGATGCATTTAACACACTCAGTGTCACAACCTGAAACACGATCTGCCCATCCCCACCTCTGAGGCCTCATTCGACCTCACCTAGTCTGCTCAAGCTACAACGACAACCTCCCTATTCCTGGGACATACCAATCTGGTCCTACCCTTGACCATTCTCATTTGCTTAACATCTGCCTAAAACACTATTCCCCCACACGTGGGATCTCTCCTTCCTACGCTTCAAAACTCTGTATTACGGACTGTCTCTCATCAGGGAGGTATCCTCTGACCACTAAATACAAAATAGCAACCCAGCGGTGCCTGGGTGGCTCAGTCAGCTAGGCGTCTGACTTCAGCTCAGGTCATGATCTTACGGTTCACGGGCTGGAGCCCCGCGTCGGGCTCTGTGCTGACAGCCAGCTCAGAGCCTGGAGCCTGCTTCAGATTCTGTGTGTCTCTCTCTCTCTGACCCTCTCCTACTCATGCTGCCAGTCTCTCTCTCTCTCTCTCTCTCTCTCTCTGTGTGTCTCAGAAATAAATAAAACATTATTAAAAATTAAAAAAAAAATTTTACATTGCAATCCATACCCCGCTCACGCCATGTGCTCCCACATCTGTGTTTGATCTCTTCCATAGTCTTTATCACTACCTAATATTCCTTTTCTTCCTTCCTTCCTCCCTTCTTGTTTTATTTTTTAATTGTGGCAAAATACACATAACATAAAATTTACTGTCTTAACTATTTTTAAGTGTACAGTTCGGTAGTATAAAGTACATTCACGTTGTCATGCAACCAATTCCAGAAGTCTTCATCTTCCCAAACTGAAAATTCATACCCATTATACAACTTCCCCATTCCACCCTCTCCATAGCCCCTGACAACCACCATTCACTTTCTGTCTCCTTGAATTTGACTACTATAGGTTTCTCATAGAAGTGGAATCGTAGAGTACTTGTCCTTTAGTGACTGGCTTATTTTATGTAACGTATCTTCAAAATTCATCCATATTGTAGCATGTGTCAGAATTCCCTTCCTGTTTAAGGCTGAATAATATTTCATTGTATGTATATACCACATTTTGTTTATCCAGTTCTCCACTGATGGACACTTTGGTTGCTTTCACCTTTTCACCATAGAATGCTCCTATGAAAATGGGCATACAAATAGCTATTCAAGTTCCCACTTCAACTTATTTGGTTATCTACCTGGAAGAGGAATCACTGGATCATATGGAGTTCTAGTTTTCATGTTTTGACGAACTGCCACACTGTTTTCCACAGCAGCTGTTATCATTGTATATACCCAATAGCAGTGCACAGGGCTCCAATTTCTCCACATCCTCGTCAACAATTACGTTCTGCCTTTTGACAGTAGCTATACCAATAGGCATAAGATGGTATATATATTTTTTAATATCTTTCTTCTCTGTCTTTCCTACCTGCTTCAATATAAGTTTTATGAGGCCAGGGACTTCATTTTGTCACTGTTGCTTCCCAAATTCCTAAACACTCTGTCTGACAGTGTTATAAAGGTGTATTAGGCATCAAAAAATATTTATAAAATGGACTATGTGACACCACGCCTTCTTTTATCTTAGCATAATTTTCTCTTTTTTTTCTTTGTTTATTTCTTTTTTTTTTTTTTAAGTAAGCTCTGTGACCAACTTGGGTCTTAAACTCACAACCCAGAGATCAAGAGTCTCATGCTCTAACAACTGAGTCAGCCAGGCACCACTGTCTTAGCATATTTTCAAGTTGAAAACATAAAAGAATAGTTATTGCAGGAATTATTATATAGACCATCTGACCAGACTCTCTCAGAAGTTTGAGTGTAAAATTGAGACTGCTATCTTTATGGATGATATTGTAAAGAATAAACCCAGAGGTCATTTCAGCAATGTAATGCAAACAGCACATGAACTTAAGAACAACTTCTTTCCAAACACATTCTCAACAATTGTCAGGGACCAGTTTTGTTTATTCCTGTGATCATCATCTAAACTGTGTCCTTTGCTGTTAGGTTCTAAAGGAATGCTCTTAGATGATAATGCTTTTGATCACCATGGAAACATTAACCACAAAGTTTATATCAAGCCCTTGTAGAGATAGCTAAACAGAAAAAGAACTTAAAACTCATAACGTAAGACTCAGTCGTTAAGCCTAACAGAAGTAAATATCCAGTAAATTAACTGCAGACTCATGAGATCTAAAATTTAATCAAGTTCTAGCTATTTAGTTGTAGCAGATATTGTTGGTTTGCTACCTAACATCTTCCACTAATTTCCCCCAACCATTTTGGTTGGATGCTAATGTACCCAACCCCAGCACATGGCATCTTGTTCTTCATTCCTAGAGATTTTTCTAGGGGTAAGCACATGATCCGGTTCTAACAATTAAATGAAAGGAAGTTTTTGCAGGAGGACTTCTAGGAAAGATTTTTCTCTCTGTTAGACAAAATGAGATGTGACCAAAGAAAGACCTGGCCACCATGTGCCACACTCCCCCTAACCTTGTTTACTGCTTTGGATAACATTACAATAAAGCATGATACTTGGGGGGGAAGTGGCTGGGGGGGTGGGAGTGGGGAATGGCATCTGGCTGGGTCAGTCAGGACAATATGTGACTCTTGATCTTGGGGTCATGAGTTTGAACCCCACATTGGACGTAGTTTACAAAAAAAAAAAAAAAAGACATGATGCTTAGAACTGTGGCAGCCATCCTGTGACCAAGAGGTACAACACAGCTTACACATGAGGACTGCAAAACAGAAAATCAGAGAAGCTTCAATCATCGATAATATTATTGGGCCACCGAACTAACAATCCTGGGGCTAATAACTTCTGTCCTCCTTGTTAGGTAAACAGTAGGTTCTTTATGGTTTAAGGCAAGATTAGCTGAAGCATCTGTTTTTTTTTTTTTTTATTTTTTTTAATGTTTTATTTATTTCTAGGAGAGAGAGAGAGAGAGACAGCGTGAGCAGGGGAGGGTCAGAGAGAGAGGGAATCACAGACTGAAACAGGCTCCAGGCTCTGAGGTGGCAGTCAGCACAGAGCCCGACACGGGCTCGAACCCACGAACCGCGAGATCATGACCTAAGCGAAAGTCGGACGCTTAACCGACTAAGCCACCCAGGCGCCCCAAGATTAGCCGAAGCATCTTAAATGATGTGTGTTAGGTGGACTCTTCCATTAAGTAGCTGTGATTCCAAACTACAACTTCATCATTTGCAGAGAGAGGGAGAGGGATGGGGGCAGAGGGGAGAAAGAGGGAGACTAACTGTTAGGTGGTCCAAATTTTAAAGTCTGAACAGAAGTAAGGATAAATTAAAAGGGAGTAGAAGACCAAGAGAAAATGTAACTATATTGTAATGTTCACTGGAGCTGTTCCTACTGGTCTTCAAGCAATTCAGAGCATACCAAAGGGTGGTAGTTGCTTAGAAATCATTCAGATAAGATGTCTTCAGGATCAGGGATCCATGGACATAAAAGTTATACAGCAAATCTTTTTTCAAAAATATTTTAAAGTAATCTCTCCACCCAATGTGGGATTCAAATTATAATCCCAAAACCAAGAGTCTCATGTTCCAGGGGCACCTGGGTGGCTCAGTCAGTTAAGCACCAACTTCGTCTCAGGTCATAATCTCACAATTCATGGGTTCAAGCCCTGTATCGGGCCCTGTGCTGACAGCTCAGAGCCTGGAGCCTGCTTCGGATTCTGTGTCTCCCACTCTCTCCTACCCCCACTCTCTCTCCCAAAACTAAATAAACATTAAAAAAGTAAAGCAAAATCTTTAACAAAAGTTAATAAAATGAAATCTTTTATTTGATTACATTTTTTTCATTAAATTTAAGGATAACAAATGAAGTCCAATAATCATGCATGCAAGATATACAAATTCCCTCTCTGATGTTTTCACTTCTCTTCTAGGAGAAACTCACTTTCAGAGATCATTCTAAATGCCATGAGTATAGGTTAGTATGATCCCCAGGTGATTCACTTACTCAAACAATGCTTTTGATAGCTACCAACTGAGCCAGCCAGGAGCCCCTGATATCTTTTCTATTAATGCTCACAATTCCACTTCCAATCACACCTGCATGAGTTGCTAGCTAGACACAAAGCCTGGTACTTTCGTTTCAAGATTCACAAAGTCATTGTTCCTTTCTCCTTTGAAAAAAGAGCAAAGCCTTAGAATCATTTCCCCTACTTTCCACCTCTCCCACATTCTAATTTGGAATCTCACAGCCCTTTCCAGGTGTACAGGGACACTGCCTTCCTCAGGGCAGCCAAACTCCTCCTCAGTTTCAGGATGATAAAGAAATCTCCTTTATCTTCATCACAATGGCAAACCCACTTCTAAGAAGCAGAAAGGAACTTTCAATCTTCTGTCCTACCCATTCCTCATCATCTTACCTTTCATGTACCCAACCTTTAAAGCAGCCTGGGAGCACTGGCTTTTGAACTTGAGGATTCAGGAATTCTATTTTCTCTGCAGCAAGGAGAGAATAAAAAGAGCCCAGAGATGTGGCAGGGGTGGTGTAGGGGAGAGGGTTCTTAAATACTGATATGATTCCACAATACTTTTCAGAAAAACAACAGGCAAGCAAAACTTCTAAATCAGGGAGTCATTATACCTTTATCCTGCTCTAACAGTCATAGACAAATTTAAGTACTTTATGGATTTTCCATTTGCCAACACAATTTCTAGACAACAAATATTTGAGTTATCATATGCTTTGAAATATCATATGGTATGCCTTGAAATATCATAATTATTAAATGTACATGATAAAACCATACTCCATTTTTTCCCCATGTATCCAGTCTACATACATGAAACTTTTTGTGGAGCGGGCAACAAATGGTGAGATCCTTTTAGATATGGTAAGTTTAAAGGGCCTGCAGGATAAAGAGGAAAAGATTTATAGAAGTCAGATGAAAATATTAAGACAGGCGGGTTGGGGGTGGGGGGAGCCTGGGTGGCTCAGTTGGTTGAGTCCCCAGCTTCGGCTCGGATCATGATATCACGGTTTGTGGGTTCAAGCCCCACTCTGGGCTCTGTGCTGACAGCTCAGAGCCTGGAGCCTGGAGCCTGCTTCAGATTCTGTGCTCCCTCTCTCTCTGCCCCTCCCCTGCTCGTGCTCTGTCTCTCTCTCAAAAATAAATAAACATTAAAATTTAAAAAAAAAAAAGGAAAAAAAAGAGAGAGGGGCGATGACCCTAAGGTAGTGGTGGGAGAAAGATTCACATATGGGTGGGAATATAGGCAATGAGGTGGATAATTGGTCTGGGAAGAAGTATAATTATATAAGAAAAGAAAATCAAAGACAGAAAGCAGAGCTCTGAGAGACAGTTATAACAAAATGACAAATGAAAGAGGAAATGATGGAGAATAATAAAGAACTTCCTGGGAAACCACTGGGAGGAAAAATAATGAATGAGTCATGGTCATAAATAAGGCTTTTTATGATCTAGCTTTTGACCTAGTTACCAGTCTCATCTCCTGTGACCTCCTCTCAACACATTGCTCCAGCCATTCAGAACTGCTGATATCTCCCTAAAATGCAATATGCTTTCTACTTCTATGCCTCTGCACCTGCTCTGTCCTCTGCCTGGAATTCCCTCCCTCTCTTGCAAACTTTTACTCTTCCTTCAAGCACCAGCTTCTCTCCCAGGCCGCTGCTGAATTCCTCCCAGTAAACAACCCCCCCCCCCTTCCTGGGATCATACCCCATGATCCAAATCATCACATTCTATTTGTTTACTTTGTTTTCCCACTATAGGGTAAGTTCCATGAGCAGTGAGTGTTTTCACCTCTGCATTTCCAGGCCTTAACAGGACACTTGGCATGAGGAAGCAGTGTCTATGATGCCTAACACATGTGGGTATACATCCATAACTCTGCTGTTTACTCGGCCATGGGTTCTTAGGTAAACTACTAGGCTGATTCTCTGTCTTATAAATCAGGATAATTATTGTACCTCTCTGAGAATGGATGGGAGAATGAAATGAGAGAATGCATGTACAGAACTTGGCACACACTCAGGCTCTGTTAAGAGTGAGCATCATATTTCAGAAGGAGTTCATTGTAATAGTTGAATACATGAATGGTGCTCTATAGTCCTACCGCTAGGAGTTTCAAAAAGGAAAGAAAAATCAACAGAATCAAAACTGCTGAGAAGTGTAGTAGTATTAGGGCTGTCAGTTGGCTAAATTTTCAGCCAAAGCATCTTTCTCTCTACAGTAGTTGCGGCCTTTAGCTTCACCATGGGGCTCAATTCTGCCCCAGCCTCCATAACAATGAAGACAAAAAATTGGGGGGAAAAACAACTCCTGGGCAAAGTAACTTCCTAGAGTAGGCAAAAGGAGTGGGATCAAGGTCAAGATAATTCTTCCTATGAAACAGGAAGAAAGAAAGCAAGAATATGTGAAAATACTATGTTTAGAAGTGGAGGTATGTTTCTGGTTTTCTTTTATAACTAAAAAGGATGACTATAAAAGAGGCATTTATGAATAAAACATTTTTTTATTCTCAATGAAAGAAATCAGTAATATAATAAAAAAAACAGAGTGGATTGGGATGCCTGGGTAGCTCAGTTAGGCATTTAGCTCTTGATTTCAGCTCAGGTCATGATCTCATGGTTTGTGAGTTTGAGCCTCACGTTGGGCTCTGTGCTGACAGTGCAGAAACTACCTGAGATCCTCTCTCTCCTTCTCTCTCTGACCCTCCTCTCTCTTTCTCTCTCTTTCTCTGTCTCTCTCTCTCAAAATAAATAAACATGAAAAAAAAGAGAAGATAGAGAAGATTTTCAAATTTGGCATACAAGTTCCCTTATCCAATTAGAATTCTGAGTTAGTTAACAGCTCTGGTGTTTTGTACAACTTAGCTTCTTATAAGTGTATGTTTTATTATTCTTTGGTGTCTAAATCATCTGTATGAGCACTTCTACCAAAGCTATACAAATACATGATAACTATCATGGTGAGGTAATAGGACTACATATATTGATTTGTCAAGTATTATTTTTAGCTCAACAGTGCAAATTTAAAAAACAATTATTTTTCCTTATACACTAGTATTATGAAAGTGTTTAGTCCATATGTTAATGTCAAATATATGTGATTCTTTTTATTTAATGTTTATTTATTTATAGTGTAAGAGAGATTGAGAGAGAGCATGAGAGGCAGAGAGAAAGGGAGAGAGAAAATCCCAAGCAGGCTCCACGCTGCCAACACAGAGCTCCACACAGGGTACTATCCCACGAACCATGAGATCATGACCTGAGCCAAAATCAAGGGTCAGAAGCCCAACTGACTGAGCCACCCAAGCACCCCTATATCCATTATACTTAAATTTACAAGCTCACCTAATTAGGAGGTTCTAAGGAAGCATAACATGATGTTACTTGTGCAGAACATGAGCATATTGTTTTTCTTAGATTTTATGTTACAGAATTTATGAGAATAAGTACTTAGCTAGAGTGACTTTTATTCATATTTTAGTTAAAACTGTGAAAATATGGCTTATCCATGATTGGGTAATGATGATGATAATGATGATCCAGCCAAACCCTAGCAGGGATATTTACTTTCTACAGAATAAAGACCAAAATCTAGCAAATTTTAGACTTTCCATTATATCCCAATTATCTTTCCAATTTCATCTTTCACTATTCACTCCTGGTCTCTTACTCTGTAGCCAGTTTTGATTACTAACCATGTTGCCTACTCTTCTTTTTTTTTTTTTTTTTTTTCCCATTTCTGTGTCTCTTCATGTACTCATTCTGAATCTCCAACATTTCTTTCTTCTTTTATTTATTTATTTTTTTAAGATTTTCTTTTTAAGTGAACTTTATACCCTACATGGGGCTTGAACTTATAACCCAGAGATCAAGGGTCGCATGCTCTACCAGCTGAGCCAGCCAGGCTCCCTTCAAATGTTTTTTATCCAATCTCTACCTGTCAAAATTAAATCTATTCTTCAATATCCATCTCAAATTTCATCTGCTTCAGTAAAGCTAATGTGATTTCCTCCAACCAAAATAAATGTCTTTTATCTGTCCTTTTATGGTATTTTGTACTCTATTATTGTATTTACCATATTCTATCTGTATTATGGTAAGCTGGGTACCTTCCTTAATTTCATCTTCTATAGGATTGTAAGATTTTGAGAATAGAAGTAAATCTAAAGTCCTTTTAAGGAAGAATTTTCCAAATGAACCATACCTTCTTATAATCATGGCTTATCTTGTGAAAAATCTGAGAAACTTATCACTTATAATGACCACCTAGAGGAATATTCCAAGAGACACCTAAACTTGTAAATTTGGTTTTTAAGCGCAGCCTTTTATAATTTCCAATGAAACTGTACAGGAGGGTTACATTGTTAGTGTATCTTTCACCAAAAGATAGTTAAAATTGAAAATGTGATTGCTGATACCAGTCTTCTATGAAAGGCAATAAAGTTCCATTGGTTAAAGGCAAATAGTTACTAAGCAGGGTCTTGTTCAGACTGTCATTTGTTTGTTAGGTAATACCGAGCACATTATACTCCTTGTGCATCCACTTACCTAATCCAAAATCTAAAATACAGATTATCTGCTTTCCAAACTGTTGCACATGGTAGCCATTAAGTGACTGTCAAGAATGATTATGGGGGCATCCGGGTGGCTCAGTTGGTTAAGGGTCAGACTCTTGGTTTCAGCTCAAGTCATGATCTTATTTTTTGGAACCCATCAGCTGATTCGATCAGCATAGAACCTGCTTGGGATTCTTTCTCTTCTTCTCTTTTTGCCCTTCCCCTCTCTCTCTGTCTTTCTCTTAAAATAAATTTTTAAAAAAGTGATTAAGAAAGAGAGAACATGAAAAGTGAACAGAAATGGTACTTGCTAATAACATCCTGGAACTTAATAATCTAAAGTGATCTAAGGGAGTGTTCCTGGGAGGCTCAGTTGGCTAAGCATCTAACTCTTGATCCCAACTCAGTTTTGATCTCAGGGTCGTGAGTTCCACAGTTTGCATTCCCACCAGCCATGCAAAAAGGTTCTTCTTTCTCTGCATCCTCGCCAACATTTGTCATTGTCTGAGTTGTTAATTTTAGCCATTCTGACTAGGGTAACATCAAATGTTTTTTGGGTTTTTTTTTTTTTTAATGTTTTATTTATTTCTGAGAAAGAGACAGAGAGATAGTGTGAGCAGGGGAGGGTCAGAGAGAGAGTGAGACACAGACTCTGAAACAGGCTCCAGGCTCTGAGCTGGCAGTCAGCACAGAGCCCGATGCGGGGCTCAAACCCACAAACCGTGAGATCATGACCTGAGCCGAAGTCGGATGCTTAACCGACTGAGCCACCCAGGTGCCCCATGGGATAACATCGAATGTTGACAAGGGCTCAGAGCAACAGGAATTCTTGCTGTTGGGAGGAAAGCAAAAACAGTATAACCACTATGGAAAATAGTTTAGCAGTTTCTCACAAAGTTAAATAGATACTTACCGTATGATCCAGCAATCCTATTTCTAGGTATACACCAGAGAGAAATTAAAACTTTATGTTCACACACAAAACCTTAATAGCAACTTTATTCATAATTGCTGCAATCTGGAAACAACCCAAATATCCTTCATCTGAATGGCTAAACACTGGTACCATCCATGCAACAGAATACTACTCCACAATAAAAAAGAACAAAATATTAATGCACACAGAAATTAGATGGATATTTAGAGTATTGTGATGAATGGAAAAATCACTTTCAAAAGGTGATTGTCTAGATGATTCCATTTATAATGCATTCTGGTACAGGAAAAAAATGTAGGTCAGTGGCTGTACTCCGTGGCTGCCAACAGTCAGAGGAGGAAAGATTTGTTTGACTACAGTGGACTTCGTATGAGGAAAAGTTTCAGGGAGATAGAACTGTTCTGTACCTAGGCTGTGGATACACAGCTTAAGAATTTGTCAAAACTCATAAAACTGTATATAAAATGAATGTTACTGTATGTAAATTTTTAAAAGTTAAAAATTCTAAACCCATTACATCAATGTATTGCTATATTACTGTATCTCCATGTTCTTCCATTCCTTCACTGTCTGAAGGAAATTATTCTCTTTTGTTACTCAGATACCTTGCATAACATGAAATTTCAAAATGTAAGTTATCTTGACAACCATAAGCAAAGAATGGAATTAATACTAGAAGCATTGAAAAACTTGAAAATAAAAGCCTATTGTTTGTTTGTTTATGCCTGTTCAAGAAGACTGTCCATTAACCGAACTCATTTTCAGAATTATTTTTTTCAGGACCATTATGGAAACAGCAGGAATAATTGAAGAGTTCTCAGGGGTAAGCAAAAGCTGAATGAGGGCTTTAGTCTCTCAGCAACCATGACGCTAGAGAAATGCTCTCCTAGAGAAGACAGAAGTGAAAGTGGAAATCAAGTTACTCTCGTTGGATGAATTAAAGTAATGAAAATTATTTCACTCTGCTATAAATCCTACAGTTATGTTCAAGGTAACCTAAAGGAGAATGGTTACAGATGGCTGAAAGTAGCAAAGTCGCTAAGATAAGCTCCCTCAAACATCACAATGTCTGAAAATTAGACAGGTAAAACAATAAATAATAGTGATTGTGAAACAAGGCATCACTAATTAAGACCAAGTTTTAAATCCCTGAGCTGCACCTGTCTAGCTATGACCTTGAGCAGGTAGCTCAGTTGCTGTGAACCCACATTTCTCATCTGGAAACTGGGAATAACAATACCTCCTTCATGGAACTGTTGTGAAAAACCTAGCTTACCATCACACCCGACTCATAAATATTTCATTATTATCATATGAGGGAGTTCTCTAAGTTTCCACAGCACACAAAGAAGGAACACTGGTTTGCTGCCATAAAGCAATGACACCAGTACCCACAGATCTTGGAGAAGGATTGATAGCAAAACGAGAAAGACACTAAATGTTACCAGCACCAATTACAAAGGATTTCTTATAGCTTTCCAATTCTCACAGCAAGCTGTGCCTTGGAAACTCCCATCAGAGTTCATCAGAAAGATGGTTAAGGCCAGAAAGCTGCTAGCAAAATATCTTAACTTCAAGATCTCAATACTCATTTAATTAATTGATTTAAACTATCTGGCAATGACCATAGGTATCATATGGGTCTCTTAATATACATAGACAAACTATTTAAAAACTTAGTTGCAAAACTACCATTTCTTAATCCTCTTTTATGAAGTGAGAAAGTGAATAAAGAATAAACGGAAGGAATCCAGGAAATGTGTCTTTTTTGCTGGTAGCTAATTTATGTAGATGTTTATAAAGTAGGTGAAACTTCGGTACCTTGTTATCCTATATATAAAATAAAGATAACCCTTTTCTTAAAAGGAGGAAAAATCTGAGGTGCCTGGGTGGCTCAGTCGGTTAGGTGACCAACTTCAGTTCAGGTCATGATCTCACAGATCAGGAGTTCGAGCTCTATGTCAGGCTCTCTTATGACAGCTCAGAGCTTGGCGCCTGCTTCAGATTCAGTCTCTGGCTCTCTCTGCACCTCTCCTGCGCTCTCTCTCTCTCTCTCTCTAAATATGAATAAACATTAAATTTTTTTTAATAATTAGAAAAAGAGGAAAATAATTATGTATCTAGTATCTCAGGAACCTAAGACAGAGTATATTGATAAATCTTCTCTCCCTCAACATTACAGACTGAAATTGAAAGTCATTTTCCCTTGACCTTCTCATTTTTGGAACCTAGATTTTAACTACGCTATGTGAAGGCTTTACTTTAGCTATTTCATGCTGCATCAGTATTTTCCAAAAGCTAAACAAAAGTATCTGTGCAAAATATCAAATTGAAAAATAATATATGTAATATATGATATGTAATTCTAATAACATATTGAGTAATTAAAAGAGAACAGAAATATATCAAATGAATGCAAACAGGACTTTGGTCATACAATGACTTTGTAGATATATGCAGGCCTAGGTATTATTTAGGCTCATTATTGAGGAATGATCAAAACAAAAGCTGAGAAGTAAATATATTTTTTAAATAATGTGGAAAGGACCTTATAAGCATTCAAAATTCAAATGTTTTAATGTTAGTCTTCATTAAAAATACCTACACCTGCTAATGGATAAGATTCGTTTTGTCCTCTTCCTTTCTTTATCTTTAAGGCATGAAATATACTTTATGCTGAATAGACATTTGTTGAATAAATGAATCTTATAACATATTCTCACTGAGATTAGACGTTAAATATACTAATTTACCAATTATATTTATATTCACTAAAAGCCTTTCTAAAGTATTTTTAATTTCTAAATGTCCATTACATAATTAAAATTCACTGCTTTGGACTTCTATGCTTTCTCATTGATACTTTTTCTCTCAATCATGGTTTAAAAAGAAAAAAAATTCAGATTTTTAACTCAGTTGTGATTCAGTCCAGAATTGATTTGGAAAAGAATTCTTAAAGAACAAGGAAAAAGATGTCTGAAAAACAGTGACACCATTAAAATATACTGGGACTGGGGCCTAAAATATTTCACCACTTGCAGGAAAACACTGTTATCTCTTCTGGTTGTTGGAGTTTTTTGGGGTTTTTTTATTACTAATTTGCTCAAAATCACTTGCAGATAAATGGGTGATGCTGCAGTCAGTTGTCAGGATTTTTTTTCCACCTGCCTGGATGGATCAAGTAGAATGGAATGACCAATCATTCCAGGAACCTATTTCTACATCCTATGCAAATTAATGCACCAATCACTAAAAGAGTGCTTCTGTAAGGTCATATAAATGAGAGCCTAAACAGAGGACACCAGTCAATTACCTGAATATTGCAGCATTATGTCAGTTACACAGCTTCTAATTAAGAGGTCCTCTAAGTAGATATCTACAAAATAACAATGACCTTTCTTGCAAATTTTTTCTAGTAACTATTTTCATACATACTATTTCTTAGATCAATACAAATATTCTTAATAGAGAATGAGATTTCATGGAGATTTTATGAGTACATATATTTTGTTTTAATTAATATATTTTTGTCCTTAATGCTTATATAAATATGCATAATACATACATATATACATATTTAGCCAAATAGATATAGAAATGTTTTTTATCCTATTTTTTGCATAGGATGTGGTTTCTCTTATGTTGCAAATACCAATAATTTCACCTTCATTCTTGGATGTATAAATATCACAAATACAGATTTAATGATACCTGTCACCACAATTCTTCAGTAAAAAAAATAGCTCCAAGTGCAATTAAAAATGCATTGTCATAAAATTAGAGTCCTGTGTCCTGTTAGAGTTTAAAACCCTAACAATTCCTTTGGGATACAGAGTGCCATTAAAAAAGTATACATTTTTTAAGAAAGAAGATTTTAAAAAGTATACATTAATTTTTAGTTGTTGCATAAAAAATGCACATAAACAAAGGTTCCCCCTAAAATAACACTACCTGTACATATTAGAATTCAAATGTGGCAAAGACCTTGTTAAGTGTCAGCCAAATTTTACTGGCATATTTTCAGAAATTCTGAAGCCCCTGGTGTTCTTCAACATTTCTACACCGCCCTGAAGAAAGACCATTCTGTTGATCATTATCTTCCCGCCCAGATACCATCATCCCGTTCATCAACCAATTTTACCCTATTTCTAAACAGGAATCCAACTATCCTTGGTAAAGAGGTTGCCTCCTCTTTAGTCAGTGGATCATATTTTCACACCCATGCACTACCCTGATCAAGGCCAACACTTGCGTTACTACTGCACTAACCTAAAGTGGTATGTAGTTCAGGCAATGACAGCAGGAAACAAAAAAACAAAAACAAAACTCTTTTAGATACCAAAATCGCAGATCACAACCAGATGGAATACTCCCTTGTTTTAATATTACCATACAAACAGAAAACAGAACTCATTCAAACAGCCAGAGCAATGTGCATTCCCCTCTTGCAGTATTGGGGGAAACTGTCTGCAAACGACAGAGCAGGAACACATGTTTGCTAGTACTACATGTCTATTACAGGGCTGCAGTTGCCTAGGGTAGCTCTGTCTGAAAGTTGAGAACTGGTAAGTAACATGTAGACAAGGTTCCTCCTCTCCTTAGGGTGGGAAGTGAATGCTTCCGGCAGTCCCTCTCAGAGTCCTCAGTGGATTTGGGTCTGGGGGCCATTTCCACCCTGAGGGCACCATGGGTTTCTTCTAATGGTGCAGCTCCGCAGTAGATCATGTGACATTTGGGTGTGTGCCTCTGTGCGCGACTAGGGGGTGGGGGGCAGAGGATGGGTTTGCGGGGGGTGTGTGCAGAAGTTACACGTCTGGGTTTGGAAGCCGTGTTTTTCTAGGAGTGTATGTGTCCGTGTGTCTGTCTGCCTGTGTGTGTGTGTGTGTGTGTGTGTGTGTGTGTGTGTGTGTGTGTGTGTGAAGTGAGATGAAGAAAAAGATTCAGAGAATGGTCCTGGGCCGGGCGATGCGGCCAAGTACGCCTGTCAGCCCCACCCCTGGCTCAGCCCCTGCCCTGGGGCGAGGTCCCTGTCCTTGAGGGAGGCGAGGACAATGGGGTGCGCCCCTCCCGCACTTTGTGCACCCACCTGACGAATCCGCGGCGGGTTCGGCGGGGTGGAGGCCCCGCCTTCCGGGGCCGGGGAGGTGGGAGAAGCCATCTTCCTGGTGCTCCGGGTCTCTTCCTCCTGTCACGCCCGGGTCCTCCGCGTCTCCCGAGAGTTCTCAGCGCCCGGCCTGCGGCCCGCGGCCCCGCAGCAACGGGGAGGCTCTGCAGCCGCCGCGCCCCGCGGCCCCGCCCGGGCCCGTCCGCCGCAGAGTGCGAGGAGCGGCTGCCCCTTCGCTCGCCCTGGCGGAGTCCGCGCCGGAGCCCCTCGCGCCTTCCCGCGCCCACCTACCTCCCGGTTGGGAGACTCGGGGCCATGGCGGGCCGGGGTCTGGCGCGACCTTGGCCGCGAAGCTGGGCGGACGGCGGCCCTTCCCAGCGCCGCGCTCGCGCGTGTGTCTTGAGTGTGCGAGCGGCGGGGCTTATTCTAGCGGCGCCGGGAGAAAGGAGGCTGCTTCCCTCGCTGCCGCCGCTTTCGCCAGGAGAGCGATGAGCTCATGGACAGCTCCCAGAAATATGTCTATATGCACCACTGACTGCCGGAGTTCGGGAGGTGGGTGGGGAGAAGGAGGCTCCGCGGCTGGCGCTCCCGCATCACAGGCGGACGCTCCCCCGGGAGGCCCCCGGCCTGCAGGACACGTCCGGCTCTTCCCTGCCCATCTCCACACTCGCTCGGCTCCTTCCATTCATACCGTACGCACATTGCCTGTTCACACCCACTCTCCCCCTTCGCATTGTGGCAGCCACGCACTCACCGCTGGCCTCCGCAGGCACACATTCTTTGTTCTGTCGGCCACTCCCTATTGACAAGGAGAAATTAATTTATGGACTGGACACGACGTGAAATGCCACTGCGACTTCCATCTGTGTAAGATGTGGGCTGATGAAGTGCCTTAAGCCGTGTGTCTTCTACTCTTTGGGCGTTTCCCCTTCCCCGAGGTCCAGCTTCTTCCCTCCCTTCATTCATCGTGAGAAAACGTCGTCAAACTACTGTCCAGGGTAGTGATGGGCCCCATCTTCACTAAGGTGAAGGGAATGTCCTCTGTAGCCCTGTGAAGAACTTAAAAGACAGGACCAGGTTTTGCAGCTTCCAATCTGTGCAAGAACTTGTGGCAGGAATAGTGAATCCTGCACAGGGACCAGCTTTGTTTGCATTACTATTTCTCAGGGATCCATTGGAGCTGTCATTGACTAAGTGCAAATCACTTTCCAAGACCTGATCACTTTTTCTCTTTATTGGCTCAGCTGCCCCACTGAGGAGGAAATTACGACTTTATACAGATAAGGTGACCTCTCTCATGCATCAGTTTCCTCTTTCTTATGGATCTGCATACAAACATACTCCCACCTTTAAAAAAAAAACTTTACCACAGATACCCTCCCTGTACTCCTACCCTCAGCTAGTGTGTCAGTTCATAACACCTCTTTCAGCAAGATCTTCCACAAAGTTTCAGTATCTCCCATTCTTCTCCTTATATTCTCCACTAAACTCAATCTATAGAAGTTTTCCTCCATTTATTCCACCAAACTGCCTATTGCCAAGATTCCCAGTGATGTTCATGTTACCAGGTCTAATGATCAATTATCAGTCTTAGTTTGGCTTGACCGCTAAATGATTTTTTTTTAATGTTTTATGTCTTTATTTTGAGAGAGGGGAGGGGTAGATAGAGAGAATCAATCCCAAACAGGTTCCTCTTGTCAGCACAGAGCCTGACTCAGGTCTGGATCCCACCAACGATGAGATCATGACCTGAGCAACAATCAAAAGTCAGATACCCAAACCACTGAGCCATCCAGGCATCCCTAAAGGATATTTTTTAATTGAAGTATAGATTACACATAAGATTATATTAGTTTCAGGTGTACAATATAGTGATTTAACAATTATGTACATAAGGAAAGGCTCAGAAACATGACTTAAAAAAATTAATTCCTTCCTCCTTAATGTCTTCCCTTGGCTTCTGGACACAATTCTCTCTCGATCATCTTCTTACCTCATTGGTATTTCTCTTCACTCCTCTTTACTCTCTCCTCCTCATCTTCCAGGCCTCTACACTTTGAAATGTCAAAAAGTTCACTCCTGGTCCACCTTTTCTTCTCTATTTATACTCAGTTTGTTGTTGATCTCAAGATGACCTCGGTTCCATAACTTTAAATAGAATCTGTATTCTGACACATATTCCCAAATGTGTATCTCCATCCCCAATTTCCCCTATTAAATTCAAACACCTATTATCAAGAAGATGTGGTTTATCTATACAATGGAATACTACGTGGCAATGAGAAACAATGGAATCTGGCCATGTGTAGCAACATGGATGGACCTTGAGGGTGTTATGCTGAGCGAAATAAGTCAGGCAGAGAAGGACAAATATCATATGTTTGCACGTATAGGAGGATTAGGAGGAACTTGACGGAGGAACGAGGGGGAGAAGAAGGGGGGAAATGGTGGGGGAAAGGGAGAGAGGCAAACCATGAGAGACTCTTGAATGCGGAGAACAAACTGAGGACTGATGGGTGTGGGGGGGGGTGGGGGGAGATGGGCATGGAGGAGGGCACTTGTGGGGATGAGCACTGGGTGTTATATGGAAATCAGCTTGACAATAAACTATTTGTAAAAATAAATAAATAAATTCAAACACCTATTGCCAACCAACTCCTCTTCTACCTGGAGATCCAGGAGTTTCAAGCTTATTTAGCTCCTTTTTATCCCCCCCTCCCCCAAATCAACTGCTCTGCTATAGCTCTATGCATCTTTCAGATATTAAGAATATCCTAGATAGTCTTAATTCCTTGCTTGCTCCCATGATCCACATCTGATCTAACAGCAACCCCTATTGGTTCTACGTTCATGCAGAATTTCATCATTTCGTCTACACCACGATCTCTCTAGTCTAAGCCACCATCATCTTTCACTTGCCTGATAGCAGAAGTCTCTAATCTGTCTGCATTCTTCCACCCTTGCTCCTGACCATTGGCTTGCAATGGATCAGTTAGCCAGTGCTCAAAGACCTCTGTCTTATGTCTATTCATCTCACTCAGAGAGCAAAGGCCTTTTGATATAAGATAAAGTCTATGTAATCCATCCTCCATTCCTGCCCACCACCTTGTTTCTACTTCTTGAGCATCCCAAGCCTACTCTGGTTTTGATCCTTTGGACTTAAATCATTTCCCCAGAAGATATTAGCATAGACCACTCCCTTACTTCCTTCAGGCCCCTGTGTCGTCTTATTAGTGAGGTCTCCCTGGTGAATTGTGTCTCCCAAAATTCATATGTTGAATCCTAACCCCCCAGTACCTCAGAATATGACTTTGTTGAAAAACAGAGTGGTTGCAGATGTAATTAGCTAAGACAGGGTCATACTGAGTGGGCCCCTAATCCAATAAGGGGGGATGGGGACTTAGACACAGACACACAAACACAGGAAGAGGGCCCTGTGAACATGCAGGCAGAGACTGGGATGATACATTTCCAAGCCAAGGAATGCCAGCAAACTACCAGAAGCTGGGAAAGCGGCAAAGACCAGATTTTCCCTTACAGCCCTCAGAAGAACCCACTCTGTCAACATTGATACCAGACTTCTAGCCTCCAGAACTGAGAGAGGATAGATTTCCTTTGTTTAAGTCACCCAGTCTGTGGTACTTTGTTACAGCATACAGCAGCCCTAGAAAACTAATACGTCCTATAAAATAATAACATTTCTCTCCTCCTTCTTCCTCTTCTCTTCAGTATATCCTTCTGGACAGTTATCACTGACATAGTTCATATATTGACTTGCTTATTGTTGTTTACTTACCACTGGAAGGTAAGTTCCACAATAGTAACGATGTGCTCTTATTCCCTATATTTTTAAATGTTTATTTATTTATTTTTTGACAGAGAGAGAGCACCTGCAAACAGGGAAGTGAGAGAGAGAGAGAAAGGGAAAGAATCCCAAGCAGGCTCAAAATTGTCACCACAGAGCCTGCTTTGGTGCTCCATCTCAGGAACCATGAAATCATGACCTGAGCTGAAATCAAGAGTCAGACGATTAACCGAATAAACCCTACACTTACTTGTTCATTATTTTAAGCACCAAGAATCTCCAGCAGCTTGAGTAGTGCCTGACACATTGCTGTTCACTGAAGACTTGCAAAATGAATTATCTTTGTCAAGGTCATCTAGTAGAAGAATGGAGGGCCATGATTTGAACTCTAGTTCAAATCCTAAAGTCCAAACTCTATACTATAACTCAAATACTATACCTTAAATACTATACTTCTGTTTTTCAAATGTGTAGATAATAATTATATTCAAGTTCAAATATGAAAAACTCCTTAGGAAACTCCATAAAGACTTTCTTCCTGGGACACCTGACTGGCTCTGTTGGTAGAGCATGCAACTCTTTATCTTGGGGTTGTAAATTCAAGCTCCATGTTAGCACAGAGCTTAATTAAAATTTAAAAAAGGTATGGGATACTTGATTGGTCCATAGAGCATGTGACTCTTAATCTCCAGGTTGTAAGTTCGAGGTCCACCTTGGGTATAGAGATTCTTAAAAATAAAATCTTTTTGAAAAGTGTATAAGAGAAAATCATTTCTTTAAACTGTTTTTTCCTTCGCAAGCACCCCCTCAAGTCATCCCATGTGACAATTTTTATGGCAGCAGTGTACCATAGTGGTTAGGTTAGTGAACTAAAGCCAGCTATACCTGGAGATCCTAGTTAATTAACATCTCTATACTTTAGTATTTTTATGTGTGAAATTGAAACAATAATAGTTTTTACTTTACAAGGTCATTGTGACTAGTAAATGAAGTAAGACACATAAACATAAACATACAATGTAAATGCTCAATAATATAGTTATTACTATTTATTTATGTAATTATATCTACTTAAAAATAGGAGGCTGAGGAAAAAGATGGTTAAAAAGGTTTTTTCAGGGCATAAAGGAACATTTAGAGAGGCATGTAAGTAACATGAAGGCTGCTAGGGCTCCATACTGATCTATGTCATCACTGAGCACATAAAAATCCAAATCAGGGTCTTCATTCTCTAGTGACTTAGAGCATCTAATTCAAAGTAACAAAAAATGAAACTATCAATAAATAACATCAATTAAGTAGATAATAGAAACAGATAGATAGATAGATAGATAGATAGATAGATAGATAGATAGAAAGAAATATAATCTCAGTAGGATACTATTCCCGTTTTTGTTTTCATAAATCCTGGTGTCACCTGTGATTTGCTATAACAGTTAAGAATGCTTCAGGAAAGAGACAGCTGGGTGGCTCAGTCAGTTAAGCATCCTACTTTGGCTCAGGGCCTGATCACGCTGTTCAGAGTTCGAGCCCCACACTGGGCTCTGTGCTGACAGCTCAGAGCCTAAAGCCTGTTTCAGATTCTGTGTCTTCCTCTGTCTCTCTGCCCCTCCCCCACTCATGGTGACTCTCTCTCTTTCAAAAATAAATAAAAATTTTTTAAATTTTTAAAAGAGTGCTTCAGGAAACTGTTAGCTAGCTCGAGTGGGTTAAGTAAAGACATGATTCAATCCTCAGAATATAAGATATTCAAAATACAACACCTTCCTTTTCCCTTATCCATGTACACAAATATCAAAACCTGCTTCTACCTCTTCATTCATAATCTGCATAGAGTCTCACTGTCAACTGAGTCACTCAAACTAGAAAATTTAGTGTCATTCTCAACCCCTCTACATCTCTCACACTCTATAATCTCTCATGATTATATGAATTCTAATATGGTAAAGTCCTACTTCTTTTTCTCCGTATCCATGGCTTTAGTCCAGGTTAGTTCAGCTACACTTAGTGTATTGTTGTAGTTTCTTAATAATGGCCCTTCAGAGCTTTTTCTATTCTGGAACATCCTGCATAATTCTTTCTCAAAAAAAGATTAATAAAAAAAAAATTCTCCCATTTCAAAAGCCCTGATGGCTTTCCATTGCCCTCAGGATAAAATCTACATTCTCTCACTTTGAAATAAAAGCCCTTCTTAATATTAATATACTTTTCTTGTGTTCAGGAAGATGTTCCTAAGAATGATTGCTATAAAAAAATTTAAAAAGGAGAAGTGATAGATTTTTCTATGTAAAATTATAAAACTTTTTTATATCTATCATAAGATATGAAAATATTTATGAATATATATTTGTATGTGAACAGAAAAAAACTTAAAAGCTAAATGACCGAGGGCGCCTGGATGGCTCAGTTGGTTGAGGGTCCAACTCTTGATTTCGGCCCTAGGTCATGATCCTATGGTCATGGGATAGAGCTCTGCTTTGAGCCCTGCATTAGCCTCTACGCTGGGTGTGGGGCCTGTTTGAGATTCTCTCTGTCTCCCTATGCCCTTCTGCCTTATTTCCTGCTCATGCTATCTCCCAAATACAAAAAAAAAACATTTTTTTTAAGGGAGGAGGACTTTTAGGAGAACTCACAAGAGAATAGTAATTTCTAATAAGCAGATGAAGAAAAAATGTTAGCTTCATTATAATAAAAGAAATGCAAATGACAAACTACTATTTTCACTTATAAATTGGCAGAGAAGATAATTTTAAGCAATGAAAATCCCTCCAGCGTTTCCAAAAGAATTCTGAAGGGTATCTTGTCACTCGGTACAAAAAAAGAGCTATAAAATATATAATTTTTGAATTTGAAAATAATCACAAACATGAACAAAGATTTTTTATTGTGCACTCTTTATAATTAATAGTAAAAACATAAACAAATAAACAATAACAACAATCGGGAAATCACCTAAATATTTTAAAGGAGGGAACTGAGTACATATATTATGGAACTTCCATATACAGGAATGTATAATGGAGTGCCATTCACCCATTCAAATAATACTTCAGGCAAATATTTCAGATATAGTAGTTTTCATAATAAAATCATTTCAGGGGTCCCTGGTTGGTTCAGTTAGTACAGCGAGAGACACTTAATCTGAGGGTCTTGAGTTCAAGCCCAACATTGGGTGTGGAGCCTACTTTTTTAAAAAGGCAAAAAATAATTGTTTCAAGTTATCAGTTATTTGTTTTCCTTTAGTGCCCTTCTCCATTTTCCCCATAACTAGCTCTTTGAGCTTCTTTCCTTCTGTTCCTGATTCACTCTCTGCTTCTTCCACTTTCTTGTCCTTGGAAACTAGCCTTGACTGTGCCTTTGCACACACACCCTCCCCCACATGCTAGGTTCCATCTGCCCAGAATGGCCTCCCTTTCTTCTGCACCTAACTCATCTGTGCACCTTACAAGACCTAGATCAAGAAAAAGTCTTTGTTCACTCCCTTAGAGTTTTGTTCTTAGTGCCCCCAAAGCAATTTTAGCTTTGCACATCTGTAATTTTTCTGTCTACACAGTTATCTTCACAGAGTGTGAGATATCAAGAGAGTTAGGACAGAATTTTTTTGTTTTTTTTTAATTCTCAGTGCCTAGCATAGCCCTTCACATTTAGTAAGTGCTCTCTAAAGCTTGTGATTTCAAGAAGCACAACTTGAAACAATATCGAATCATAATTTATGACCACAGCTAGCTGACTGCATTGAATTTCCACCAAACTATGTGTGTGTATGAGAACGTGTATATGTGTGTGTAGGTTTGTGTGTTTGTAGAAATAATTTGGAGTAACCATTGTATCAAATGTGAAGCAAAGAAACATAACCACATAATTCTTAACTTACAATTCTCAGAAAACAGTCAACATTTTTCAAAAGTGTATGTTTTTTTTCCTCAAAGAAATTATAACCACTTATGGAGATATAGAAATTACACATACATTTGTATGATCTTATATTTTCTTTGATACACAAAACTCCCCAAATAGTTGATATACCTTATTATAAATATATTTAAAGTAAGTTAATTAGCATTTCAATCAAGCTTCAAAAAACCCAGAGCCTCCAACCTTTCAAATGCCTAAATAGCTATTGATCTCCATTCTGGAACAGAGACTCGTTACCATTGGTGTGATATTTGTGCAGGTCCAAAAATTAAAGGTGCTAAGTATTATGGTGTGACAAATTTGGGTTAGAATCTGGCTTTTGTATCTTATCACCTGTAACATTAGATGAGTTACCCCTCTAGGGGTGCCTGGGTGGCTCAGTCGGTTAAGCCATCTGACTTCACCTCAGGTCATGATCTCACGGTTTGTGGGTTCAAGCTCGGCGTCGGGCTCTGTGCTGACAGCTAGCTCAGAGCCTGGAGCCTGTTTCAGAATCTGTGCCTCCCTCTCTCTCTGACTCTCCCCTGCTCATGCTGTCTCTCTCTCTCTCAGAAATAAATAACACATTAAAAAAATTTTTAGTTAAGTTACCACTCTAAACCTCATAGGTTGTATGTGTGTGGTGAGAGTTGGAGGAATAGTGGGAATATAAGTCATTTATTGTGTCTGGACACTCAATGACTACAAACCTGTGTTAGGTATTATATTCTTCCTTAATCTGATGTTCCATATTTATTTTATCTATAGGCTGTTTTTAAATGTTTGTTTATTATTTTTGAGAAAGAGTAAGAGCACAAGCAGGGGAGGGGCAGAGAGAGGGGGGAACAGAGGTTCCAAAGCAGCTCTGCTAGAAGCAGAGACCCCAATGTGGGGCTTGAACTCAGGAACAGTGAGATCATGACCTGAGCCGAAGTCAAATGCTTCACCAACTGAGCCACCCAGGCACCCCTATCTGCAGGCTTTTATAGGTATCACATATGTTATCTTCACAACTACTATGTAGAGTGGCAGGACAGCATTATGCTTATGTTATAAATAATGAAAATCAGACCCAGAGCTATGACCCAACTCACATACTAGTAAGTGCTATTTTCAGAGCTCCTGTTGAACACTTTCTTTTGAATTATACTACATTGAAGCTTTATTAAAATTCACAGGTGGGTTTGGGGGGGGAGCGGAATTCACAGATGTTTTCTGATTCTGACTAAAAAGAATTTTCTTTTCTTTGAACTCTGAGGCTTAATTTCCCTGTACCATTTTTCCCTGTTTGCTAAAATCAACTGAAGACCACAAACAACATGAAATGCATGCTTCAATTTGTAACCAGGCTACAATACCTAAACTGCTGAATCAACTTCCTAGAAGTCACGGGTCTACCACTCATGTGCCATTTACTCAACCCCTTCTGATGCTTATCAAGGGCTGCATTCCAGAGGATCAAGTGTATGTGATAGCATATTGTGAATAAGTAGCCAGGGCAGACAAAAGTCAAGTAGCTTTGTCCTCAGCAAACCACCTGGCCACAGTGTTTTAATTCATTTATGGGTGCTTTTTCCTGCTCTAACTCCATGTGTAATTGGAAAAAAAAAAAGCTAAGAACTCATCTTATTCATAAGAGAAGATACTATAATTGGTATTTTATGCAGGATTTATAGTCTAAAGGCCCTAGACCTTACTTTCCCCACTAAACTCTAAGGCCAAAAAAAGTCTCTCTATGTGTGTCAACTATACTCAAAAATAAAAATTAGAGAATAAACAGGGTTGCTGGTGGGTTAAATAGGTGATGGTATTAAGGACGGCACTTGTGATGAGTACTGGGTGTTGTGTGTAAGTGATGAATCACTAAATCCTATGCATGAATATAATATCATACCGTATGCTAACTAACTAGAATTCTGGAATTAAAAAAACTTGGGAAAGAAAAAAAAAAAATTAAAGTCTTACCATAGCTTCCAGACAAAATTGAAAAGGGTAATAAATCTCTAATGAGAATTGGGCTCATTCCCAAATAAACATATTAAACCAATATATATATAAGGTCAAAAACACTCTTAAAATTAATCAACAAAAAGAATAGGAGCTTCCACTACACAAAACAAATCAATAGGGGCACCTGGGTGGCTCAATTGGTTAAGCATCCAACTCTTGATCTCTGTTCAGGTCTTGATCTCATGGGTTCGTGGGATTGAGCCCCGATCTGGGCTCTACTTACAGTTCATGGCTTGCTTGGGATTCTCCCCCCATCTTAGTCCCTCCCCCATTTGTGTACCCTCTCTCAAAATAAACAAACTTAAAAAAATTAATAGACTGAAATTCAGATATTGTGGCTCACATATATCTTGATCCAAGTTCAACTTCATATGAAATATAGGCTGACATTGAAGATGTCACATTATGGCTCTGTTCTGTTCAAATTTTATTTCCTATCTTTTGTCTACATAAACCTTTTTTCAGCTGAACCAGTCTAATTTGCAAATTAATCCCCACAGGGGCACCTGGCTAGTAAAGCACATGACTCCTGATCTTAAAGTCATGAGTTCAAGCCCCAAATTAAGCATGGGACCTACTTAAAAAAAAAAGTCATAAATTAATCCCCACATATTTTCTGCTTTCTAGGGAGAGTATTATTGGATTTCTCTAGACTTCTCTAATGGCCTTATCCTTTGATTCTTTATCAGCACTTTTTGTCTGTACCAATCCTATCATTTATATGTATATATAATACAGTGTAACACTTACTGTATAGTTTTCTGTATTTTATGTATGTAGTTTATTTCCCAATTGCTATGTCATTAACATCTTAAAGTCAGGGGCTATGTCATGTATTTGCCTTTATTTCCAGAACCCAATACATGTTCTACAAATAATAAGCATGAAATAAACAATTGCTGCTATTTTGAAAAAGTCACCAGAAAGGGAAAAATCCCTAGAAATGGACATTTTTTTTACATAGGAACTCTAAAAAGAAAGTTTTTTTTTTCATTTTCCAGTCATTTTTAACTTCTTAAAAATAATACTCTCTTGATTATAGAGACACAAGTTTTGGAGAACACATTGGTCTTCAGTTGACAGCTTATACTGTACATATATTACATACTATATTATACAGCATTGCATTTGTATATTAAATAACAATATACCTTATTACTTGAAGTTATTCCAAATGTTTTCGACAGTCATATTTACAAGTGTATCTCAGTATTTTACACAATTTTATTGGGATTCTAAATAGTTATTAAGCCTGAATCTTTTCATAGAATATTAATTGTAGAGGTTATGCATGCTTGTGGTAAACAACGGACAACATACAAAGTACCAGTCCTTTACTTCCTGTTACTCTAGTCCCGTGCCCCAGTAGTCAACTGCTATAAATGATTTCTTATTTGTCTTTTCAGAAGTCTTAGCACACATGCCTGAAAAGATAAAATAAGTATATTTTGGGAATTATGTTGGGGTGCCTGGGTGGCTCAGTCAGTTAAGCATCTGACTTCGGCTCAAGTCATGATCTCACAGTTCGTGGGCTTGAGCCCCGCGTCGGGCTCTGTGCTGATAGTTAGCTCAGAGCCTAGAGCCTGCTTCAGATTCTGAATCTCCCTCTCTCTCTGACCTTCCCCTGCTCATGCTGTCTCCCTCTCTCTCTCAGAAATAAATAAAACATTAAAAAAAATTTTTTTAAGGAATTATGTTATACATTCTGTTTTACAGGTTGCTTCCCCCCTCCCAACAAGGTGCTTTTTATCTCTTTACAATATAGCATGTTTCCGTATCAGTATATATAAATCTACTTAGTTTTTTTTTAAGTTTATTTATTTATTTTGAGAAAGGGAAAGACAAAGCATGCAAGCCAAGGAGGGGCAGAGTTGGTGAGAGAGAAATTCCCAAACAGCCTCCACACCATCAGCACGGACTCAGGGCTCAAACTCACAAATCATGCATGACCTGAACTGAAACCAAGAGTTGGACGCTTAACCAAGTGACCCACCCACGCACCCCTGCAATGCTTTCCAAATGATGATGTCCCCTCTGCCTTCTCTTTTCTGCAGCCAAGACCAAGAGTTGAGATTGACATTTTTGCTCCAAGAAATTCGCTAGAGATTCAGCCACGTTGTTGGATGCACTGATGGTTCATTTCTTTTGATTGCGGTGTAGTAGAGGTCTTACTACCATAAACCACATGTTATTATTAGATGCCATAGCATCTTCTATCACAGCACATTTTTAAGAAATCAAATATAATTGACTCTAAAAGTCAAAGGTTGTGTTATGAAATTAATATAGTCCCAGGCTTGGTTTCAGGAGTGTGATGGTAGTTTTATGAGTATGGTCCTGGATGAGGTACAGGATAGTCTTTCCATTAGAAAATGTTTACCATTAGAAAATACCATTGTTATTGCATATTTTGTCATTTGGTCAACGTGATTTACTTTGACCTTGAAGGACAAAAAAGGTAATCTTAGATTGAAAGGAACCTCCAGAAGACTTCTGACCTTCTTCTCCACTGGGATATTTTCCAGTTCATCCAGGGCAATATGCCCAGTACACGAAGAGCCAATGTTAAAATCAGCTGTGTAGGTCAAACAGGTGAAGTTCTCGTTTATGGATTTGCTCTGGTGTTTGAAACAACAGCCCACTGAAAGACAGGAAGTACCTTAGTGTATTAAGATAATATTATCCACCTTCCTAGTAGGTAATAGTGACCATTCAGAGCAGTTAGGAAATGAAAGTATGAGGAAAACTACAAATTTAGGACACATTTAACCTAGCAGTTACTGAAACAGCTGTATAAAGTATTTCAGAAAATGTGAAAGAGGGGGTTCCTGGGTGGCTCAGTTGGTTAAGCATCCAACTCTTGGTTTTGGCTCAGGTTATGATCTCATGGTTCATGAGTTCCAACCCCATGTCGGGCTCTGCACTGACCGTGTGGAGCCTGCTTGGCTTTCTCTCTCTCCCTCTCTCTCTCTCTCTGCCCCTCCCTTGCTCATGCTCTCCCTCTCTCTCTCAAAAATAAAAAACAAACATTAAAAAAATAAAGCAATAAGAAAAAAATGTGAAATAGGACTGTCAAAAAGCACTTTTCTAAAAGAACAAGGTAGAATAGAAAACAACTTTATAAAATAAATAAGAATTCTGCCGTATGATAGAATTTCTTTCCTAATAGATGTTAGTTCTTGGTGAAGTAATGAGGGAAATAAAAGCAGAAGAAATCAAGTTAGATATACTTTTATAGATGGGAAAATGTGCCTTTGAACCTCCATGGGTTTTTTTTATCAATTAAAATGCAATCCAAGAATCTGTAAATTAGAGCAGAATATTCATAGGCAACTTGGAAATTTTGAATAACAGATTTCATTGGTTTGCTGAAAGCCCATAAATGTGACTTGGTAAAAATAGATCAGAGAACAGCAAAGAAACAAAGGCTAATTTACTTCAGTGACAAAATAATATCTGAATCCCCACACTAAACAATTATTTTCCTGTTTCTGCTAAAAGTGCTTTCTTTATATGTTACTTAGCTTTTAAGATAAGTATCTCTAATTTTTTTGTCAATTTGACATGTAAGGAAAATTTCAGTTGGTGTCCTTGAAATAGTTTCTTCGCTTCTGTGCGTCCTTCTTTTTTCTTCTTAAGTGCAAAAAAGATACGGAGAATAATAATACTGAAGGACCGAGAGGAGGATAAAACATCCTTTAGAGGTCACTCTTCAAGGGGTGCCTGGGTGGCTTAGTTGGTTAAGCGTCTGACTTTCGCTTAGGTCATGATCTCACGGTTTGTGGGTTCGAGCCCCATGTCGGGCTCTGTGCTGACTGCCAGCTTGGAGCCTGTTTCAGTCTGTGACTCCCTCTCTCTCTGACCCTCCCCTGCTCACTCTCTCTCTCCTAGAAATAAATAAAACATTTAAAAAAAAAAAAAAAGAGGCCACTCTTCAGGCCCGGTAAGCACCCCACACAGCATGACCAAAGCCAGCTTAGCTGCTGCTTCTCATTTTCACAGTGTAAACCAGAAATTCTGGGATTATCCTACTCTCCTTCTTCTCTTCCACCAATCTCCCTCCCCACATCAGTTATTAATTCTCTTCATACCAAATTCTTTGGTAACGGTCCCTTTCTCTTTCTTCACAGCTGCCACAATTTCAGGCTCCTTCAGCTTTTCCTCATTTTACTGCAGGGACTTCTTGACTGCTCTCTCTGTCTGACTGGGATCCCATGATCTATCCTACAATGATATTTTTGAAACAAAAATCAAATCAACGGCACTTCTGCTTCCACTCCTTGAAAACCACTGCACAGGATTCAGGATAAAATCCAAATCCTTGAGTTTAATGCACAAAGCTCTTCACGGTCTGGTCCCTGCCCGTGCCTCTTGCATCATCAGCTACCATTTCCACACGTGCCCTGATATATCTTGCTATTTCCCACCATCTTGCCTTCAAACACCCTGCTGCCTAGGAGTCAAATGCTCTTTCTTTTATAAACCAATGCTCAATGTCCCTCTTCTGGGTTCTGTTACTCCCCCCATCCCCACATTAATATAAATTCCTGTTTTATGCTCTCATTTTACTTATGTTACTCATTCATTCATTCAACAATTATTTGAGTGCCTACTATGTGACAGGAATTCTACTATACTGTCACTGTGCTGTGATAATCTATATGTCTCTTCTCTCTGCTTGAATGTAAATTCCCTGCAGAGTGGATTCATCCATAAAGATGGATGGAGATTTTAAAGGAGAGCCAACAGTGTTCTTAATAGGCACCAAAAGTATTTTTGTATTAATCATTTTATGTAGAAATATTTCTAGGATGTACTATAAACTCCCTGCCTTCTGAAAAAATAATAGTACTGTTTGACTTTACGAAACGACTCTTTATTACTTTTCTTTGAAGTATATAAATTTTTTCTATATTTTTGTTTTCCTTCCTTGCTGATATGAAGTGACTTTTTGCTTACTAGTGCTGTCAGTATGCCACTCAAGATAGATGTTCTTCCTCTAACACCAATCTGATCTGTTTTAGAAGACACATCATAAAAATTGCTGTAACTATATGCAAAATATGAACAAGTGGATACAAAATGAGGTCCTGAAGACTCTTTCACAAGAATAGTCATGGGGGTGCCTGCGTGACTCAGTTGGTTAGGCTCTGACTCAGGTCATGTTCTCATGGTTCCTGAGTTCCAGCCCCATGTCAGGCTCTCTGTGCCAGTACAGAGCCTGCTGCAGGTCTCTGTCCCTGTCTCTCTCTTCCCCTGTCCCCCTTGCACACTCTCTTTTTCTCTTTCAAAATAAGTAAATAAACTTAAAAAAAAAAAAGAACAGTCATGAACTCATGAACTCCAGACCAATGGACTTCATGACATTTATTTTTGCATACTCAGAATACTTTCCTTACTTCAAGATTCTTTGGGTTCTGTATAGCAATGGTATTACTGTAGAAAATTTAGTACCATTTTAAAAACTAAAATCTACTAAAACAGAAATTAATATTTGAACATATACCTGATTAGAAAATAGTAATAAGATATGGTATTGTGGAGTCAGTAGAGCATGTGACTCTTGATCTCAGGGTCATGAGTTCAAGGCCCACATTGGATGTGGAGCCTACTTTAAAAATAAATAATAAATGAATTAATTAATTAATAAGTAAATAAATAAAAGACATAGTACAGTGAAAAGATAAATTACAAAACTGATTTGATTTAAACATCTGGCAAAGTCTATGATACTCCCCTAGTATACGATGAAATGAAAAGAGTATAAGCTGTGGAAACAGATAACCTAGGCTCAAATGCTTGTTCACCCTTTGGGTGATCTTTGGGTAAAAGCTATTCTACCTTCATTTCATCTATAAAATCCCTAACTTGAAAAATGGAGGTAAAAACACTCTTCTTGGGGGTGGGGGGGTGAGCCTGGGGGCTCAGTCAGTTAAGCATCCAACTCTTGATCTCAGTTCAGGTCTTGATGTTAGGGTCATGAGTTCAAGCCCGCGTTGGAGTCTATGCTCGGTGTGGAACTTACTAAAAAAACAAAAAAACTTTTCTTACTGTGTTGTTAATAGATTAAGATAATAATTTAAAGAGTCAACAATAATATGCACTTAAAAATTTGTAAGAGAATAGCTGTCATGTTAAGTGGACATACAAGAGTAAAATAAAACATTTTTTAAAAAGATAATAGTTTAAGAGCAATTGCTTATTGGGCATTTTCTCTTGTAGGGATGAACTCCTCCAAAATAAGATAGGCATATATATTAGGAATTAGAGAAAGAGCTAACCCTCAACAAAATGGTACATCATTAATGTTTTACTAGGCAAATCTTGTAATCCCTTTTAAATGTATGCTATCAGTGCCTCTTTCAAACAACCTTGTAACCTTTGTTAACATGATTACAGCCTTCCTCAGCCTGCTTTCATGAGATCTCCTCTCCTTCTCTCCTTTATTTAATTGTCAACGACCTTCAGGTCTTTCCTTAAGAATACCAGGCCATTTTTGAAGATGGTGTGAAGGTGTTTTGTTTTTTGGGTTTTGTTCTTTTTCTTTCTTTTGTTTTTTTAAATTCTGAGTTTGTGCTAAGCGCTTTCTATCCATTAACTCATTTAATCTCATGGGACAGGTACTGTTGTTTTCTTTTTACTTTTATTCCATCTTTATTTTTTCTTATTGAGGTAAAACTGAGAAATAATGTTGTGTTCACTTCAGGTATACAATATAATGATTCAATACTTATATATATTGCAAAATGATCACCACAATACCTAGTTAATAGATAAAAACTTTTTAAGATTTATTTTCTCAGCAATTTTCTAATATACTAATACAGTATTGTTAACTTTAGATGTCATGCTGTACATTATCTCCTCATGACTGTTTTTAAAGTCTATTTACTTATTTTGAGAGAGACAGAAGAGTTGAGGTGGCGGGGACAGAGAGAGAGGGAGAGAGAAAATGCCAAGCAGGCTCATGGGCAGAACCTGCCTCGGGGCTTGAATTCACAAAACAGTGAGATCACAACCTGATCTGAAATCAAGAGAAGGAAGCTTAACTGACTGAGCCACCCAGGCGCCCATGACTTACTTATTTTTTAACCAGAAGTTTGTGGGTTTTTTTAAGTAATCTCTACACCCAGTGGGAGGCTCAAACTTACAACCCCGAGATAAAGAGTCGCATTCTCTGCCAACTGAGCCAGCCAGGCAGCCCTGAAGTTTGTAGCTTTTCACTCTCTTCACCTATTTTGCCTACCCCTACTCCTACTCCTCAGACAGGTACTGATTTTACACACATTTTACAGAGAGGTGGAAGTTGAAGCCTGTGTTGTTCAATGTCAGTAGCACATGTGGCAATTGAGCACTTGACATAGCCTATGTGGGGCGCCTGGCTGGCTCAGTTAGGAGATCATGAGACTCTTGATCTCACGGTTGTGAATTCAAGCCCCATGTTGGGTGTGGAGCCTATTAAAAAAAAAAAAAAAAGAAAAAGTGGGTTGTCTGAACTGAGATATATATATGAAACACACATAATATTTCAAATACTTAGTGCAAATTTAAAATATGTAAGCTATTTCATTAATATTGGTTTACAGGGATGCCTGGGTGGCTCACTTGATTGAGGATCTGACTTCAGCTCTGGTCATAATCTCCCAGCTTTAGAGTTTGAACCACACATCCGGCTCACTGCTGTCAGTGCAGAGCTTGCTTATCCTGTGTGTCCCCTCCCCCCCTCCCCTGCTCCTTCCCCAATGGCACTCTCTCTCCCAAAAAGAAATAAATGTTTAAAAAAGTCTTTGTGGAAAAATAAAAACAATAATGGTTCACATTAATTGCATGTTGAAATGATATTTTGTGTATATTGGCTTAAATAAAATATTTTATCAAAATTAATTACACTTGTTTCTTTAATTTTTTGTAACTTGGCTACTATAAAAAATTTTAATTACTTATGTGTCTCATAAGTAATATGTGTCTCATAAGCTTCTATGGGACAGCACTGATTTAAGCAATTTGCTCAAGATCACCCTGATAGTGTAAGAGGCAGGCAGAACCAGGTGGCCTGGCTCCGAAGCATACAGTGTTTTTCACTGTGCTCTGAATCTGCATAAAGCACTCAGTGCCTTCGGACACATAGTAGTCCCACAAATTCAGTGAATGTGTATTCTTTGCTCTTTTTCCTTCTATGTTCTCTATTAAGGTATCCCCTTCCTGCATCTCTGCTTCCTTCGAAAATACATATGAAGTAAAGTAAGTCTAAAAAATAAAATAGCAATCTATTAGATAGAGAGCCCATGTGGTACTGAAGTGATCATCTTTTTGCTTTAATAGTTTTAAGATGACACAGTTCTAATACACAATGTGTGAAAAGCTAGTGTCCAAGGATAGTCTTACAGTATACTTTGATCTATTTCTGAATACAATGGGCTACTTTACTCAAGGCCAGTAGATGGATTTGAGCCATCAGGTCAATATTTATTATGTTTAAGTTATACCTGAATTTTCTAGCAATTATCTCTATCATGACATCATACACTCAGAGCTGGGAATGGCTTTCAGATGAATCCCTCCATGATGATCCCTCAGTTAAAAGGTTGACAAGAAATATCAATTGCGTCTGTATGTTGAAATTATGGTTTGGTGCATACAATTTTTGTTTTATAATCAGTTATATTTTCAAGCTGATAAAAACATAGAGTCTTGGGATGTCTGGCTGGCTCAGTCAGTAGAGCATGTGACTCTTGATCTCAAGGTCACAGGTTCAAGCCTCACATTGGGCATTAAGCCTCCTCTAAATACAAACATACATACATATATACATACAGACATACAGACATTATATATGTATATAGTCCTAAACTGAACAACTAAAATAACCATAATAATTATTGTTACATTTATTATATGTATATACATGTATATACATATATATGTGTATAGTCCTAAACTGAACAATTAAAATAACCACAATAATTATATTTAAATTTATTACATCATTTACTGAGTGCTCATCCTTAGAAGACTGTCTTACAAATGAAAAGATTTAATATGTGTAAAGATTAAAACAGTATTAGCACACAGTAAGTGGTCAATAAATGTTGGCTATTATTATCACAAAGTATTATTAAACTTTGACACACTGGTGTTTTTAGTCCTCAAGACTCCTATAAAGAGAAAAGTGAGGTTCAAAAAAGTTAAGTAATTTGTCAAAGTTTATATAGTTGATGGAACAGCTGGACGACAAGAAAGGCCATATGACTCAGAGCCAATGCTCTTAACTACTATTCAATAAATCTTTCTGTGTGCTTTCTTGATTGTGCCACACCATAAAATTATCACTGAGAAATTTTAAAATATAGATAACAAAGTGAAAAAATAAAAACTATTTTATAATCCAACTGGCTCTGACCTAGTAACATCTTGATTACTTCTTCCAACTATTTTTCTACCGATTTAAAAAATGCAACACTTAGGGCACCTAGCTGGCCCAGTTGGTAGACCATGCAGCTCTTGATCTTGGGGTCCTGAGTTCTACCCCCACATTGTGGGTGGAGATTCAAAAAAAGTAGGGGCACCTGAGTGGTTCAGTCAGGTAAGGGTACGACTCTTGGTTTCAACTCAGGTCATGATCTCACACAGTTTGTGGAATCAAGGCCTGAGTCAGGCTCCATGCTGACAGCACAAAGCTTGCTTGAGTTTCTCTCTCTCCCTCTCTTTCTTTCTGCCCTTCCCTTGCTCACATGTGCTCTCTCTTTCTCAAAAATAAATAATTCAACTTAAAATATTGTTTAAAAACCATTTAATTTGTTTAATTCAAATTAATAATATATTATAAATATCTTTTAAATGTGATTTTACAGCATCTTTTTTATGACTGCATAGAATTCTATTATATTAGTAAATTATTATTCAGTTATTTATTTTTGAATATTCAGATTGTTTCTAATTTTTTTATTTCATTATAACATATGTAAACTATGCTGTTATTGAGTACCCTTTTTTAAAAGTGTGTATCTATTTTTAAGAAAGAGAAAGCACAAGCAGGGAAGGGGCAGGGAGAAAGAGGGAGACACAGAATCCAAATCAGGCTCCAGGCTCTGAGCTATCAGCATAGAGCTGGATGCCGGGCTCAAACTTATGAACTGAGAGATTATGACCTGAGCCAAAGTCGGATGCTAAACTGATTGAGCCACCCAGGCACCACCCCCCACAGAAGTCATATTCTTATGAATATAGATATAACCTCAGAAAATATCATGACTGCTACTATATTTCTTCTGTCATAAGCTACATGTTATTTTCAATGTAAATTAATGGTAACCAATATATCTATTTACATATTTTTCAAAGTAAGCTTTAGACCCAATGTGGGGCCTGAACTCACAGCCCTGAGATCAAGAGTCTACCACTGAGACAGCCAGGTGCCCCTTAAAATGTATTTTTAAATGCAATCAATCAAAACCAATGAAATTTCTAATTTGGCACACAAGGTACATTATAGTGCCTTATATATCATGTCTTGTAACTCTCATTGTACAGCTCAGCTTAACACATTATCTTATAGCATTAGGACATTTTGGAACTTTTCAGCTTTTGAAACTGAAATTAAAGAAGAAATGAACTTAAGGTATGCTTATTACAAATCCTTGAGGTAATTCAGTAGGGAGAACATATCATTAGCCTTTTGATCATTAGTAACTGTGTTGTAATTTTCAAAAAATTAATTTTGTATATAACAGAGAAAAAAAAACAAGAAAATCACTTGCTTTAAAGGAGCTTACATTCTAGCCCGGGGTTTGGGAGGGGAGATAAATGTTGGGAATAGATATATATTATTTCAGATGGTTAAAGGGGCTGTGAAGAAAAAAGGGAGAGTAAATGACAGGAGAGTAATGGATGGGAATAGTGCTATTTTTAATAGAAGGATCTGGGAAGTCCCCTCTGTCACGCTGGCATTTGCACAGGGACCTGAACGAAGTGATAGAGCAAGCCTTGCAGTTATTTTGGGAAAGAACATTTCAGGCAGAGAGAAAATCAGGTGCAAAGGACCTAGGGCAGGTGCAAAAAGCTAACGTAGCCAGAATGGAGTGAAAAGAAGTAGAAGATGAGGTTAGAGGGAAGTGGGGTGGGGCCAGGTACAAAGGGCCTCATGGGCGATGGTAAAGACTTTCTATCATTTTGATTGACACTGAAATTCATTGGAGGTTTTAGAGCAGAGGAGTTGTGGGGCCCCTGGGTGGTTCAGTCGGTTAAGCCTCCAGCCTCCGGCTTTGGCTCAGGTCATGACCTCACAACTTGGGGGTTAGAGCCCGCGTCCGGCTCTGTGCTGATAGCCTGGAGCCTGCCTCGGATTCTGTGTTTCCCTTTCTCTCTCTGCCCCTCCCCCATTCGCATTCTGTCTCTCAAAAATAAACATTAAAGAAAAAAAAATGGAGTAGAGGATGTTATACATTCTGAGCCACACTCTTACTGCTTTTTAAAGTTAGATTGTAGGCAGCGGCCATGAAGGTAGGGAGGCCAGCTGAGAGGTTATTACACTTGCCCAATTGTGCAAGTATGGTAGTTTGGACTAGCATGGTATCAAAGGTGACAAAAAAGGTCAGATTTGGGTTGTTTATAAAGGTAAGGCCGACAAAATTTGAGAATGGCTTGGATGTGAAATGAAGAAACAAGTGGCTTAAATACACAGAATTTTGTCTTATTTCATTTATTCATCTATCTGTTCATTCTTTTTTTTTCTTTCAATGTTTTATTTATTTCTGAAAGAGAAAGAGAGAGTGACAGCATGAGCAGGGGAGGGTCAGAGAGAGAGGGAGACACAGAATCTGAAGCAGGCTCCAGGCTCTGAGCTGTCAGCACAGAGCCGGACGAGAGGCTCAAACCCACATACAGTGAGATCATGACCGGACCCGAAGTCGGATGCTTAACCGACTGAGCCACCCAGGCGCCCCTGTTCATTCTCTTATAGATTTATTTATCCAGTATTTCTGAAAGCGGACGGAATGCCAATAAATGTGCTGGATGCTGGAAAGGCAAGGGAAAGAAAACCTTTCAGCCTAGCAGATTTTAGAAGCATATTTTTCAATAACGTTTTTTCCTGATTATAAAACTAATATTGGGGTGCCTGAGTGGCTCAGTTGGTTAAGTGTCCAACTCTTGATTTAGGCTCAGGTCATGACCTCAGGATTCGTGAATTCCAGCCGGGCAGTGGGCTCTGTGCTAACATTGAGGGGGCTGCTTGGGATTCTCTGTCTCTCCCTTTTTTTCTGCCCCTCCTGTGCTCTCACTCTCTCTCAAAATAAGTAAAATAATCTTAAGAAAAAATACAACTAATATTGATTCAAGATATTCTGAGAGAAAGAAGAAAATATAAAGAAAAAATTAAAATCACCATCAAGGTGTTAAAATCTTGAAATTTAAACATATATTATTCCTTCAAATATTATTTTATTATAATATGAACATATTAAACAAGGTTTCTTCCTGTTATTTGATATCAAATGTATGTATTATCTGGAATACATATAATGTAACACAACTGGGGTCATACTCTATACAGAGTTTTGAACCCAATGTTTTTTCTCTCAATATAGTTCCTTTGAAGAATAATTTTTTATGTTTTTTTTTTTAATGTTTTGTTTATTTCTGAGAGAGAGAGAGAGACAGCATGAACATGGGAGGGTCAGAGAGAGAGGGAGACACAGAATCCAAAACAGGCTCCAGGCTCCAAGCCAGCTGTCAGCACAGAGCCTGACACAGGGCTGGAACCCATGAACCATGAGATCATGATCTGAGCCGAAGTCCTACGCTTAACCAACTGAGCCACCCAGGTGCCCCTATATATCTTTATTTTATTTTGAGAGAGAGACAGAATGTGAGATGGGGAGGGGCCGAGAGAGAGGGAGACAAAGAATCTGAAGCAGGCTGCAGGCTGTGAGCTGTCAGCACAGAACCCAACACGGGGTTCGAACCCATGGACTGTGAGATCATGACCTGAGCTGGAGTCAGATGCTTAACCGACTGAGCCACCCAGGCACCTCTCAATACAATTCCTTTGACGTATCATGTAAAGTCTTTCAAAAGAATTATCTTTAATGGCTACGTCTTTTTTTTATTAAAAAATTTTTTAATGTTTTATTTGTTTCTGAGAGAGAGAGACAGCATGAGCAGGGGAGGGTCACAGAGAGAGGGAGACACAGAATCTGAAACAGGCTCCAGGCTCTGAGCTGTCAGCACAGAGTCCTATGCAGGGCTCGAACCCACTGACTGTGAGATCATGACCTGAGCTGAATTCGGACACTTAACTGACCCAGGCACCCCTTTAATGGCTACATCTTACTTCATCTTATGAATATACTGAAATTTTCTTAACCGTTCCCACATATCTGACTTATTTTCTTTGAGAGAAAGAATCCTGGAAACAGTTTTTAGATCAAAGGACCAAAATTTCTTGAAAGCTCTTCAAGAAATTGTTAAGTAGCTCTCTTGAAAATACCAAGTATATACCTATCAGCAACATATGATCACTTTTTCTCTTTGGACTCTTGTCAGCACTGAGTGGTAAATTAAAAAAAAAAAATTTTTTTAAACATTTTATTTATTTTTGAGAGAGAGAGAGAAGGGGAGGGTAAGAGAGAGAGGGAGATACAGAATCTGATGCAGGCTCCAGGCTCTGAGCTAGCTGTCAGCACAGAGCCTGATGCGGGGCTCGGCCCCATGAACCGTGAGATCATGACCTGAGCCAAAGTCAGCCACCCAACAGACTGAGCCATTCAGGCACCCCTGAGTGGTAAATTTTTTAAAGATTCTATTATTTTTGTTTTATAAGTAATCTCTACACGTAACATGGGGCTCAAACTTACAACCCTGAGATCAAGAGTTGCATGCTCTACTAACTGAGCTAGCCAGGTACCCCAAATAGTAATTTTTTAATTGCCAATTTTTGAAGGAAAAAAAAAGTAAAAGATTTTCCTTTGTTGGGGCACCTGGGTGGCTTAGTCAGTTTAGTCTCTAAATTGATTTCAGCTCAGGTCATGTTCTTAACCTTTCATGAGTTCAGGCCCTGTGTGGGGCTCTGATAGCTCAGGGCCTACTTGGGATTCTTGCTCTCCCTCCCTGTCTCTCTGCCCCTCACCTGTTTACATGTTCTCTCTCTCTTTCAATCTTTCAAAATAAACGGGTTTTTTTTTTGTTTTTTTTTTTACAAATAGTTTATTGTCAAATTAGTTTCCACATAACACTCAGTGCTCATCCCCACAAGTGTCTTCCTCCATGCCCGTCCCCCCCTCCCCCCCACATCCATCAGTCCTCAGTTTTTGTCAGCATTCAAGAGTCTCTCATGGTTTGCCTCTCTCCCTTTCCCCCACCATTTCCCCCCTTCTTCTCCCCCTTGTTCCTCCGTCAAGTTCCTCCTAATCCTCCTATACGTGCAAACATATGATATTTGTCCTTCTCTGCCTGACTTATCAAAATAAACATTTTAAAAAATGGTTTTCCAGGGGCGCCTGGGTGGCTTAGTCGGTTAAGCGTCCGACTTTCGCTTAGGTCATGATCTCGCGGTTCGTGGGTTCGAGCCTCGTGTCGGGCTCTGTGCTGACTGCCAGCTCAGAGCCCGGAGTCTGCTTCAGATTCTATGTCTCCCTCTCTCTCTGACCCTCCCCTGCTCATGCTGTCTCTCTCTCTCTCTCCTAGAAATAAATAAAACATTTAAAAAAAAATGGTTTTCCATTGTTGCTTTAGTTTTCCTTTATTTGAATACTTAAAAAGTTTAAATATTATGTCATACTTACATATCACAGTTTATCTGCTATTTACTTTTGTGTTCACACCATTCATGGGGGTTTCTTGTGGTGTGTAGTAGCGATTTTGAGACAAAGTTAACTGGAGATTAAGAAGAATGAGGACCTCCTTGGGCTAAAAGATACTTTGGCAAGGGTAATGGAGGTCCAAGTCTGTTCTTTCTTCAACTTCTTTGATCTGGGACCTTGATCACCTAATCATCCTTACCCAAGGATGGCTCAAGCTACCCAAATTCACATGCTGTATGTATATATATATATATATATATATTTTTTTTTTAAAGATTTTATGTTTTCTGCACTCAATGTGAGGCTCAAAGTCACAACCCCAAGATCAAGAGTCACATGTTTCATGGACTGAGCCAACCAGGCATCCTAACTCATTTATTTTAAATAAAGTATATAGTTCACTAGTGACTGAATATATGTGTCTTATTTGCAAATCTCTTTTCCTATTGATGAGATATCTGGCTAATCTGTTTAATAATCAATTCAACAAGTATACATTAAGTGCCTATTATCTGCATGTTAATACCGTTAAATAATAAGCAGTTCATTGTCTTTCCCCTCAAGGTCTTTGTAGTCACAAGGGGAATAACAGACTCGCAGACAACTAATTGTAACATACAGACAAAATGAAGGAGTCACAAAGAAAAGACGTGAGAAGGTTGTTTGCCGAGCACAAATGGGAAGGCAACTTAGTTGGTATTTAACTAAATCATTGCGGAGTATCCTCCAGAGAGCGTAACTTTCTACTGTGCCTCAAACGCGTGTCTCTCTCTTTTAAGGTCTGTTGGGTCAACCTGACATGCTGGCCTTTTCCTGATAATACCACTATACAAACACATTGGAATGTCATTCTTTTTTACTTCAATGTGCTTTCTATAGCACCGTATTTTTGAGTTTTAAAGCTTTGAGTGTTTTATCAAAGTGCTGACCACATCTAGAGGGCAGAGCCGAATTATCACCTTCATGGCCTTGGCACTTTCACCTTCATGGTACTCTTACAAATTTTGAAACTATAATTTATGACTGTGCTGTATAAAGGCAACTATATATTAATATTATGTGCTAAAATATATTTTTGGACCTGAAAGTAATTTTTCCTTCTGATTTTAAAATAAATTAAAACATGCTCTTAGGCCCCAAAGAATACTGTGGCCTATGTATGTGATGCCTGCTATGTGTATACCAAGTCATTAATGACATCAATACTCAGTTTCTACTCAGGGAACTTGCTTGTACACAGTTAATCCTACTTGTAGGAATAGATACCTATCAGTCTTTTTTTTTATTAAAAAATTTTTTTAACATTTACTTTATCTTTGAGAGACAGAGTATGAGCAGGGGAGCAGCAGAGAGAGAGAGGGAGACACAGAATCCGAAGCAGGCTCCAGGCTCTGGGCCATCAGCACAGAGCCCGACGCAGGGCTGGAACCCATGAACTGTGAGATCATGACCTGAGCCAAAGCAGACATTCAACCGACTGAGCCACCCAGGCGCCCCAATACCTATCAATCTTAATCAAAGAGAAAAACTCTTCTCTACCTTCATCATGCCAATTGCCTGGTCACTTAAAGAAGATTTGATGTGAGGTCATATGGCTGGCTCAGTTGATGGAGTATGTGACTCTTGATTTTGGTGTGAGTTCCAGATTATTTAAGAATGAAATCTTTTTTTTTTTAAATAATTAAAAAATTTTTTTAATTTATTTCTGAGGGAGAGAGACAGTGTGAGCAGGGGAGGGTCAGAGAGAGAGGGAGACACAGAATCTGAAGCAGGCTCCAGGCTCTGAGCTGGCAGTCAGCACAGAGCCCGACGCAGGGCTGGACCCGCGAACCGTGATATCATGCCTGAGTCTAAGTCAAAGGCTTAACCGACTGAGCCACCCAGGTGCCCCATAAATCTTTTTTTTTTTTTTTTAAAGAAGTTTTGATGATTAAATGAATAAGTGAAAGAAATTGGGTGAGAGAGTTGGTAAGAAAGGCCCTCATTCATTGGTACATATGATGTTAGCTGCTGAATTAAATAATCCTGTCAGATAGGTACAATTACCAGCCCTCACCAGCCTCCTTTTACCCGCGAGGAAAGGGATGGTGGGAGAGGTGAAATGACTTACCTGCATTCACATGGAGATTAAGTGGTAAAGACAGACTGAACTCTGCGTCTTGTTACCTCTGCTCAATCCAGACTTGTTCTCATATAAAGTAGACCCTCTTGCTCTGTGATGTCTTTTTTGGCAATTTTGTGGATAATTTTTCCCTTTAAAAAACAAACTACATTTATAAAAATGTTTTTTTAAGCTTTTCTTTAATATAAAATGGGGGGGGATCATCTATTATAACACTTCCCTAACTCTAGCATTAATACTTTGTATATTCCTTTCCGTAATTTGCAAGATACATGCATATTTTTACATAATGAAATTATTAGGAATAACCTTTTGTCTATATTGCATATTCTGATTTACCTTTTGCCTGCATATTAATCAAAAGTAGCATGTATAGTGGTTGTATAATAAAAAGTATTTACATCCTAATTTCAGCAACTATTCCCCCTGTATTTTCTTCCAATCCTTACTTGTTATAAATAGCACTTAAGAATGAATGATTGATAGGGGCACCTGGGTGGCTCAGTCAGTTAGGCGTCCTACTTCAGCTCAGCTCAGGTCATGGTCTCACAGTTCGTAGGTTCAAGCCCCACGTCGGGCTGTGTGCTGACAGTTCAGAGCCTGGAGCCTGCTTCAGATTCTGTGTCTGTCTCTCACTCTGACCCTCCCCGGCTAACGCTGCCTCCCTCTCTCTCTCTCAGAAATAAATAAAACATTAAAAAATTTTAAAAAGAATGAATGACTGAATGAATGAATAAATAGCATTTAAGGAGTGTTCCTTTTTTTGGATTATATTATTAGATAATAATTTTACTTTGTTCATTTATTTCTAAGATTTTATTTTTTATGTCATCTACACACCCAATGTGGAGCTTGAATTACAACTCTGAGATCAAGAGTAGATCATGTGACTAATAATTTAGAGCATAATCTAAAATTATGACCTAAGGGACACCTGGCTGGCTCGGTCAGTAGAATATGTGACTCTTGATCTTGGGGTCATTGAATTCTAGTCCTATGTTGGGAATAGAGATTACTTAAAAAAAAAAAAAAAAAAGAGAGAGAATTATCTCGGTGGCTCATTTGTTTGAGCATCCAGCTTTGGCTCAGGTCATGATCTTGCAGTTCATGGGTTCAAGCCCCTCATTGGGGTCAGTGCTGACATCTTGGACCCTGGAGCCTGCTTCAGATTTTGTTTCTCCCTCTCTCTCTGACCCTCCCCTGCTCATGCTCTGTCTCTCTCTCTCAAAAACAAGTAAACATTAAAATACTTTTTCAATGATATTTTGTCTAATATCATGAAATGTATTTAAATTATATTTCTCTGTTTAATATCTATATGACTAAGACAAAAATTAAACTGAACTTGATGAACATAAAATTTTATGGAGGCCTAAGCTTTTTAAATTCTCACTCAAAAATCCCACAAGAACGATTTTTCTCAAACTATTTGATTGATATAGGAAAAGATAGTTGTTTGAAAGCTTTTGTTACTATGGCTTTACTATTATTTCGCATCAAAAAGTAATATACTTATTTACAAATTTTTAGAAATACAGAAGAAAGAAGCAGGAAAAACAACTTACTCATTGTCCCACTACACAATCGCTGTCACAGATAGACTATTGGTAAATTTCCTTCCAGTTTTTTTAAACGCTACATTACTTTTTTACAAAACTTACTTACATTCCTATTATAAATACAATTTTTCATCTTGACTTATTCATTTGACATTTTCCCACACAATTAAACATTTTTCATAAAAATGTATTTTCCTAATGTTTGTTTATTTTTGAGAGAGAGAGTGTGCAAGCAGGGGAGGGGCAGAGGGAGAAGGAGACACAGGTCCTGGCTGTCAGCACTGAGCTCAACTCAGAACTCTGGCTCCTAAACCAAATTGTGAAATCATAACCTGAGCCGAAGTCGGATGCTCAACCAACTGAGCCACGCAAGCGTGCCATAAAAAAAATTTTTTTAATGAAAATACTGTTCTGTGAATTTACTTGGATATCAATATGATTTGTATTTGACTTGTGTTAACCCATCCATCAGAGTTTAATTAGGTTACTCTAACAAGTTAAGTGATTGTCATTAGTACTTTCTCAGCACCCCCATCCACTGAACAGACTTTCCCAAAAAGTGGACGTATGTTTGCAGAAGCTCCCATGCTGTATTTTTCTTAACTATTCCCCCATTATTTTGAGTTTCCTTAATTCCATCTTGGTGCTGCATTTGTCCTTACATAGTCTTTCCAATTTATTCGTTAGTTTCCACTTTTAATATGTTGATAAGTCATCATATATGCATATTAACTATAATGTTCATTTTCTTTATTAAAAAGGCAATATCTAATCACTTTAAGAAAAGAACATTATAAAACAGATAAGGAAAAAGAAACACAAACACTGTAATCTAAGCAACAACACTAACTCATAGCATATACCTTCCTACATATTTAGTTTTAGGTATATACTTGTGTACGTATATGTCCCTTGCACTTCATCTGCACATATCTGTGTCATTTGTCATTACCAGTGAAGAAAAATCTAATTTTTAATCTTGGAAAAATAAACACAAAAGCTGTATCTTTGGACTGAAGTTTCATATTTTTGTGATGTTTTTCTCAAAGGGATTCAGGAAGTCCTACCTATTTAGTTCAGGGAACAGAAAACACAAAGTGAAAGAAGGCTGATGCTGGATGTAAAAGAAAATAGAAAAAGCAAGTCAAGGTCGAAGAAGAACAAGTTCAGAGGCCCTGGATCCTCAGCTGCTGTTGCTTCTCATCTTGCACCTGGCCTCCTGCGGAACACCAAGTGCTTGTCCTTGACTTCCCTCCTCCATCCTGCCCTTGAGGAGACACGCATTAAGACGTGAGAAGTCTAAACTCCCACTCTCCTAGGCTCACCCCAATGCATAAGCCCATGACATTCCAGCTGGTACTGAGTGATTTCTTAGAGTTTCTAGTGATTGACATTGCCTTAGGGGACTTCTTTGTGTTTTGGCAACATTGGTATCTCAATAAAAGATCGAAGATATCTCTTGCCACAGGAATACACAATTTAAATATTTTTTAATGTTTTATGTATTATTGAGACAGAGAGAAACAGAGCATGAGCAGGGGAGGGTCAGAGAGAGGGAGACAGAATTCAAAGCAGGCTCCAGGTTCTGAGCTGTCAGCAGAGAGCCCGATGCGGGGCTCGAGCTCACAAACCGAGAGATCTTGACCTGAGCCGAAGTCGGCCACTTAACCGACTGAGCCATCTAGGCACCCTAGGAATACACAATTTAAATAGTTTAGTTATGTTTAAAGTTCCAGAAAATAATGAATACACAAATGGAGTATATGCTTGATATTTACATTCTATTTTATAAAATGTTATCACCTGTATTGATAAAACGTGAGCTTTAATGTCAGCTAAATTTGAAATCTTACTCCTGACTTTACCACTTATTAGTTCTAAAAACTTCATCAAGGATCTTCATTCTCCAACTTTCAATTTCCTTAGACAAAATGGAGCCAATAATACCTAACTAAAAATATAAGTCTTACATGAAATAACATATTCAAGAAAACAAATCTATGGCCAGGCAAATGGTTTCTTAAACCTTTCTTTCTTATCACAGCTAGAATGATATTTCGAGTATTTGTTGCAATTGAATTAAATAGATGAGCCCACGTAAACATGATGATAGAAATAGCTAACATATATTGAACAATTAATATGCACAGTCACTATGATAAGCATTTTATAAGGCCAGCATAAGCATCTGAGAATTTTTGCAAGGGAGAGAGAGAACTCCTTGGTCTTTCAGCAGCAAAATGGTGCCCAACACTGCCATTTTCTTATACACATACCATGTTAAGGAATCTACTTAGGTGCATGTCAAAGAAAAGGACTGAGAATTTGAAAGAGTAGGCCAGTAGGACACAGACCTAGGAATTGTCCAGCATGTTGCCATAGAGCCTGCACTACTGAATCAACAGCAAAGTTACATAGGACTTTGCATTCGCCATCAGCGTCAGACACTCTCAATATAAATCTGATTCAAGCAGAGAATTTAGAAAGAAAAGAGAAATAATTGCTCTTCAATGTCCTAGAAAGAATTTAACATTCAAAAGGACAGAGCCTTTAGCACTGAATGACTTTGAAGACCTAAGAGTTGGTCAGCCTTTTTTTTTTTTTTTATTTTTTATGATGAGTTAGCAATGATGGGTTTCCCTTAATGATGGGTTTACAGTAAGAATATTATTTCTGGAACAATGTAATCTGAAACTTTTCTCTTTATTTCCTATTTTACCTCTTCTGACTGAAAGAGTAGTTTAATTTTTACATCACCAGCAAAATTCAGGGCACTGAATGACTGTCTCTTCTGTAGACAGAGAAAGAGAAAATGAGGTGTTTTCATAAAGATGACACTTTCTGCCTAAAAATATCTATCACTGAAATTCTATTTCAAAATCTCCTTATAAAATGCCTACTATAGTGACTGTGCATATTAATTTTTGGCTATTTCTATCATCATTATAATACACATAATAGTACATATTGTTATTACATTATCTCTACAGTGTTATATTTCTGGAAAGGATAGTACTTTAAGATGTTTTAGACCACATTATTCTGCCCAAAACCTTCCAGTGGCTTCTCATCTCCCTGAGAATCAAAATAATTTTTTTTTGCAGTGAACCCCAAGGCTCTATATCATCTGACTTCCAGCTCCAGGCTTGGCATCGTCTCTTGCCTCTCTCTCTCCTTTATTCATTCCATGCCATCCAGGCCGGCCTTCTTGTTGTTCCTTCAATATCTGAGGCACAGTCCCACCATAGGGCCCTTGCTTTTACTCTTCCTTGGTTTGAAAACTACATTGCTCCCTATCTCATATCTTTTAGGTCTTTCGCTTAAATGTCTTCTCAGTGAGACCAACCCTGAGTGTCCTATTTAAAACTGCAATATTGGGGGGCACCTGGGTGGCTCAGTTGGTTAATCTTCAGACTTTCACTCAGGTCTTGATCTCACGGTTCATGGGTTTGAGCTCCCAGTGGGGTTCTATGCTGACATCTAGGAGTCTGGAGCCTGTTTTGGATTCTGTGTCTCCCTCTCTCTCTCTGCCTCTCCCCTGCTCTTGCTCTGTTTCTCTCTGTCTCAAAAATAAAAAAATTAAATTAAGTTAAATTTAACTAACTAACTAACTAAATAAATAAATAAATAAAACCTGCAATATTGGGGGTGCTTGGGTGGCTCAGTCAGTTAAGCATTCAACTTTGGCTCAGGTCATGATCTCCTGGTTTGTGGGTTCAAGCCCAGTGAGGGGCCCTGTGCTGACAGCAAGGTGCCTGGAGCCGGCTTCATATTCTGTGTCCCTCTCTCTGCCTCTTCTCTGCTGTCTCTACCAAAAATGAATAAATGTTAAAATTGCAATATCTAGGGCGTGTGGGTGGCTCAGTTGGTTAAGCGCCAGACTTCAGCTCAGGTCATGGTCTCACAGTTCTTGGATTTGAATCCTGCATCAGGCTCTGTGCTGATATCTCAGAGCCTGGATCCTGCTTGAGATTCTATGACTCCCTTTCTCTCTGCCCCTCCTCTGCTCTCTTTCTCTCTTTCTCTCTCTCTCTCTCTCTCTCTCAGAAATCAACATTTAAAAAAAATTTAAAAATTGCAATATCTGCATACACACCACTCACTTGAACTCCCTATCTCCTTTCCTGGCTTTATTTTTCTACATAGTGTGTATTATAATCTAACATAGTGTGTGCATATGTGTGTACATTTATATATAAATATATAGATTTATATATATATATATATATATCTTGCTATTTCCCTGCACTGGAATGTAAGCTCACCCAGGCCTGATATCTTACTTTGTTGCTGATGCTTGGCCCCAAATAGCTGTATAAGAAATATTTGCTGAATTAATATGCAAATCATATACATTGCCATTTGTAATGGAAGATCTAAGAAAATATTTCAAAAATTTTTTAATGTTTTTATTTATTTCTGAGAGAGATAGAGAGACAGCGTGAGCAGGGGAGGGTCAGAAAGAGAGGGAGATACAGAATCAGAAACAGGCTCCAGGCTCTGAGCTGGCTGTCAGCACAGAGCCCGATGCGGGGCTCGAACCCACGAACCATGAGATCATGACCTGAGCTGAAGTCAGACGCTTAACCGACTGAGCCACCCAGGCGCCTCGATATTTTAATAAAAGTACAATCATGAAAGGAGGCATGAGGATCAGATGGACAATATCCAATTAGGTGAAGGACAGAGAATGCAGCAGGTTTCTTGGTTTTGGTTTTGTTATTGTTTTTAATTTTAGAGAGTGTGCAAGTGTGGAAGAGGGGCAGAAGAAGAAGAAGAAGAAGAAGAAGAAGAGAGAGACAGAGAGAGACAATCCCAAGCAGTCTCCACACTCAGCCTGGAGCCCAACATGGGGCTCGATCTCATGAACCATGAGGTCAAGACCTGAGCCAAAATCAAGAGTTGGATACTCAACCTACTGAACCACCCAGGCGTCCAAGAACAGGGCAGTCTTGGAGCGCAAAGATTAGCCTGTCTACCTGATCATTTTGCAGAAGGCCAACCCTCTTCAGCGGGCTAGAAACAAGGCTGCATTTATCCTGTCAATAGAGGAAAACCCAACCCTCATCTCAGAAACTCCACTGCTGTATTAAAACACTTTTGTGGCCATTTCTCATTTATGTTAATAGGTCTCTACTCTAAAGATATTAAAACCAAAAAAAAAAAAAAAAAAAAAAGAAAGAAAGAAAAGAAAAAAGAAAACTTCAAGGGCCTAGAAGGGAATGACTAAATATAGCCACACTGTACTGTAAAAATAAAGACTGCCAAAATAAGTCTGCCAAAATAAAAGCCTATCAACAAGGAACACAATACATTGTTCTTGGTTTCAACTTTGAGATAGGAAAGTTTAAGAAACTAAGGTTAACAATTCTCTATTTTGCATATACTAATCAGAGATTTTAAATAATCTGGTATCTGGCTCATCCTTTCAAAGTGCAACCTGGATATTTAAAGGCAGGGACTACGTGACTCCTCCGGACAAAAATATACTGTATCACACTGGAAGCTCGGTACGCCTTCCCAGCTGCTGCAATCACATTTGTCATGTGGTGACAGCATTCTCACTTTGGAGGGTATGCACAGTCTCAAACAGTAGCTGCAGCCACTGCTACAGTTTCTGGGTCTCTGTGAAATCAATTTTCAATAACACTGTGAGAGCAGAACATAAGGAAGGTCTTATGTCCCCTCCTGCCTTTCCAAGCCATCCCAAAGTTAAGTATATAATCAGAGGAGGCTACCTTTCAGTGATATACAGGTTGGGGGTCAGAAGTGTGGTGAAACCAAACACTTCAGGCCTGCACAGGGCCTCATGCTTTGGGGTTAAATACCAGCTTTGGATGTCAACTAAAACAGAGACATCAAAAACCTGCTCTGAGGACTTTAATCATAGCTCTCTCTTGGCATAGGTAAGTTAGACAGCAAGCAGTGATGAAAGGAAATTCTATTTTAGAGGATGGTGGTCTCTTTTTAATAGAAGCCTTGGGGAAGGAAAATTAAGTATAAACAGAGAGGGGGTATGTCAGATGGAAGCAGACCATAGGTTAGTTACAAGGGAATAGGACATGGGCTTAAGCAAGTAGAAGAAACCATATGATATGCAAAAATTAGTTGTACAAGGTAATAATATACTTCCATGTAGTTAGCATCAGATAATCATGAAAACAGTGGTCCTCAAAGCGCCATCCCTGGGCCAGCAGCAGCAGCAGCAGGGGACTGGTTGGAGATCCAAATTCTCTCCCCCCGACTTACTGGATGGGAAGCTCTGGAGGTAGAGGGTTTAACTAGCCCTCCAAGTGATGCTGATGCCGTCCTAAAGTGTGAGAACCACTGTACTGCGGGATCTCATGCCCTTGTGCAGTGATTCTCCAACATTAGTGGGCATCAGTCACCTGCGGGTAGATCACGGCTGCCAATGCCCTTCACAGGATGTGTTCTTCATCAGTCCTTGTAGCCTTGTGGAGGTCAGCGAAGGAGGGAGGGCAGGTGTATTCACTTAAACTGAAGAAGCAAAACTACTCAACTTCCATCACTCTCTCTTACTTTTTGTTTTTTCTAAGATTTTGTTTATAGGGGTGCCTGGGTGGCTCAGTTGGTTAAGTGTCTGACTTCAGCTCATGTCATGATCTCACGGTTTGTGGGTTCAAGCCCCGCGTCGGGCTCTGTGCTGACAGCTAGCTCAGAGCCTAGAGCCTGTTTCAGATTCTGTGTCTCCTTCTCTCTCTGACCCTCCCCTGCTAATGTTGTCTCTCTTTCTCTCAGAAATAAATAAAAACATTAATAAAATAAAATATTGTTTATAAAAAATTTTATATATTTTGCTTTTATCAAATAAAAAAATTTTTAGTGTTTATTAGTATTATTATTGTATGAGAGAGAGACAGAGACAGAGCATCAGCAGGGGACAGCAGAGAGGCAGACACCAAATCCAAAGCAGGCTCTGAGCTGCCAGCACAGAGCCCGATGGAGGGTTGGAATTCACGAACTGTAAGATCATGACCTGAGCCCATCAGACGCTTAACTGACTGAGCCATCCAGGCACCCCGAGTTTCATGTTCTATTGACTGAACCAGTCATGGTTTTTTAAATATATATTTTTAAAAATATAATTATGTTTTACCATTTTCTATAAAGCATTTGAGTCTATTGCTTTTTCTCCCACTTGGTTCATGTGCACTCTTTCATGTATCAGTTAATCCCATGTGCTTGTTACTTTTATGCTCTACAATCTTTCTTTGTATTTCCTTTTCCCTGGCTTATAAATATTGAACAATTAAATCTGATATTTATGACAAGTAATGGCAATAGCATTTGAATCTCCTACAGAAGACAGCAGTGAGTGCTACCAGGTGCTGAATTCAGTTCAAATAACTAAGAAACAAAGAATCAGTCCCAGTTCTGTAGAGACAATAGTCACATGAAGTAATTTAAGGAAATTAACAAGGACCACAGTAAGAAGCACCTCAGAGCTTAAGTGATTCAGGAATATGCAGTAAAGAAGTGATCAGAATGGGAAGACTCCTTGGAGAAGATTAAGTTTTGGATCAGCAATGAAAGGAAGTGAGGGATATGGATTGGCAGAGTGTGGCAAAGCCATTCTAGGTTTACAGAATGGCCTTTCCAAGGGCCCACAGAGAGGAACTAGCAAGTCATGTGCTGGGTGCTATCTGCCAATGAACTTGGCTCAAGAAGAAGGTCATGTTAGGAAATAACAAAAGATGAGGTTGGGGAGTTGACAGTGAGCCCAGAATGCTAAGCTAAGAGATATGGTAACCAGTAAACAGGAAATCTTGATAGATTCACAAATGAGGCAGTGATGTGATAAAACTATTTTTTTTAAAAAAAGGTTGACATCCAAAACGAGTATTGATATAGAAGTAAAATCCATGAGTTTATATAGTTGGTAGTATAAGCCATTTAAAGCAAGAATTATTGTGAATAAGATGTATAATAATCTTGCACTATTATGCCTTTCTCCTGTTGTTTATATACTTAATGTGCTTTCACAACTCTCTGTCCTATTTTCTCCAGCATCACCGTGTAAAATAGTTCCATTGTAAATTTGTGCTAGAAAGAATAGCCTTTGACTGATACTCTGAATTCTATCATGCAAAAGTAGTTCAAGTTTTCCTGAATGAATGTTAACAGTGTGTTTCTGAAGTACATTTCTGAACCCTTTCCACCTACATAGAGTTATAAAGGCTGCATTGCTTCACCTTAGGCAAATCAGTGAAGCCCTTGCTTGCTATATTTTTGGTGTGCCCTGTTAGCTTCATTTAGTGCAATTGCATCTCTACCTCATCTTTTGCATCTCTACTTTCAATGCCTTTAACTGAGGTAGTAACAGGGCTAAAAATAGCTCTTAAAAATCTTAATATTTTAGATATGCCAAATACATTAAATAAAAGTGAAAATGTGATGCTACACTGCCCAGTTTTAATTCTGAGTTCTATTTGTTTTTTTTTTTTTTTTAATTTTAAAATCCTACATATATGAGAAGCATCTATAATTGATCTGTAATTATTCACTCTGGGGTCCACATAGCTCTAGGATACCACACTGAATTTATTATTTTTTATTTTTTTAAGATTTTATTTTTTAAAAATTAACATTATTTATTTATTTATTTTTGAAAGGAAGAGAGAGACAGAGAACATGTGCATGAAAGCGAGTGAGTGGTTGAGGAGCAGGGAGAGAGGGAGACAGAGACTCCCAAGCAGGTTCCACGCTGTTGGCACAGAGCCCAACTTGGGGCTCAGTCTCATAAACCACGAAATCGTGACCTGAGCCAAAATCAAGAGTGGGATGGTTAACAGACTGAGCCACCCAGGTGCCCCCTAAGATTTAATTTTAAGTAATTTCTACACCCAACATGAGAGATTCTTTTTCCCTAGGATAAATTTGACTATTAGTGGTGTTTCTCCTTGTTGTTGGCTTTAGCACCTAATTCTAGCATCTGGGATAACTGCATTTGTCCTGTGACCTTGGGTAAGTAATTGAACAACAGGGCTTCTGCTTCTCATCTGTAACATAAGGAATAATTTACAAGACGATGCTTATGTGTCTTTTGCACTTAAAAGCTTTCATCTATGATTGTTCCAAGTGCAGCCTTCTTTTCTCAGACCTATCTATCCCTGCCTCGGAAAAAATCTGAACATTTAGAACCATCGATAAAATATTTAACCTATTGAGCCCCATTCTCAGGTTCAGGGATTTTTCGTCCCTACCGAGATCACAACAGCAAGTGTGTAATTAATGAAAATTAGTTAATACTGCAAACCTGTATTACAGAAATTAAAGAAGTTTTCTAAATTAATTATCTATGTGGACTTAAGACTGTGAGTTTTTGTGTTTCCTTTATTTATTTTGAGGGGAGTCAGGAGGAGAGAGAGAGAGAGAGAGAGAGAGAGAATCCCAAGCAGGCTCTGCACTGGAAGCACAGTGGCTCAATCCAATGAACCATGAGATAACAACAATAGTCAAAATCAAGAGTCCGATGCACAAATGACTTAGTCACCCAGGCATCCCTCCTTTATTCTTTTTTTTTAGTTTATTTTTATTTATTTTGAGGGAGATATAGAGAGTGAATGGGGGAGGGACAGAGGGAAAAGGAGCCAGAACCCCAAGCGGGCTCCATGCTGTCAGCACGGAGACGGCCAGGGCCTCGAACTCACAAACCATGAAATCATGTCCTAAGTTAAAATCAAGAGTCAGATGCTTAATCAACTGAACCACCCAAGTGCCCTTCCTCTTTTAGTGATTCTTAATGGAAACTGTGTTATATAAGGATAAAATAAGAACATAAAATAAACTTATACAATATACTTATATACAATATATTTATAAAAATACACTTATAAATATACTTATATATAAGTATATACAATATGCTTATTAAAAACTTATACAAAGAACTAGATAAGAAACTAAAGACATAAGAATAAGAAAAGAATAATGAATAGAAAAAAATAAGTAAAAGAAATGTGCAAAATGTGTCAGAAAAGAAAGATCACTTGTATTTGCTTATAGATCAATCAATAATCATTTTCTGTTGTTCTTTCACTCTGCACCTTAAGATGACACTACTTTGAGACGTGAAAATTCTTTAAAAATTTAAAAATAAATTTCACAAGTACTATGGCATAGAATGCTCACTTTCTCATATCCCTTCTTAAAAGATTATTGTATTATTTATATAAATACCAGTTATTAGTATCTAACCACAAGTTACTTGTAATTACATATAAAATTAATATCTTTAATACAGATAAAATGTCTTTAAAAAGAAAAATAGGGAGTCAATTATTATTCTTATAGCAATGAATATATATAGAGCCCTTGCTACATGCCAGATATTGTACTAAACACATCAGACCTATTAACTGACTTAATTTTCCCCACATGCTCTACAATAGAATATTATCCTAATCTCTACTTGATAGTTGGGAAAACTGAGGCACAAAAAGGTAAAATAGCTTTCCCAAAGCAGTTAGCTAGTAAGTGGTAGGATAGGGTTTTGAGTCCAGAGTCATAAACAACATGAAATACTCCCTAAAGATTCTATAAATTTTGCTGTCCCTGAGGAGGAAAGTTCAGTAGGACCCAGGTCTACAGTTGATATACTTCTACGTGATTTCATAGATGTTGGTCTCACAAATTAAACCAATGGAGAAAGGTGTCTGAATTAGTTAAAATCTGATTTGAAGAATCAGAAAAGAATTTTATTCTCTATTTTGATGTATATTCCCTGGCAGTACTTCAAGATGAACTAACAGAGTGCACAGAGTCACTAAATAGGAATAATTTGAAGTTAATAGTATGTATAAATGCACATTTCTTCTGTTTTTAGTATTTAAGTAATAAAAAAATAGCTTATTGATGATAATTAAAATAAGCTTACTTTATTCACAATTTTAATCTTTCTTTAAGGGTGTTCAATACAATGATTTATGTATACTTTATGAAATGATAACCACAATCAAGTTAGTTGATCCATCCATCACCTCACATACTTACCAATTTTTTATTTTTCTTCCTTTTTTTATGATGAGAATACTGAAAATTTACTTTTCATAGTTCATTGAAAAAATTTTTTTAGTGTTTATGTATTTTTAAGAGACATAGAGAGACAGAGTGTGAGCAGGGGAGGGGCAGAGAGAGAGGGAGACACAAGGATCTGAAGCAGCCTCCAGGCTCTGAGCTGTCAGCACAGAGACCAGTGTGAGGCTCAAACTCTTGCTTTGTGACATCATGACCTGAGCGGAAGTCAGATGCTTAACCTGCAGAGCCACCCAGGTGCCTCCATAGTACATTTCAAGTATACAATAGAGATTATTAACTGTAGTCACCATGTGTGCATTAGATCCTCAGAACTTATCTTATAACTGAAAGTTTATACTCTTTGAGTGACATCACCCCATTTCCACTGCACGCAGCCCCTGGCAACGATTCTACTTGTGGTTCTATGAATTTGACTTTTTTAGATTCTTCATGTAAGTGAGATCAGACAGTGTTTCTGTGTCTTACTTATTTCACTTAGCATAATGTCTTCCAGGATTATCCATGTTATCACAAACGGCAGGATTTCATATTTTATGGCTGAGTAATATTCCATTGCATCCATATACCACATTTTCTATATGCCTTCAGTTGTCAACAGACACTTAGGTTGTTTCCATTTCTTGGTTATTGTTAATAGTGCTGCAGTAAACTTGGGGGATGCAAATATCTCTTCAAGATACTGATTTTAGGGGCGCCTGGGTGGCTCAGTCGGTTAAGCGTCTGACTTCGGCTCAGGTCATGATCTCATGCTTCATGGGTTTGAGCCCCGCGTCGGGCTCTGTGCTGACTGCCAGCTCAGAGCCTGGAGCCTGCTTCAGAGTCTGTGTCTCCCTCTCTCTCTGACCCTCCCCTGCTCACGTTGTCTCCCTCTCTCTCCTTCTCAGAAATAAAAATATTAAAACAAAAAGATACTGATTTCATTTTCTTTGTGTATATACCTAGAAATGGGGTACTAGATTAGAGGGTAGCACTCTTTTTAAATCTTTTAGGAATCTCCATACTGTTTTGCATAATGGCTGTCACTGCATCACATTCCTGCAAACAGTGTCCAAGTATTGCCATTTTTTCACACCCTTACCAACACTTGGTATCTATTTTCCTATACATAATGGCCATGCTAACATGTGTGAGGTGATATCTTTTATGGTTGATTTTAATTTCCCTGATAATTACTAATCCTGAGTACCTTTTTAGGCACCTATATACAGTACCATCTGAATGTATGTCTTTGAAAAAAATGTCTATTCAGGTCCTCTGCCCATTTTTTAATCAGATCTTTTTTGGCTATCAAGTTATATAATTTCCTTATATTTTATATAAGATATGTGATTTGTGAATATTTTCTCTCATTCCATATGTTGCTTTATTTATTTTTCTGAGAGAAAACGAGTGAGTGGGGGAGGTACAGAGAAAGAGAGGGAGACAGAGAATTCCAAGGAGCTCCACACTGTCATTACAGAGCCCTATTCGGGGCTCCAACATATGAACTGTGAGATCAGATGCCACCGAGGCACCACCCCCATACGTTGCTGTTTCATTTTGTTTGTTGTTTCCTCTGTTGTGCAGAAGTTTACCAACTTGACATTGTTCTACTTGTTTATTTTTGCCTTTGTTGCCTAAGCTTTTGGTGTCCAATCCAAAAAATCATTGCCAAGACTAGTATCAAGGAGCTTTTCCCTATGTTTTCTTCTAGGAGTTTTACAGTTCCAAGTTGTACATTTAAGCCTTTAATCCATTTTGAGTTTATTTTTGTGTATGGTGTAAGGTCTAATTTCATTCTTTTGCACTTATCTGTCCAGTTTTCCCACACCATTTATTGAAACACCTTACCCGTTGTGTATTCGTGGTGCCATATCAAAGATGAGTTGGCTCATTTCTAGGCTGTTTCTACGCTCTCAATTTTGTTCCATTGGTCTATGTGTCTGTTTTTATGCCAGACTTTTATACTTCTAAAAAATAACATGGCTTTGTAATATAGTTTGAAATCAGGCCACATAATACCTCTCTAGCTTTGTTCTTTCCTAGGATTGCTTTGGCTATTCAAGGTTCATAGTGGTTCCATACAAATTTTAGATTTCTTTTTCTTATTTCTGTGAAAAATGCCATTGAAATTTTGATAGAGATTGAAATGAATCTGTAGATGGCTTTGGATAATACGGACATTTTAAAACTATCAATTCTTTCAATTCATAAACATAGGGCATATTTCTATTTTTGTGCCTTCTTCAATTTCTTTCATCAAAGTGTCCTAGTTTTTAGAATAGACGTCTTTCAGCTCCTTGGTTAAATTGCCTCCTAAATATTTCATTATTTTATTTTTTTCTTCTTTCTTTTCTTTGTTTCTTTGTTTCTCTCTTTTTTAAGTAAACTCTACTCCCATCATGGGGCTCGAACACATAACCCTGAGATCAAGAGCTCCATACTCTACTGACTGATCCAGCCAGGCACTCCGTATTTTATTCTTTTTGATACTATTGCAAATGGACTTGTAAATAGTTCATTGTTAGTGAATAGAAATGCAACTAATTTTTGTGTGTTTATCTTTTATCCTTCAACGTTACTGAATTCACTTATTAGTGTTAACAGTTTTTGGTGGAGTCTGTAGTGCTTTTCATGTGTAAGAGCATGTCATCTGCAAACAGAGAATTCTACTTCTTCCTTTTCTATTTGCTTGTCCTTTCCTTCTTTTTTGTTGCCTGGTTGCTCTGGCTAGGGCTCCCAGTATTACAGTAAATAGAAGTGGTAAGAGCGGGCCCCTTGTTGTATTATTCCTGATCTTAGAGGAGAGACTTTCAGCTTTTCACGGAATATGATGTTAGCTACGGGCTGGTCATATGAAGTGTTTATTATGTTGATATAATTTGCTTCTATAGCTAATTTGTTGAGAGCGTGTTGAGTTATGTCACATACTTTTTCTGCGTCTATCAAGACGGCCAACACATCTATTTTGATGCTTTCTATGCACCAGGTACTTATCTGGGCACAGAAGACCTGGCTTAAAATCCCAGCTCTGCCATTTATTAGCTTGTGATCTTGGACAAGTTTCTTAATCCCTCTGATCTCCAGTTTCTTCGTATGTATAATGTATCTATCTCATAGGATTGTTCTAAGTATGAATTAATAAATATATAGTGCTTGCTACAGGGCCTGGCACAGTAAACACCTGTATTATTATTCATTAATTCAACAGAGTTGAATAAAGCAAATAGTGAAAATCCACACCATATCCCACTCTGCAGATACAGCCACTGTTAATATTTTGGTTTATATTTGTCCGTATTTTTGGTATGCATATACACATTTTATATCTGTATGTATGTAAACATGTTTCATATAAGTAAAATTGTTTTACTCTTTAACTTGCTTTTTTACTTAACTACATTTATTTTATAATCAGAAAGAAATCAATATCCACTATATATTATAGTGGATTAAATACACTAGAGAGTTACATGGCTGGCTCAGTGGGTAGAGCATGAGGCTCTTAATCTTGGGGTTGTGAGTTTAAGACCCATGTTGGCTGTAGAGATTACTTAAAAATAAAAATCTTTGAGGGGTGCTCGGGTGGCTCAGTGGGTTAAGCGTCCAACTTAGGCTCAGGTCATGACCTTGCATTTCATGAGTTAGAGTCCTGTGCAGGGCTCTGTGCTGACAGCTCAGAGCCTGGAGCCTGTTTCAGATTCTGTGTCTCCCTCTCTCTCTCTGCCCCTCCCCTGCTCATGCTCTGTCTCTGTCTCTCTCAAAAATAAACATTAATACAGTTTTAATTAAAATCACTTAAAAATATTTTTAATTAAATATATATATTTTAATTAAAATCATTAAAAATATATACTATAGTGGCATCTGAGCAGCTCAGTAGGTTGTGTTGCTGGGTCCAGTGGGAAACCAACTGGATGGGATTTGATTCCCAGACTCCCAAGAGACCCTTGACCTCCCCCAGGTCCAGCCCACACATTTGCCTTTGGTTCGGGTCTAGTCAGTAATGGTCTTGGTAGCAACATGGGTTCTTCACATGCATGGCACAAACCATATCAGCTTTACAGGAGCGGCAAAAAAAAAAAAAAAAAAAAAAAATGCTTTTAGAAACATTTAGCAGGCCCTTAGGATTTCATGGACCACTTTTCACTTCCTTTGTACTCCACCCCTTGCCTGTCATAAATACTTCTAGGAATTTATTCTAAACACAAACATATAATAATAAAAAATTAGAGGGGAACCTTGGTGGCTCAGTTGATTAAGCATCCAACTTCATTCAGCTCAGGTCATGATCACATGGTTTGTGAGTCTGAGCCCCAAGTTGGGCTCTGTGCTTACAGCTCAGAGCCTGGAGCCTGCTTTTGGATTCTATGTCTCCCTCTCTCTGCCCCTTCCCCACTCACACTTTGTCTCTGTCAAATGAATAAACCTTAAAAAAAATTAGAAAACCAAATGTCAAGCGATAATGGGTTAATAAGTTATAGTAGGGAGTGCCTGGCTGGCTCATCAGGTACAGCATGTTACGTTTGATCTTGGGGACCCACACTGGGTATGCATAGAGATTACTTAAAAATAAAATTAGGGGCACCTGGGTGGCTTAGTCGGTTAAGCGTCCGACTTTCGCTTACATCATGATCTCGCGGTTCGTGGGTTCGAGCCCCACGTCGGGCTCTGTGCTGGCTGCCAGCTCAGAGCCTGGAGCCTGTTTCAGTCTGTCACTCCCTCTCTCTCTGATCTCCTAGAAATAAATAAAACATTAAAAAAATAAAAATAAAAAAAATAAAATTAAAAAAAATCTTGGAGTGTCCAGGTGGCTCAGTCAGTTAAGCATCCAACTCTTGATTTCTGCTCAGGTCATGAAATCGAACCCTGAGTTGAGTTTTGCACTGAGAGTGGAGCCTGCTTGAGTCTTTTCCTCTGCCACTCTCCCCCTGTTCCCCATGCTCTCTAAAATTATAAAAACCTGTTAAATAAAATAAAATTTCGAAAACAAAATCTTAAAAAAAAAACTATAGTAGATAACATAATGGTGTACCAAATAGCTATTAAAAGTAACAATGTGGGTACACCTGGGTGGCTCAGTCCTTAAGCATCTGACTTCGGCTCAGGTCATGATCTCACAGTTCGAGCCCCACATTGGGTGAGCTTGAGGTCTGCTTCCAGTTCAACACAAGCCCTGCTTTGAGTAAAAAAATAAATAAATAAATAAACACTAGCCCCAGGGAAGTCCCACTTCTCTCTTTCTCTCACTTCCTCTCTCTCTCTGCCCCTCATGGGATTCTACCCTCTGCTCCCCCTTGCTCACTTGCACTCTCTCTCTCTCCGAAAAACAAGCAAAGAAATAAAAATAAATAAAAGTAAAAATAACAACCCTGGGAGCCTGGGGGGCTCAGTTGAGTGTCTGATTCTTGGTTTCTTCTCAGGTCATGATCTCATGGTTTGTGGGTTCGGGCCCCACACTGGGCTCCATGCTGGCAGTGCAGAGCCTCCTTGGGTTTCTCTCTGTCCCTCTCTCTGCCCCTCTCCTGCTCATTTCTCTCTCTCAAAATAAATAAACACTTATTTATTTACTATTTATTTTTTTATTTTGAGAGAGAGAGAGAAAGAGAGGGTGCAATGAGCAAGGGGCAGAGAGAGAGAGAGAGAGAGAGAATCCCAGGAGGGGCAGTAGGAGAGAGAGAGAGCAAAGTGGGGCTCACCCGAAGGGGGGCTCATGTTCACCCAAAGTGGGGTTTGAGTTCATTCACTGAGGGGCTCATGCTCACCTGGAGTAGGGCTCAAGCTCAATCAATGTGGGACTTGAACTCACAAACCATGAGATTATGACCTGAGCTGAAATCAGATGCTTAATGACTGAGGCCTCAAGATGCCCGTAAATAAATAAACTTAAAATAAAAATGATGCTATTTTTGAATGATTACCATATGCCAAGCATGTGCTACATGGTACATAATATTACTATGTATATATTTTGTAGATTAAAAACATGACTTGGAGGGGCAGCTGGCCTGCTCAGTGAGAAGAACATGCAACTCTTGATTTTAGGATTTTAAGTTTGAGCCCCACATTGGGTATAGAGATTATTTAAAAAATAAAATCTTAAAAAATAAAAATAAAATATAAACCTGACTTGGAAAAGATAATATCTATTGACAGAAAAATCTTTACAGGATACTGTTCAGTAAATTCAGGACATTAAGAAACAGTGCAAAAACTTGTATAAAGTTTTGGTGACTTTCTTTCCCTTTTTGTTCTTATATATTTTCTAATTTTTTCTTTAGTAAATTTGTGTTAATTTTGTAACTCAAATACAATAGGCAAAGATTTTTTGGTGGGGGGATGATTTTTTTTTTAAGTAGGCTCTATATCCAACCTGGGGCTTGAACTCACAACCCCAACTGGGGGGGACAGGGAAGTGCTGGCTGGCTCAGTTGGTAGAGCATGTGAATATTAATCTTTGGGTGGTGAGTTCAAATACCACGTTGGGCACAGAGCCTACTTAAAAAAAAATGTTATTTTCAGTACTTGCGAGAATTTAAAAATCTTTCTTCATTGTCTTATTTAGTCTTTCTTCCTGTTTATCGAACTTGTTGGCCTTTTTAAAAAAAAAATTTAGTGACAGGGAAAATAGAGTTGGTTTCCTTAGTAATAGCAGCTAAAGCTCCCAAACATTCTTGTCTTTTTGTTTTTTCCATTACTTTCTTTTAAAACTGTTTGGATTTCCTGAGTAATAGATATGCATACTAACTATCAGTCTAATTTTATTCTAGGAGCTTGAAAATCATGACTGTGAAAATGGCCTGATTCAAAGTTTAAATCAACAATTTTAACAGCTTAAATCAACAATTTTAAGTGGGTCACCAGTTACTCCTAGAATTTTCAGACAATTTTCAACACTGTGATTTAAGTTCAAGGGCTAATGTTTTATTGCCACAGTTGTCAACAAGAGTTCTCAAATTAAATGCGAGGATTATTATTTGAAGGATTCTTCAACTTTCTATTCATGTTTTTTTTAATTGAATAAAATTCATGGTTATCAAAATATATAAACAACCCAAAGACCTAAAATTGAAGTCTGTCTTTTTAAAAAAAAAATTATTTTTATTTATTTTTGAGAGAAAGACAGAGTGCAAGCAGAGGAGGGGCAAAGAGAGAGAGGGAGACACAGATTCTGAAGCAGGCTCCAGATTCTGAGCTGTCAGCAAAGAGCCTGACGCAGGGCTCGAACCCACAAACCCCAAGATCATGACCAGAGCTTCACCAAAGGCATCATCATTATCAATTTCCTGTGTATTATTCTAAAACGTGTTTAATGTAAAGGGGCACCTGGGTGGATCTGTGGGTGAAGCATACTGTACTTCTCGAGGCTTAATATTCATCTATTTCTTACTCAGATTTCACAAGTCTCCCTTGTATTTACAATAATTTTTTTCCTTTGCTTAATCAAGTGCAGTTAGCTTCTATTTCTTGCAACCAAAAAATATTAAATAATAGGGGCATCTGACTGGCTCAGTCAGTAGGGCCTTCGATTCTTGATCTCATTTTCATGAGTTCTAGCCCCACATTGGGTGTAAAGCCTACTTACAAACAAAAACCAAAGAGAAGAAGCACTTGGGTAGTTCAGACAGTTGGGCATCTGACTTCAGCTCAGATCATGATCTAGGGGTTCATGAGTTCAAGCCCCATACTGGGCTCACTACTGTCAGCACAGAGCTCGCTTCAGAACTTCTGTGCCTCTCTGACCCTCCCCTGCTTGTGCTCTCTCTCAAAAACAAATAAAACACTTCTCACTTGTTCTTGCACACTTATTCTTTTTTCTGTTTACTTTTTTTGTCTTGCATACTTATTCTGTAAATATGTTGCTGGGTCCCATACTAACCTATTCTTACTCTGACAGGTGAAGAGAAGTAAATCACCAAATGTTTACTTCATGAGATGGGCAATTATAGCACAGCATAAAAGCTCTGTAGTTATTTATTAGTCATGTGCATGCCTGAAAAGTGGCATGAGAACTATTGGGCCAAGTATGCAGGAAAAAGGGATACTTATAAACCAGGAGCGAAAGAAGACTTGGAACTAACTGGGGCAGTGGCCTTCTCAGATAATAGAACCAGAGATAAATGGGTGCCCCTCCCACCTGGTATTGCATAAGCATCTCATATTGACTCAGCTTTAAGAAAAAGGGAGAGAACCCTACACTGACTGAGGTTAAGAATTTTGAAGAATGTGGGGCTTGAAATAAAGTTGAATAATAAAATAAAGTTATACTTCTTGCACACTTTCATGGGTTGAGATTTCTATTGCAACAGAAATAATGGATTTTGTAATGCTTATTTTTGAGAGAGAGAGAGAGAAAGAGCATGAGTGGGGGAGGGGCAGAGAAAGAGGGACAGAGGATCTGAAGAGGACTCCAGGCTGACAGCAGCCAGCTGGATGCAGAGCTCGATCTCACTAACCATGTGATCATGACCTGAGCCAAAATCAGTTGTTCAACTGACTGAGCCACCCAGATGCCCCTGGATTTTCTAATACTTCAGTACTGTAAGAAAAACGTTATTATTTGACCATATCCATTGGGCCCAAAATCTAATTTATCAATTGTATAATGAATTCACTAGTTAACCCATAGGATATCAAGATTAATTTTAATATATTCACCCAATTTTTTTAAGTATCACATTATTTAAAATAAGGGCTTGGCAGGTGTGTGTTTGGTTCTAAGTAATTCCATGAAAATTTCTTCGGTTATAAGGGGGAGAAACCACTTAAGTCCTGATAATTTTTTTTAAGCTCTATGCTCGACCTGGGGCTTGAACTTACAATCCTGAGATCTAGAGTTGCATGTTCTACAAAGTGAGTCAGCGAGGCACACCCTGACAATTTTTTAATCACTGCACTAGAAACATATGGAAATACAAATTCAGATCTATTTCAATCAAAAGATAACAAAGATTACCAAATGGTAAGACCTAGAAGAGCCTTTCCCTAGTATCATCTAAGTCTCTTGTAGAGCAATTAGCATTTGGATATTCTCAACCGATTCTTTCTGTAACTGAGTCAGTATAAGCTATTACTATAAATACTACCACTGATTCCAGTTGTACTGTGGTTCCTCCAAGTCAGTGCTATCCTACTGAGATATCATGTGAGCCATGTTAAGTAATTTGAAGTTTTTTATTAGCTGGGGTGCCTGAGTGGCTCAGTAGGTCAAGCATTTGACTTGAGCTCAGGTCACGATCTCCCAGTTCCTGAGTTTCAGAGCCCTGCATGGGGCTCTGTGCTGTCACTGGCTGCTTCTTATCCTCTGTCTCCCTCTCTCACTGCCCCTCCCCTACTCATGTGTGCATACTCTCTCTCAAAAATAAACATTAAAAACAAATAAAAATCAAAAAATAAAATTTTCTCTTAGCCACATAAAAAAAAGTTTAGTAATATTTTAACCCAATAAATATTATCATTTCAATATGCTATTCAAATATCCAAACATTATTATATGTATTTTTAGAAAGCTCTATGCCTGGGGTGCCTGGCTGGCTCAGTTGGTAGACATGCGACTTTTGATCTCGGGACTGTGAGTTCGAGCAGCATGTAGAGTAAGTGCAGTTGACATTTTTCTTTTTTTTCAGAGAAATAGAAAGTGACCACGCACATGCTCTTGGGAGAGGGGCAAAGGAAAAGAGAATCTTAAGCAACTCCACTTTCAGCGCATAGCTGACATCGGGATTGATCTCACAACCACGATGATCTGAGTGGAAATTAACGGACAGAGCCATCCAGATGCTTTTTTAAAAATTAAACTCTATGCACAATGTGGGGCTTGAACTCGTGGCCCCAAGATTAAGAGTCACATGCTCTACCCACTGAGCCAGCTAGGTGCCCCCAAAACACAACACTTTTAAGACCAGGCCCTAGTTAGTTAAGATAAAGCAAATCTAAAACCTTTCAGCAGACATTTACAATATAGTTACATATATTATAGTTCTAAGTATTGCTGTAGAACTTTTTCCTATAATGGTTGCAAAATCTCAGGTTGGAAGACATGTTGAGATCCCTGTTCAAATTCCTGTCCTTAAAAGTTCCTACTTTGATGATAACCTAGTTTATAATATGAACCAAGTCTCCAAGTTTGGATCACCTCAGATCTAGAGTACTATGGCAATCTACAAGAATATTAGTTTTTTGTCTTATTTCCCCAGCAGTGTAAGGATGGTCTCAAGCACAAAATAGAAAAGCAAAAGATCACTGGGATGTCATGGACGGCGTGCAGATTGTGCGCTACATACCTCCAAGAACACCTTCACATTGTAGTCTATGCAAATGCCAACACTGGCGCATAACTTGTACAGCTGTGTAAATGAGACAGCCTTGTTTGTGGTAAGTCTGTTAACAGACAGGTGGGGGATGAATAAAAATGATAGTGTGGACTCTTTTCTAGTGTGACTTCTTCCTACTTTTTCATTTTAATTGCTTCCTACTTTTTCACTTCAAGTTTATATTTATAAACTTCTGACATATTTAAAAAAATAAAATTTGTGATTTCTATTTTAAAGAAAGGTATTGCTTTAATTAAGGTTGTATTTGGCCACAAAGTCTCTCCTGCTAACTCAAAAATTCCTATTTATATGTCAATCTTCTGGACATCAGAGAATAAGAAAAGAAGGCAGGACTCACAGGCTCCAGACTGGGAAATTATTTTGTTAAAAGCAGATTAAAAGATATGGCTCTGTAAAAACATAAAATATTTATACAACAAATGTATTATAAACCAAGTTGAAAAGCAAGTGGTTGAATGGGAGAACACATTTTCAGGGACATGTTAACATAAAAAGTTCTCCAGTTCAGTCCTTAAAAAGAAATTATCCATGCTATAAAAATCTACAGAAAGTAATTTGCTGGGTCGCCTGGGTGGCTTAGTTGGTTAAGCATTTGAATCTTGGTTTTGGCTCACATCATGACCATATTTATCATGAATACATAAATTCAAAAATAAAAAAAAGAAACTTGAAGAGGATATGCATATATTTAACAAGCATGTGAAAAGCACTCAATCTCAGAGTAATCAGGGAAGTACACAATCAGGGAAATACTCATTTTCACTGCATGAAAAGGCAATGAGATGCATTTGCATGTCTCAGATCAGGAAAAATGAAAAAGAATGATTAGAACCTGTATTTTTTTTCAAAATAGTTTGTTTATTGTGAGAGAGAGCAAGCACACACACAAGGGGGGTAAGGCACAGAAAGAGAGGGAGAGAGGGAATCCCAAGGAGGCTCTGAGCTGTCCGCATGGATGGAGCCTGATATGGGCTCCATCTGAAGAATCATGAACTTATGACCTGAGCCAAAATCAAGAGTCAGATGCTTAACTAACTGAGCCACCCAGGTTCTCAACCTGTACTTTTTAAAAAGTAAACTCTATGCCCAAAGAGGGGTTCCAAGTCATAACCCTGAGGTCAACAGGTGCATGCTCTGCTGAGCCAGCTGGACACCCCAGATTCTGTATTAGTAAGAGTTTAAGATTTAAAAAAAAAAAAAGGAAAATGTAATTGTTGGCAGTGAAAATTTATACACCATTTTGGGCTATTTTAGACACACTATATAAAAGATATATATGTATTTTTAAATTTTAAGTAGGCTCCATGCCCAACATGGGGTTTGAACTCATGACTCTGAGATTAAGAGTCAAATGTTCTGCCAAAGGAGCCAGCCTGGCACCCCTAGAAGAGATCTTAATCCCAGCAATCCATCCTGCAGATAGACTTCAAGAAAGGTGGACATGATGTTCATTGCAGCATTGCTCTTAGTAGTAAAAGAGCAGGCAACTACCAGTACAACAGAAGCATGGTTAAATAAACTCTACCATGACATGGAAAACATCAGCTGGAAAGAATAAAATAAGGGAGGAAAGGAGAAAGGCAGGAGGATGGTTAAGAAGGGAGGTATCACAGCTGTTAAATGTGTGGTTTTCAGAATAAGAGAAACTGAGTTTAAATCTCAGATTAGTTAGCTATTATAACCTCTGACAAGTGCTTCAGTTTCAACAACCACTAACAACAGCGACCAATGGGTGGTACTGAGCTACTGTAAGGTGTAAATAAAATTAGTTTTGCAGCTAAGAAACTAAATCCCACCAAAATACACAAAGATAGGTACATTGCAGCACTTAACCAAAAGAAAAGGAATGTGAATACTGAGAATCAGGAAGTTGAGTAAGAAAATATCCTTCATTTGAGCAAATCATAACATCTGTCCTTGGGGACCATCTTGAAAGACACTTTGAATTTAACTCAAATTAAACAAGTACTTATTAAGCAATTGCAATGTGCTAAGTGTTAGATAAAAAGCAAATTCACTTACCCCCCAAAATGAAAGGTTCATTGAAAGCTTGGAAGGTCAGTCATCATGAGTTAACTTTTAGGAATGTATCCCACATAATCTGGAGCTACTTGTTACATTACTTACATAGTATCATGATTTTGTTGACTTGTCCACTTCCCCAAGGCTGTAAAGGTTATAAATTGCTCAAGGGCAGGGTGCCTTTTCCTGGTAGCTCTTAAGTCTATAGTGTCAGTGTCAAATATGTAGCAAGGGCTAAATAAGTATTTAATTAAATGAAGTAAGGAATAAATAGAAAAATGAATGAATGGGGTTTCTCTTCCACCTTTCTCGTTTTTCCTAGGGAGTTACCTACCAAAGTGTAACTTTTATTACCTATTTTTGCTTAACGTCTATAACTACTGTTGAACTGTAAGGTCCATGGGAGAGGGATCTTTGTCCCAAGTGCTAAAAGTGTCCAAAGATATTTGTTGAATGACCACTTATCTTTTTTTAAACTGCCAAGGGGAGAATTTCTGAAATTTTACTTAATAACCCTTCCAAAGTCACCTTCAGACAGTCCTCACTGAGACCAACTGAATCCTTGAAACTTACATGCAACTTTTGACTATTCTGGATCAACTGAAGCATAATCAATCATAATCTTCATAGTAAGGTTTAGTAACTATTTACAGATCTTTCTTTTCCTCCATTAAAGCGTGTGTGTTAGATTTCCTTCATCGAGGAAAAAAGGGGCGAGTCCGTGGCAAATTGCCAGATACCTATTTTTAGTATTAATAAACTGCTGTCACCCCAACCAGTAAGGCAGCCAATCACCTCAAATCCCTGGCCCATAGAAGTAAATAGTTTCCTGACTGTAGGTCTTCTACAATTAGGCACCAAATTAGGCCCTCACTTCTGGATAAAGCTGATGGAACTAGGAATGGTTTCTAGCCCAAGGAAATGAACACCAAGGCTGCTTTTGATATTCTGACAAGGGATTAAGATGCCAGTCATGAAAAAGCCCTCTAGGTTCAGTTCTGAGAAGGCCTTAAATACTCCAGTCTGTGATTTTCCTGAATAAAATGATAGACTTCACTTATGCCTAAGGCTGAATCTGAGAGATTTTTTTTTCTCCCTGTGTTCATAGCATCTGGTACATTTCACTTTGGTTAGGCAAAAATAAAATGTTTAACTTCATTTATGAAAAACTCAATACTTTTAAAAGTTTAACATTTTAATTCGAAACAGTTCGTATGGCCTGTTCAGTGGAAGCTCAGATAAGCAAAGTGCAATAAACAGAATGAAGTATCACACATAAGTCTCTGTATAAATCAACATGAAAAGATATCCTACATATTTGAAATGGAAAAAGCAAACTATAAAATAAGCACAGTGAGTCCACTGTCAAACAAATTTTCTTAAACTATTTTGTAGTATTATTTTTGCAAATGTTTTGTTTTTGTAATATAAAAACAACAAAATTAATGATAGTGTTCAAAACATATTTACTAAATCATTTTGAGGTTGATTTGTAGAAGATAATTTCAGCAAATAAAATGTTTAATGTAAAACTGTGGTATACAATGTACTGGGCTCAAAAAAAAGTCTTATTTACAAGTTAAGGAAGAAAGGAATTTCTCTTAATTAACATAGGTTTCAGAAAAAACATTCTTTATTATTTACTAGCATAATAAAATGGATTTCCTAAGAAAAGTTCAAGTATCCAGTGAAATGTTAAACGGTGAACCAAAAGTGGTTTTCAATCATATTCAGAAAATCTAATATGTTTGCTTGCTTGTTGAGTCTTTGCCAGTCTAATCTTTTCAGCTTTGGTGATTAACTACGGAGAAAGAAATTAGAAATTAGAATGTATTGGATACTTAAAAAGATAATTATGAGTAAAAAAATTCCACAACTATCAATCAGGTTGAATAAAATTTTTTTAAAAGAGGGAGAGGTAGACAAATAAGATAAATTAAGCTTAATCCAAATCAATACAGAAAGAACTATTCAGGATTATGGTTTCTTAAATATAACAGATAATAAATCTGAGAATTATTTAAAACACTATCACTTAAGTTTCACATTATTAAAAATTTTTCAATTGAAAACAGCCACTCCACGCTGGCAGTTTTTTTTTTTTTTTTTTTTTTAACCTTTTAGGACGGTTCAGGGTCCATAGTGGTTAGTTGTTTCATACCCCCTTGGACTTGAGTATTAATTACCAAGACATTTCTTAAAGGACATGTGGTCCTAACTTATTATATTATGTGTGTGAACTCATGCATTATTGTAGTGAAACAATATATTTTGGGGTGTGTGTTACATAAAGGTTTGCTTACAAATCTGAAGATTAAAATATTCTACGTAAGGATCTGCTCTTAAGAGAACTTCTTACTTAGCACACTCTTAACGAAATACTTTAGTATTTTTAAAGGCAAATGAAATTATATGGAATGTAGAACACTGTTTAAGATGTCAAAATATTCCAAGAGTTTTCTTGATGTAGAAATTTTAAATATCTTATTGTAGATTTGAGGAAATGAAAATCTTACTCCCTTAAAAAATAGATTCCAGGGGCCCCTGGGTGGCTCAGAATGTTCGACATCCAACTTCAGCTCAGGTCATGATCTCATAGCTCATGGGTTCAAGCCCTGCGTCAGGCTCTGTGCTGACTGCTCAGAGCCTGGAACCTGCTTCGGATTCTGTTTCCCTCTCTCCCTTCCCTGCTCATGCTAGGTCTGTCTCTGTCTCAAAATAAATAAACATGTAAAAAATAAAAATAGAAAAAAAAATAGATTCTAGTAATTATTCACCAGAGTTTTCGTTAAAATGTTTGGGGACTGTGGCCATTGGTGGGAAGTCACTTTTATTTAGTTTTTAGTTTCTTAAAATGTTTACTAAACATTAAAAGTTTACTTTAAAGAACAAGAGTCAGCATACAGATAGACTGGCTGGACAAGGTAAAAATACAAGTATTTTTAAATGCCAAGGTAACCAAATCGTTTATGATAGAAAACAGTAATAGCCACATGAGGATCACATTCACAAAAGTCATCAGCAAAGCCAGATTCAGGGCTTATATCTATGGAAGTAAAGGTTTATGCTATATATTTAAGGGTTTTATTACTTTGAAAATGAAAATAGGGTGTATTTGTTGAACTGTCTTTCCCTGCTGACTATCTAGCATATCAGTAATTGGTAGAGAAAAGACCATGTTAACTAAATTTCAAATATGCTTTAAAAGCTAAAGACAAATGAGAAAAGACTCACTGTCTCCAGTAGCTGTTATCTAATTTTACCAATGTGCTCAGAGTGATAGGGAAGACTACAAAGGCTAGCGAGAATGAGTAAGACCCTTTCTGGCAGGTACTTCATCATACTGATCTTTTGTGATAGGTCTTAATTTACCCACGCTTGATCTTTATATGTAAAAATACGATCCTAAGTAGAAAATATCTTTTTTCTTTACCTATCCTCTCTCCTCTTTTAATATCGTAGAAACTGACTGGGGCTGAGGAAACTGTCCCGTTTCCTTTTGCTCCCTAACATGAAAATGAAGAACAAGATTTATTACCAGTGCTTTTCTTTGTTCAATTCTGGACCAAATAATACAATACTACTGGGAAACTTTGAACTGTCATATCAGAAAAGTGCTAATGTATACTGTTTTTAGATGCTAATGTTTCCCTAAATATTCAGCTTCCCTTACTAAGGTGCTTGCTCCCATCTCCAGCTATAATGGTCTTCTTCCCGTCAAGGCTTCTGGGCTTTCTGTTGCCTCTGCCTGGAAAGCTGGGCATTTAAGCTCTCGTGTTTAGTGGCTCACTTTCCTGAAGTCTGCTTAATGTCACTTTCACAGAGAACTTCCCAGAAAACCTCATCTCACAATACCCTTTAATTTGAGTTTTATACACAGCATTTGTCATCAGCTGACCTAAACCCTTCATCTGTAGGCTTCATGAAAACAGGGTTTTGTTACTTGCGGCTACATCTCTATTTCTTAGGATGATGGCTGACACAAATCAGCACTCAAAAAATATTAATTAAATGAATTACCAAAAAGGTAAAAAGTAGACTGACATACTAATTATTGTGTTTTCTGTACAATACGCACTTTGTGTGGTTCCTTCTTTTAAGTACATGATAGGAGCCAACTAGCTACTTTCACAGCGTCAGCTAGGATCCTATACTGTTTATGGAACAAATCATGGTAAGGACAAGTCTGGTGGTGCAACAGATAAATGAGATCAGGAAAAAGCTTTCCACCTCAAAAACAGAGGGCTACTCATTGTGTTCCAATACAATTTATAAAATTCCCTAGTCAGTGTTTATTTCCTTGCCTCAAGTTTATTTATGGAGGTCGGATCTTTCTGAAAACACAAAACTAATGCCTAGTTTTAAAAACATACACAATTTAAATGAAATTCACATCAATCAGAAGGATAAGTACTGTTTAACAAAGTGATTTCATTTCAGTTGTGAGCTCTAGAGCAATGATTTTAACATTTAAATAATCTCAAGCAGGCTTTGAAATTAACACCTCATAGACCTAAAAGGGTCTTTAGGGAGGAAGGAGGCCTTCCCACATTTCAGCAAATTCGGTCTGTATTCATGGAAACAAATTTAACAAAGACCAGTAGGAAACCTCCCTCCAAATCATCTTAAATTCCAGTGAATGCTTGGCAATAAAGGCTGATGAAAAACACTTGCTTTTTCATCAATCAATGGAATCCCAAATCAACAAACCTAGGATACAGGAAGTAGTATGATTCTAAGTGCTAACCAGTCACAGAAGAATGCCTATCTTTTTAGATTTTTATTTAATAATACTCATTTTAAAATTTTGATAATAGCTTTAGTTACTATGTACCCTTAATTTGTCCTAAGCACTTAAAAATGTGCTACTATTTATAATAATCTGATTAAAAAGAATGAACATGACAGCTCACAAGCAACAATAAATATTAAGTTACTCAGTATCATTTCAAAGAAAATTATTGAAAGCAAGTCTTATTTTACATTATTTAAAGTATTTAAGCTTGTTAGTTTCACTTGTTGACTACTCTGGAGAAAAAGGAATAAAGCTTATCATTGCTATAACAAACATTAGGCATAAAGTCTCCCAATCTTATCTGTGGTGGCTCATATCTTTAAAAACCACACTCTTAAATACATTGTGTTTTTACCACTAAGACAATCTTTAATTATTTACTACCAAACTACAATACATAGCAACTAGAAATCAATACTGCTTAAATTAAATTGCTACCACCAGGTACAATGAAAGAAAGGAAAACAAAAAACCTCTAAATTAAAATAATGTACCCTGTGGGTAAAATAATTCTAATTTTGTGTATTTCAAAATCCAGAAAAACAAGTATTCTCTCCCACAATTTGAAATGCAGTATATAACATGTAAATCTTTGTCGTCTATAGGAAAACCAAGGTTATTTTAGAACTACACATTACTGACTTCTGGATAACATTCAACTATTTATATTTAAGCTACCAAACAACTATAACAAAAACAAAAAATGAATTGATTACCTTCTCAGTGCCTCTTTTCTTTTCACGAGGCTGATTAAGTTTGGCCTGCCTATCTACCAAAATCTTCTGCCAATACCTCTGCTCATGATCACCTTGAAAACAAACAACAATAATCACTGACACATATAAAGAAACATACTCAAGGCATTAATCACACTTCAATAATAAAACTATGGATGTCTGACTACATTTAATTCTACTTTGTACATACTAGAATGTGAAAAAAAATACTAGTTTATTAACCAAAATGAGAAAGCATAATACAATCATCTCTAAATAAAAGAGTTATTAAAAAAAGACTGAAGTTTTACCGGAAAGGATCTCGAGATTCCAGGAGTGTTTCTTTTTAATTTCCGTATGTGCGTTTGTAACTGCTTGAGCATCCTCAGGGGTTTTAAATCTAGCATGGCATTCTGTATCTCCTTCTAGCAAGTCCACATAAACAACCTCCGAGATTGCAGCCAAAGTATCCTGTATGAGAGTTTAGAAATATTTTAAATAAATAATAAAAATGTCTGCTAGTAATTCTAAAATTATCCCCATGGCTGTGTCAGAATGTATTACATAAAAAAGCCATATCCAGTTTAAAATGAGAAGTAACTATCCTACCTATCATTCTTCCAAAATACATACAGGGGTACCTGGCTGGCTCAGTTAGTACAACAGGTAGGTGACTCCTGATCTCGGGGTTGTGAGTTTGAGCTTCATGTTGAGGCTAGAGATTACCGACATAATCTGGGCTTGAACTCACAACCCTGATAGCAAGAGTCATAAACTCTCTTGATTGAGCCAGCCACACCTCCCCACTTAAAATATACACAAATACTCTTAAAATTGACTTGGACAAAGTTGAAAACGCTAATAAAAACCTTTTTATCAACCACAACCTTAGAATATTAACTAAAATAGGACTACTATACAGAGAGACAATAGATTTATAGAGCAGGATATACAAATAATTTCCCCTAACCCCCAAATCAAGAAGGGGGTTACAAGTCTTGGTTTAGGTGAAATAAGGGATAAAATTGAAAACACAAAAAAACCCAGAATGGGTTGGGAGAGAAGGTGCATTTCCACTCATTTGTACAAAATCCTTTACGACTTAAAATATTTGAAAAAAAAAATTCAACTTTTTCTAACAACGCATGAAAAAAACATTTCATGGGAACCTACAGAAATCCTAGTTTCCTGAGTAGATTTATGGGAATGTAGCTCAAGAGCTCATAGTTTCTGATGAAATACCTGAACAATCTCTTCTAAACAAGTTGTGGTCATCCAGCAAGGAAAAGTTTTACCTATAATGCCTGCTGTGAGGGCAAATTAACAAGATTCCTGCATTCCTAATCAATTCTTCCCAGCATGTTCTGTGATGTAAACAATGCAATTATGCAGGAATGTTATATAATTCTTCATTCATCAATTTCCATTCAGAAAACCAAAGAAATTACTAGAGATTTCCAACTAAAAAAAAAAAAACAGCATTTTACCCATCTGACTTCCTTTACTTTTGACCCAAATTTCAAGCCTCAAAGAATTTAGATTATTTTTAGATGTTGGATTTATAAAGTCTGAATTCCATAAGTGAGCAGTATCTGGAAATATTATTTCATCATAAAATAAGAAAACTTTATTAGTTAGTGATAAAGAATAAGCAGTATACTTAGCATACTGTCTATCTCAAAATTGGCGCTTATTGATTACTAATTACATGAAAAAAATAGAACTGGAGGTAAATATACTTGGCAATTCTTTCCACTTATACTTTAGTATTAAATTTAGACAGAAAGCAAGACAAATAATTGGTATGAAGTTAATGAAATGTGAATATATTAATTGGTAGTGTTCTGTAACTGACTAAGATAGATTTGATTACTAATATTTTAAATATTACCTATCTATCCAGTATAATGTTAGGCTAATCCTGGGACTTAAAATCACTCCTTAAAATGATAAATTAGCCTGGTAATCACATAGGCAAGTTACATAGCAATAAACATCATAACAACTCTTTTTTTTTTTTCCCAGCAAAATGTAAGTAACTACTAACTTTTATGATTTGGATAAGTAACTTTTAACTGGTATATCTTTTAGATAAAAAAAGCTCTTTGATGAATATTACTGAACCTATGTCAGTTATTTCAAATAGCAAACTCTAATTTTTCTTTTAAATCTTTTGCAACCTCACTAACCACAGCTTCATTTACAGCCTCAGTTTTTTTATCCTTCTAATCTGAAATTCTGTATTGTTACCATACTCTGAAATGCAAGCTGGTAAAACCAATTTGGGATTCACCAAATCCCTAATCAATATCGTAAAAAGAACCTAAACTTATGTTAGTGACAGGTACAGGATTTGAAAGGAAAAAGGGTTTCAGATAAAGTGTTTACAAGCTTATTACAGTGAGCAACTTCAATGGTTATGCAAGTTAAAAACTGTGACCAGTAGGAGTCTATGCAAAACCAGAACAACATACTACATGATGATGAATGTCGGTATAACAGTTGAAAATATATTTGCTATGAAAATATATATGCTATTTTACAAAGGAATATGTCAGTAGGAAATACGGTTGTGCTGTTACAAAAGGCTGTTAGGTGATCAAACAGATAAGTACAAAAAGACTGCAGATCAGTAGGTATAGCAATTTGTAAATTATGTAGAACTCTATTTGCACATGCATACAAAAATTTTGTAGCTTTTCAAAATATTTTACACTGCTCTGTAATTGTTTCACATTTTTAAAAACACTCAGTGCAGACTGAAAATAACAAAAAAAAATTTAAGGAATATTAACAAAACCTTTTTTCTCCAGAAAGTCTTTTATTTCTTCTTGGAGAAAAATTTCAATTTCCAAGGGGATTAACAGACAAAAATTACTGAATTTAGTTAAAAAATATGCATATATTATCTCTTTGATACTAAAACAGTTCTGACTTTCCTTAGGTCACAAAATCTTTTAGGAATCTACTGGAAGCTAAAAGCTCTAATGAAAACAAATTATGTTCGCTACAAAAATCAGACAACAGAAGATGATTAAAAATTCATAATAATTTCAGACCAACTCTAATGTTGGTCTGAATACGTTTTGGCATGAAATATCTTCTAAAATCCATTTTCTCTCAAAACAGAAAATGTCCCCTAAAGAAATACTAGGAAAGCATTTTACTCTTTTTATTCTTTTAAGTTATAATGACTACAGTAAAGCTTACTCATTCAACTAATCAACCATTAATGGCACCAAAAAATAAATAAATAAAATTAGCAAAGTGCAGCTCTATAGAAAGATGTTTTAAACTATGCTCATTGAAATTTAATCCAGCAGGGAATTTGAGACTTCACATTTTACTTTAAGTCAAACACAAAAGTTATGGTGGAATCAAATCTAGAAGTAGTTTATTGCAAAGGAACAAATTCTATTGGTTTTGCTTTGTTCTCCATTTTCACACTCGGAAATTTTAAAAAGGGAAGAGAACAACTACCCTTGACACACAAAAGCATTACCCTGACTTGTTTCCTGCCAGGTAGAGGCTCAGTGCTAACAATCTTCACAATCACGCCACTCACAAACTGGGGTCCTGTTGCATTAACCTTTTCCTGGGGACAACACTCTTCACTGTTGGTTTTTTCATTTTCTATTCCAGAGTTAGGAGGTACTCTGTTTGTTTCCATTTTTGACTCAGATTTCATTTGGGATATTGTTTTTTTTAAAGAAGCCATGCTGGCCTTTTGCAGTGCTAAATACTCTTTTTTCAAATCCATCCATTCGCTCCTAAAATGAAAAGAATGTACTTTTGAAATAATGAAAACAGATGGCCAAATAAAAAGTAAATAGCAAAATGTATACATTCACAGTCTCTTGTAATCACTCCTCTGAACTTTTCCTTCTTTAAACACCCATTCCCATTACTTAAGTCCTAAGTCCATCCAGCAAATATGCAAAGGGAAGTTCCATTTGACCCAACGTTCGGATTAAATGTTTTACATTTGACAATTCTTGAATATGTTTCAAATATTTTCCTTTATGAAAATAAAAGTTTTGAATTCATTAACTAGTGACAATTAGTCGTTACTGGGGGGAAAATGGCAGATTATTATTTAAAGATTATTTGTTAAACTGCTTCCAATTTGAGAGATAACATTCCTTAGTATTTACTTGACTCAAAAGGAATTTCTAAGAAGAAAAAAACACCCCATGGAAGCAATTTATTTATTTACATACATTTAACATGTAGATGTCTCTTCAAACAGCTAGAGCTCCTCCAGATAGAAACACAATGCCTCTCCAGGCTCCACAGGAGCACTCATTGTTACTCTAATCTATGCCATCAAACAAGCAGATAGGGGATTTTTTTTTTTTTTAAAGAGAAGGATATCTTGTGGTAATGGTCTTAGTTGTTATTATTGACATCTGTATACTTCAAAAAAAAAAAAGTATCCAGACCCACCCAGGATCATACATTCCCAGAGAGCTGATACATTAGAATAACAAAAACCTCTTGTAATGATTCTCTGAGATAAAAAGGCAAGAGGAATTCAGCAGTTAAGAATAGTATAAATACAAGTGCCTGAAGTCCTTGCCTTTTAACCTTCAAGAGAAGGACCAGATACTTGGAGAGTACAATTCAGGAAGTATCAGAAAAACTTTCTTCCCAAAGGTAAGGCTTTTTTCTTCTTTCCTTTTTTTTTTTTTTCTTCTTACATGGTTTCCACCTTGAGTGGATGGACTCCCTTTAACTTTAACATGGAAGTACTTTCTTTGACTTTTAAAATAGTAAGTGCTTCCATGTTTTAGTAGAAGTGAATCCAAATCCTTCCTCTGAATGTAACAAGTAGACAGGCTCCTTATAGGGCCCAAGGGAATCCCCTTTGCTTTAACATGGGGGTACCTGCTGTGTAAAACAAAAGTAAGTGCTTCCATGTTTCAGTGGAGGTGTTTCCAACTGGACACAACTTTATATTGATCCAGTATTTTCTAAGCTTACTTTACAGGTTAAAGAATGTTCATGATTTCATGTTAGAAGACTAGGCTCCCCACCACTTAAACGTGGATGTACTTGCTTTGTCTCTAAAAAAGTAAGTGCTTCCATGTTTTAGTGATGGTAAGTCTTACTTTTACATTTTAGAGGTTTACAAGGCCTAAGAGAACTCACCATGTAGGGTATATTTAAGCTGTATCTTTAAATTTGTCAAGGAACGCCCTCTACTTTAACATGGAGACGCTTGCTGTGACATGATACAAATAAGTGCTTCCATGTTTTAGTGTGGTGGTTCCGTTTTAATCCTCAATTGCCATCTATACCCATTATGTGTGCAGATCTTGGCTACATGCCATGACTGTTGCTAATATGCAACTCTGTTCAATACAAACTGGAATTGCACTTTAGCAATGGTGATGGAGTGTGTCAATTTTCAACAACAGAACTTGTATCACATACTTACTTTGAAAGTACTCTTAATGGTATAACCTCTTCTCCCATTTTATGCCTCTCTTTGTGTTTTTTCTTATGCTTCCTCTTTGCTTTTAAAAGGGATCCATCTTTTACGTCTCCCGTGTCTTTTTCCTTTTCAGTAGAGACTTCTACATCTTAAAATGTCAGAAGACTAGTTTTAGATTATTATTTTTAATTTTAGATAAAAATTAAGCTTTAATTTGTCAGTCAATACCTTTGTTTTCTTTGGGAACTTCTACATCTTCTGTTTTAATAGTGTCTTTCTGCGTCATTTTCTTTACTTTTGACCTGGAAGTTGGGTGTTCTGCTTCTTCAGAGATACTTCTCTTCCTCTTCCCCGTTCTGACTGTAGGTAAGCTGGATACTTCTGCTCTTTCCCGTTTTTTCTTTTTCTTTGACGGTGGCTTCTGGGGTTCAGTAATTTCTACTTCAGATCCCTCAGATGCGGTCCTGGTTCTTTTCATTTTCCCAATGCTCTCCTTACTCGCGTCAATACTGGACTCTTTGGTCTGGATATTGTCTTCTTTCTTCATTCGGCTTTTCTTCTTCTTTTTCTTTTTCTTTTCTTCTGTAACAATGCTGCATCATTAGTTTTCATTTTACTTGAACTACATTTGTTTACTTAAAATATTAATAGTAATTATATTAAACTACCTGATGTTCCAAGGACAGGAATGGGCTTATTTTTTACTGTCTTAGGAAATATGCCAGGTTTTCTTGGTGCTTCTTCTGGTGGGTTGTTAAGAAACTGAAAATCAACAAAATTTTGTTACTATTTAAAAATATTTGCTAATTCTTTGCTTTTCTTTTTAGGTTCCGGACCTACCTCAATAGCTTTTGCTGCTTGTTCTTTTGTTTCAAATTCCACAAAGGCAAATCCCTTTGGATCTCCAGTAGATTTATAATGTGGTATACTTATATAAACAACATTTCCACATTTCCCAAATACTCTTTCAATCCAACTGTGATTAACATTTTTGGGAAGTAATTCCTATGGTAAATTACAAGCAATATTAAAATAGAAGTACTTTTTCTGGGTCAATAAACTTTTACTTGGATTATTAAAATGTTTCCGTCAATCTTTTGAATGCCAGCACTGAGCTTTTTTTTTTAAAAAAATAAGGGCTTACCACATACACTGTCCGCTCATCCTCATCCTTTGGTCGTTCACCTAAAGGCTTTTTTCTCCTGATTCTGGTGCCTTCTAAGTCCAGCTAAGAAATGGGCACATGAGGTTAATAATTGACATGACATAATTCTGTGATATAATTGTAATAATTCTTACCTCTACAACAGATGAACTTTTCAGTGCTCTGGCTATTAACTTTCCATCTGTGGTCAACTTTTTCATTTTGTTGAAAGACACGAGAAGTGATATGTCAACATCTAATGGAAATGCATAAGTTAGTATTACAGAATGTAAAATCTAAATGACTGCTAAAGGAGGAGGATAAATGCATTTTGGTATAAAATCAATCACACTTCCCTCCAAAAAACTAAGGAGTTTTTAGACTTGGACTAGGGAATATGCTTTGTCTGAATTAACCCATTAAGAATAATACACAGCATTCAAAAACTCAACACTCAATCCCCAATCCCATGTTCTATTTCCCCTGAGCTTGCCAGGAGCTCCACCACACAAACACTGAGCCTGGGTAGCTCAGAGGAGTTTGAGCCCATGGTTTCGCTCAGGTCATAATCTGCTGCCAGCATAGATCCTGCTTGAGAACCTCTGTCCCCATCTCTCTCTGCACTCCCTTCCCCTGCTAGTACCCACGTGCGTGCAGACTCTATCTCTAAAACAAAAATAGGATGTGTGTCTCCAGAATTAACTGAAATCTTTGTCTCTATTTGCTGCCATCCTATGGAAAGTCTTTTAACACTAGAAATATTTGTCCTCTAATGCAAAAAAAGAGGTATAATAGTTTTCATGTGGGAAAATTGAAGAGTGTATGTAATAAATTTTAAGGCAGCATCTAAAAACTATTTCCATGATATGGTGAAGTAAACTTACATCCGTCTCTGGATTTTTCTATTTGTTCTCGGAGAAATCTATCCTTGTGAAGATTTGCATCTCCAAACCAGAAATCCACTTGCTTTGCAATATCTGCAAGCACTTGTTTAACTCGTGACCGTTTCTTTTTTTCCACTTCTTTTTTCTTTTCAGGATTTTCTTCTTCCATTCCCTTTTCTTGATTTCCACTTTCAGTTTCCATTCCTGTGTATTGAAAAAAATATTATAATCACGTGTAATTGGTAATACAGGAAAATATTTCGGTTAGTCTTCAATTCTCTGAAGGGTTAATAGACTCTTAATTCAGGTGGCTGAGGACAAACTGGGTTAACATTTGCAGTCAGCTGAGGAAATTTACATTGGCTTTCTGGTCTGGGTTTTTAACATTTTAATCTTATCTGGAAGTTTTTGATGCATTTTATAATTCAGGACCAGAATATGGTAGTATAATAAAAGCTCTACCAATATCTGTATCTCACCAAACTACACTTCTAAGTCAGTACGTCAAAGTGTAAGATTAAAAGACTGAGACATTTTCCATCTTAACAAACTCGAAAAAAGTTATATTGTTAATCACAGTTTTAAATATACAATCTCCAACGAAATACGTTGATCTTGGTTTTGACTTTTTAAGCATTTTTTTTCCCTTTATTTTCTTTTTAAGTAATCTCTACACTCAATGAGGGGCTTGAATTTACAATCCTGAGTTCAAGAGTCACATGTTCTATGGACTAAGCCAGCCAGGTGCTCCAAAATATTAACTTCTGTTCACTAGACACATAGAACTGGCTTTTTCTTTTCCAGGTGAACTTCCCATCCCAGTGTTTATTTCTTGGACAGCAATTGTCAATACCTCTTTTCTTGAGTTATTTTGTCTCTTCTTTGCTGTACCAGTTATCTAGCTCTTTCTAAAACTTGGCTGGCAAATCTTCAACCTAGGGCCTTCTGAATTTGCTGTTCTCTACCAAACATCGCCTAGATAATATGACTTTGCTCCCTCACTTGCTAAAGTCTTAATGTCACTTCATTTAAAACTGCAAATTTCTGGATACTCTGTATCTCCCCTACCTTATTTTTCCTTTACTGCACTTATGTTCTAACATTATTATATACTTTTAAAAATGCTTATTTGTTTTTGGGAGGAGAGGAGCAAAGACAGAATCCTAGGCAAGCTCCTCACAAAGCCTGACGTGGGGCTCGAATTCATGAATTGTCAGATCATGACCTGAGCTGGAAGTTGGACGCTCAACTGACTAAGCCACCCAGGTGCCCCTACTGTACATTTTCGTACAGTAATGTAATGTTAATGAAATCAGGTTTTTGTCTGTTTTGTATACTGATGCATTCCCATTCCCCTGGCACAGAGAAGTCACTCAAAAATTTATTGAATGAATTGTGGCATCTTCACTGAATCACTAGAAGTACATATACAGAAATGTATAAATGAGCAAAGGCTTATTAAATCGGGCCTGCAATGAGATTTACCCCTATAACATAGTTTTCCCATATTATATTTTCCCAAGCTCCCAGTATACCGTTTTCTTGGGACACAGGAGAGTGAAGACATAAGGGGAGAGTTTTATCTGTCTCCCCTATAGCACCAGGGTGGGAGCCACTATTGGTTGGTATGCAGGCCTTGGACCTAGTGACCAGAAAAACTTATTAGATTGATGGGAAATAGGGGCCAAGGCTTTTACATACCAAGATGATTACATACCAAGATGACCTAAAACATTCTAGTCCTTTGTATGAAAGTCACACATGTCTGTTGTAGGTAAAGGGGGAAAAAGTGGATCTGGGTTAACTGATGAGTATTTTGGCATTTTCAGAACAAGCTGGACCTGATTAACCAAGTACCAATTTTGAAAACACGCAAGTAATGAGGTATTTATTGAGATGCATATAAAATGGAGTTATTTGTCAGAATTAATCATTCAAACAAACAAACCAACCAATCAGGTGTCATTTAGTGCTACAACCACATTCTTCAGCCCATCCTGTCAGGCTTCCCTGGTCGTCACCCTAGTGAAACTGAAAACAGTGATCTCCACTGACTACTGGACCCTTTGGCAATCTCTGCAGTCAAACTAAATATTTTCTTCATCTGGCTTCCAGAAAAGTTTTCCTCTTTCTCAATTTCCTTTTCTGGACCATTCTACTTTGTTCTTCCTTTACCTGCTACCAGAACTGAATTTAGTCCTGGGCTTCCTTCTTACCTCCACACATATCCTTTCAGAGGGTCCCAGGCTTTAAGCTCTTTAGCTCCATGCTGATGTTTCACAAATCGATATATATTCTCCAGCCCTTAGTTCTCCCATTTACTCCCCTCATTCCAACATTCAATCATCCATTTATATCTCTGCTTATTTCCTTAAGTATATCTCATGTGGAAATGGCAAAGATTATACTCTCAAGTTCTAACAAACCACTTTTTGCCTTGTTTTCACCATCCTGGAAAAAGCCAATCACAAAACTGTTGAGAGCAAAAATCCTGAAATCCTCCTTAATTCTTTTCCTCATATGCCAAAATCCATTAGCATTCTTGTTAGCTCTACCTTTATAAGGCAGATTTTGAATATGAATACTTTTAATTTCTTTTATCAACTGGGCCATGCTATCATTGTGTCTTGTCTGAACTACTACAAGAACATAACTTGTGCTTGCCTCTACTCTTCTTCCATTATCATTAGTTCCCTAAATAGTAGGCGGCACAGTCATTTAAATATGTAAATCAGAGCACATCAGTCTCTTGGACAAAATCCTTCAAAGGGTTTTTAATCACACGCAAAATCCAAAATCCATTGATGGCCTACTAAGCAGTATGCTATCTAGCCTGGGGATATCTAACTTCAATTCTTACAATTCTTTCCAACAGGTTCACTCCAACTACAACATATCATTTCTTACACATGCTAAGAGCATTCCCATCTCAAGGTCTTTGCTCTTGCTGTTTCCCTTCCCCACCACATCACAGGGATGTGATAGAGATCTGACCTATTCGTTCAGGTCTCTATAAATGTCAATTTCTCAAAAAGACTTTCTCTCACTCAATCTTAAATGTTCCTTACCTGGCAACCTTAACCCTATCTATCCCCTCTATCACCACTTTGTATCCTTGGATCCTCTTGTTGCTTCTTGGAATTATAATTTGACTGTCTGTCTACCCCACCAGAAAACAAAAACTATGAATGAAGGCAGGGACTTTCGATTGATCACAACCTAAGCACTTGTTAAACAATTAAGTATTTAAAAGACTCTCATGAACTGCAAAATGTTAAGCACTTCAAGTTCTTTTGAAAGGGGATAAGATTATAATTTTTAAATAAGTGGAAGCTAAAGATTATCATTACAGCAGGATCCAATGTTAACTTTTTCTTTTGCAAAAACTCCAAATTAGTAAAGGGCAGACTATCAGCTCTCTAGTTCCTTTCCTGGTCAGAGCCACCATCTAAAGAAACAAAGGACAGCATTGCATAAGTGAAGAGTCACAATTCTCACAAACCAAATTTTCCCCATCATTTTCATCTCAGAGACCCTCCTTCATTCCTTCTCCTAAGGATTATTTTTGTGACTTGGATAATTAAGTTCCAAAACTCTTGCCTAGTGTGTATAACATAGGTCTGCAATTTCTATCTTAAGAAATATATTCTCTAGATAATCAAATACACCTTTGTATTAGAAGAAGATATGGATGACATACAAAGTAGTAAGATAGGATACCATTTAACTTTCCTATGCAATGGCCACTGGAAAATCAGGAAGTTACATGGCAGTACTTTTGTCCCAGTCTTCTTTCTCCAACTCTACCTTCTCACTCCTTCCATAAAGCGTAACCGTTATTATCATTTTATCATTCATCAATCTTTCACAAAGTCCTATCAATTCAACTTCTGGAATGGCTCTTCTCTCCCTCCAGAATTTCTACAACTACTGTTGCTCTAATATGGGAACAGTTTATAAATGGTCCTAGAAATCATCTGTCCTTCTCAGAAGCTGTGTAACTTGTCTAAAACACAGATCCAATTTTATGATTTTAATGTTAAAACTTTCAACATTAAAAATTATTCAGAATTTTCTTATAATATGGTTTAAAAATTGGTAATAAAAAAACAAAAATTAAAAAATTAGTATTGAACCAGTGACATCTAATTGCTATAGAGAGCCTTAAAGAATAAAAGTTACTGTTTAACAATGTCAGTTACTTTACATATATTGTTTTAAATCCTCACAATTACAATCAGGTAGTTTCTTCCAACTTGTTTTGACAGAGGCTTAAAGGTGAAGTGAATTGGCCAAAATTAGCTAGGTAAACAAGTTCTGATAAATTTGATTTCTACCTTTTAGTACAACCTCTTGTAGCCTGTCATCATTCATTCTATCTTCTGATTCAGATATTCTTAACTTAAAGTCCATGGAATTTTGGGTGGGTTTCAAACAGTCTTGCCAATTCTATGAAATTGTAAAAAGGTATATTTTAAAAAGAGAAATTTAAATATAAGTGAATAGAACACGAATACACATCGAATATTTTAAGTAATAAATCAAGGAACTAGTTAAGTAGGATTGTGTGTGTGTGTGTGTGTGTGTGTGTGTGTGTGCGTTCTGTTTTAGGAACTAGTTAAGTATTAAAAAGTAGCCCAGGAGGCACATATCTGGCTGACTGGGTAGACCATGCGACCTTTAATCTCAAGGTCACAAGTGGAGCCTTAAAAAATTAAGTAAAATACCAGTTTAAAGGAGAATTAAAATAAATAAGCAATCAAGAACACTGAAACGAGTTTGTTAATAGATGTAAAACTGGTCAGGGTAAGAACTGCAAAATTAATTTAACTGTAAGACTAATTTCGATTAACGTTTTCTACAATTTACACAAAGTAAAATAACTCAATGACAATGGAAGATACAACCTAGAAAAGTGACCTAGACAATACATACAGTATTATGTTTCTTGGACATTTCACGGTTCTTCATAATTTCCCGACAAAATTATAATAACGCAAAATATTTGGACATGTACATGAATTTTCCTGGGAAACTCATCCATTGCTTTTATCGGTTTTAGAAGAAATGGTATTGTCAAAAACGTTAAGTTCTAGTCACGGCTGACCATCCAACGGTACCAAAACTCCCTTGCCTGTGTGCATGTTTTGAATTAGTCTTTTTGTCTTGTCTTATAAACCTCTATTCAATTTTCAAGACCCACGTTAATTGGCATCTTACTCCCTGTAGCTTTTTAAGACCACTTCTCAGTTAATTGCTTCCGTATTTTCCCTAAAGGGCATCTATTAACGCACTCACTACACTTAACAGTTCTGTCAGCTCCCTTCCGTAACTGATTTTCGTTTCTTTGATGACAAAAACTAAAACCTTGAAAAACAAAATGACTTATCTTCAAAACACAAGCCCTCGCACTAGCTATCGTTTGGCCGCCGAGGCCCACGACGAAGTAAAGCAATTTCCACTTTTGCTATGGCCCGCCTCAGCATCCGTCCTTTCGCAAGGACGTCGCCAAACGCTGAGCGGGACCCCAACCTCCCAACGCCGGACAACGCGCGCCCCCAATCTCTGAAAACTGGAACTACAAGGGCTGCCAAAGGACTTTTTGCGCGTGCGCAGAGAGAACTGACACAAGCAAACTGATGGGTTTGCAGGGAGGGGGCGAGGAGAGAGGGACGACAGATAAAATGGACTGCGTGAAAAAAGAGAAACTGAGACCTCGCTCAACCTGAGCAACACTATCTACAGTCTACTTGGAACTTACTCCGCTCAATTCCCAAAACACAGGGCCGGTGATTGCGTCCTCCAACGTTTTCGTCTCCAGATCCTTAAGGTCCTGGTTTCCGCGTCATAGGACGAGCGACACCGTTCTCCGGTACGCCTCAGAAAAGAGCCCGGAGACGGCGCGTCCGTCGCTGACGTCACAAGCGTGAGCTGGCGCAGGGGGCGGGGCGTCGGAGTTCGAGGCTGGCCTAGGAGGCTCGCAATGAAAAGTTCGGCGGCTTGAAAACGCTGGTTCTAGGGGGCGGGCTGAGCATTGGGTCCTGATCTGCTATGGTCGCGGGTTAGTGACGTCACTGTTTTTCGCGGGAGAAATTCGAAAGTGGATTTTATGCAGTGGACCGGTGAAGTGAACTGTTTTCCCGGGATTGAAGGTGTATAGGCAAGGGGATTTTAAGCGAGAGGCGACGTCACTGATTTAGGGCAAAGAGTGAAAAGAATCTAGATTGCCAGAAGCTGACTGATCCGAGTGCTGTGTGGACCAGGTTTGGGTAGTGACAGTCACACTTGCTCCGAATCCCTGTAAAATTGGTGCCTCGTCTTCGCCGGTTTTCCAAGCCTATGCTCTGCAGTTTTCGCATCCGTGTGAGGACCAGAGAGAGTTTTGCTGTTTGTTCTTATGACTGACAAAGGGGCAAGTCTCATTGCCATTTGGTTAACACAGGATCATGGTAATTATTATCTTGGTAAATGAAGCGTGGGTTTCTTTTGGTTATTTGGACTGACTGGTTTCTTAAACAGGATATTGGGTTCAAGACGCAAACTTTTGAATCTGTGAACCATTTAGAGATTCTAAAGGCCCTGCCTTTTCCAAAAATAAAAGACCAAAAACATCTTGTGGTATTTAAAAGGAAGTGGCACTCATATTTTATTAAGAATACTGAAATCTATGTATGAATGTATAAAGCAGTGTAAGGATGTATGAGTATATATGTGTGTGGGGGGGTGTTTGTATGTGTCTGGTTATATAATCACAACATCTGAGATCTCCATATCACTTCAAAAGCCTAGCACATTAAACTTTGACCCTTTGGAGGTGGATCAACACTTGATGTGGATAGAAAAATTTCTTAAAAGTATTCATAAGAATTTTTTTTCTTTTCAAATTTTTATGTAAGTTATAGTTAATTGACATACAGCACAATATTGGTTTCAGGAGTAGAACCCTGTGAGTCATCACTTGCATACAACACCCAGGGCTCATCCTCCTTAATACCCATCATGCATTTAGCCTGTTCCCCACCTCCCTCCCTCCATCAGCCCTCAGTTTGTTTTCTGTCCTTAAGAGTCTCTTGTGGTTTGTCCTCCCCCCCCATAAGTCTCTGACTGACTTATTTAGCTTAACATAATATACTCTAGCTTTATCCACCTTGTTGCAAATGGCAAGATTTCATTCTTTTTGATCGCTAAGTAATACTCCATTGTGTATATGTATGTATACATGCACCACATCTTTATCCATTCATCAGTTGATGGACAGTTGGGCTTTTTCCATAGTTTGGCTATTGCTGATAATGCTGCTATAAACATCAGGGTGCATATACCCCTTTGAATCTGTATTTTTTTAAATCCTTTGGGCAAATACTTACTACTGAAATTGCTGGATTACAGGGTAGTGGTATTTTTAACTTTTTGAGGAACCCCCATTCTGTTTCCCAGAGTGGATGCACCAGTTTGCACCATTTCTACAAACAATTTAAGAGGGTTCCGGTTTCTCCACATCCTGGCCAACACCTGTTGTTTCTTGTGTTGTTTACTTTAGCCCTTCTGACAGGTGTGAGGTGGTATCTTATGGTTTTGATTTGTATTTCCCTGATGCTGAGTGATGTTGAGCATCTTTTCACGTCTCTTGTTTGCCATCTGGATGTCTTCTTTGGAAAAACGTCTATTCATGTCCTCTGACTGTTTCTTAACTGGATTGTTTTTGGAGTGTTGAGTATGATAAATTTGTTATAGATTTTGGATAGTAACCCTTTATCAGATATGTCATTTGCAAATAACTTCTTCAATTCCAGAGGCTGCCTTTTAGTTTTGTTGATTGTTTCCTTCCCTGGGTAGAAGCTTTTTATCTAGATAAAGTTCCAATACTTCATGTTTGCTTTTGTTTCTCTTGCCTTCCACAATGTGGCTAGTAAGAAGTTGCTCCAGCCAGGGTCAAAGAGGTTTCTGCTTGTTCTCTTCTAGGATTTTGATAGTTTCCTACCTCACATTTAGGTCTTTCCTGCATTTGAATTTATTTATTTATAAAATTTATTTATTTTGAGAGAGACAAACCTGGCATGAGCTGGGAAGGGTCAGAGAGAGAGAGAATCTCAAACCAGCTCTGTGATGCCAGCATGGGTCCTGATGTGGGGCTCGAACTCACAAACTGAAATCATAACTAAAACCAAGAGTTGGACAGTTAACGGACTGAGCCACCTAGGCACCCCCATTTTGAATTTACTTTTGTGTATGGTGTAAAAAGTGGTCCGGTTTCATTTTTCTCCATGTTGCTGTCTGGTTTTCTCAACACCATTTGTTGAAGTGTCTTTTTTCCACTGGATATTCTTTCCTGCTTTGTGAAACATTAATGGACCATATAATTATGGGTTTATTTCTGGATTCTCTATTCTGTCCTGTTGATCTATGTGTCTGTTTTTGTTCCAGTACCATACTGGTGATGACTACAGCTTTGTAATATAGCTTGAAATCCAGAATCGGGATGCCTCCAGTTTTGTTTTTCTTTTTTAGGATCGCTTTGGCCATTTGGGGTCTTTGGCAGTGCCATACAAATTTTAGGATTGTTTGTTCTAGCTGTGTTAAAAATGCTGGTGTTCTTTTGATAGGGAGTGTATTGAATATGTAGATTGCTTTGAGTAGTACAGACATCTTAACAATGTTTTTTTCTTCCAATTCCTGAGCATGGAAAGCTTTTCATTTCCTTGTGCCCTTCTCACAAGGAAAGAAACACTTTCTTTCATAAATGTTCTATACAGTTTTCAAGAGGGTCTTTTACCTCTTTAGTGAGGTTTATTCCTAGGTACCTAATTGTTTTGGTGCAATTACAAATGAGATCGATTCCTTGATTTCTTTTTTTGCTGCTTCATTATTGGTGTATAGAAGTGCAACAGATTTCTGCACATTGATTTTATATCCTGAGACTTTGCTGAATTCATGTATTAGGTCTGGCAATTTTTTTGGTGGGTTCTTTCTGGTTTTCTACATACAATATTGTGTCATCTGCAAATAGTGAAAGTTTGACTTTTTCCTTGCTGATTTGGATGCCTTTTTTTTTTCTTTTTGTTGTCTGATTGCTAAGACATCTAGTACTATTTTTTTACTTTTTAAAAACATTTTTAACATTTATTTATTTTTGAGAGACAGAGAGAGACAGATCATGAGCAGGGGAGGGGCACAGAGAGAGTGAGACACAGAATCTGAAGCAGGCTCCAGGCTCTGAGCTGTCAGCACAGAGCCCAACATGGGGCTCAAACCCACAAACTGTGAGATCATGACCTGAGCCAAAGTCGGACCCGCAACCAACTGAGCCACCCAGGGGCCCCCTTCTAGTACTATTTAACTAGTAATGGTGAGAGTGGACATCCCTGTCTTGTTCCTGACTGTAAAGGAAAAGCTCTCAGTTTTTTTCCCCACTGAGGATGATATTAGCTCTGTGTCTTTCGTATATGGCTTTTATGATATTGAAGTATGTTTCCTCTATGCCTACTTTATTGAGAGTTTTTATCAAGAATTGATGCTATATTTTGTCAAATGCTTTTTCTGCTTCTTTTGACAGGATCATATAGTTCTTATCCTTTCTTTTATTAATGTGTATCACGCTGATTGATTTGTGAAGACTGAACCACCCTTGCATCCCAAGAATGAATCCCACTTGACCATGGTGAATAATTCTTTTAATGTACTGTTGGATTTGATTTGCTGGTATCTTGTTGAGAATTTTTGCATCCATGTTCATCAGAGATATTGGCTTGTAATTTTTCTTTTTAGTGAGGTCTTTGTCTGATTTTGGAATCAAAGTAATGCCGGTGTTGTAGAATGAGTTTGGAAGTTTTCCTTCCATTTCTATTTTTTGGAACAGTTTAAGAAGAATAGTTATTAACACTTCTTTTAAAAAAAAAATATTTTGCGAAGGAAAGTAAGTGTGTGCACCTGCATGCGTGAGGGACAGGCAGAGAGAGAGAGAGAGAGGGACAGAGAGACAGAGAGAGAATCCTAAGTAGCCACCTCACTGTCAGTAGGAGCCTCATGTGGGGCCCAAACTCATGAACCACAACCTGAACTGAAATCAAGAGGCAGATGCTTAACTGACTGAGCCCCAGGTGCCAGGCCAGGTGCCCCAGGCCTCTCTCAATATTTTTAAATACAGTTAGCCTTTTTTTTTTTTTAAGCTAGTCTTTTTCTTATTATCTAACTTACACTTCTGAGAGTATGGCTCTTTACAATTCCTTTTAAATTGTAAATCCCTCAATTAATATCTCAAATTTAGGAAGACAAGGGGATTCATCTTGCAATTCTTAAGTAGGGTATAAGTAATCCTAAATTAGTAAATACCTTATTCCTAATCTATATGTTGTGGTGATCTATTCTTCAGGATTCTGTGACTGACAAATATTATATATAAATTTTATATAAGTTATCTAGTCTAATTCCTGCCTGACATAGTAGGCACTCAATGAATAGTTACGTCATATTTGTGATTATGAGTGCCAGGATTTAGACTGCTTAGTTTTTAAAACTTATTATTTATTTATTTTTAATTTTTTTTTTTTTTAAATTTCTGAGAGAGAGACAGTGTGAGCAGGGGAGGGTCAGAGAGAGGGAGACACAGAATCCGAAACAGGCTTCAGGCTCTGAGCTGTCAGCACAGAGCCTGATGTGGGACTCAAACCCACGAACTGTGAGATCATGACCTGAGCCGAAGTCGGACGCTTAACCGACTGAGCCACCCAGGTGCCCCGAAAAACTTATTATTATTATTTTTTAAAGTAAACTCTATGCCCAACATGGGCTTCAACTCACGACCTGGAGATCAAGAGTTGCATGCATGCTGTAGTGGCTGAGCCGGGCAGGAGCCCTAAACTACTTAGTTTTGAATTCTGAATCTGCCATTTATTTTGTGATCTTGGGCAAATTACTTGCTGTTATGTACTTTTGTTTCCTTTTTTGTAAAATAATGTAAAAATTGGAATCTATACCATAGGGTTGTGAGCATTTAAAGCATGTTAGATGTGTAGCACATAATTGCACTGAACAAGTGATAGCTGTTATTAAAGCAGTCTCCTGTCAATCACTGCCACAGGCCCAGCGCTGTGCCTACACCGTGTAGTCTCTACATATGTAGAATGTCCATCACTTTCAGTGGCTGGGAGCAAGTTGCTGTAAAACAATAGTGAAAGATGTGTTTCTCTGGACGTCTGTTATCTTCTTGGCATTCATTAGGCATTTAGCAATTCCTGTGGGCTTGAGGGGAGGGATGTAGGATATGGGGGTTTTATCTCTGAAAGACAGTGCCTCTGTAGGCCTGTGTCCTGTCCTGTGAGCTGTGTTGTGGGGCAAGTATTCATATCTCGTTTGCCTAATCCCTTATCCCCCCATCGCCATTCAGCAGGCAGAACAATCTCTGTAAAATCTATGTAATCTTATTCTTAAAACCCTACCCTTCCCACTTCCTTTATACAAAGTTCAAACAACTCAGCATAGCATAGAAGGCCATCTGAATCCTATGATTTCTCATTTTTTCAGTCTTCTCTCTCACTATTCACTAGCTTAACTTGACTCTTTAATTGTATTGAGTTCCTTAATCATACCTTGCTGTATCTTTCACAGGCCCTTGTATGTATTGATTACATTTTGGAAATAAATTTCTGGCATCTTCTTTCAGTTATGGTTATTTCAGCTTACAGCTTAGGCATTATGTTCTTTGGGAAGCCTTATTTAATGTCCTTAGATCCAGTTAGGTGTCCCTCCTGTGTTTATTTCTGTCATGGTTTATTCCAGTTACTGATTATCACCCTGCTATACTGAAAATTCCTTGTTTAGGAATAGTATTTTGTTCATTTTAGTACATCAGTTTAGAACAGGGTCTAGCAAGTACTAAGGGAAAGACGAAATAAACATGTAATTTATATATAATATGTAAGTGGTATATTTTGTAGGTATGAAGGGGGATTTGAATCTAGAATTGCAAATTACAGTTTTATTGAATCATCCTGGATGGTTTAGCCCTGTGTTCTCAAACTTAAGCATATATCACTGTCACTTGCAGGGCATGTTAAAACGAAGTACTGGGCCTGACCTTAGCCTTTCTGATTTCATAGGTCAAGGGTGGGACCCAAGACTTTGAATTTCTAACTAGTTCTCAGGTGATGTTATCCTGTTGGTCCAGGGTTCATACCTTTGGAACCAATGCTTTAGAAATTTTTTTCTTTGGCATCTCTATTTACTTCTTCAATTCACCATCAGTAATTTTAGATTTCCAAATTTGCCCACAGTCACAATTTTATCCAGTAGCATAGGACAACTACAGTACTCATTGCAATATTGTTGCAACAATATTGAAAAGATTATTCCTTGCAGAGGAAATTTGTATATTTGTTCCTGGATACTATGATATATTGACTTTAAGATGTAAAAGGAAAAATTCAAAACGAAAGGGGGCCATCTTGTGGTGCCAGTAGCAATTCAGAAAATGGAAAATTGAAGCTCTTTCCATAAGATCTCTATTGTTAGGGGAAGATCATTTTCTGATACATGTTATGGCACCTGGAAAAAGCGTTCCACACTACTACTTTATATATGATATATAGTTATATATTAATATATTAATAGTCTTATTATTTTATGTATTTTATAACATACTATTTTGTATATTTTACTTACTTTTCTCTTAGTTTTTCTTGGCAAATTATTTTTCCACAGAGTAGGGTCACTCTTTTTTTATGCACTTAGTATCAGATAACTTGATTATATCTTATGTTTCCCTTGGTAATTCTAAGAGTCTTAGAACTCTTAGATTTCTCTCTCCTGTCAAGAGTTTGTGGAAAACAGTTGTGTTTGATATTTATTCTTTTCATCAGGCTTGAATGTTCTTTGTTTTCATTTTAGGTGGTATAAATAATTGAATAACCACGGTTATTTTCTGGACCTACCTGGTTTTATAATTTCGGAAGAAATAATGGACAGCCAGGAATTTATTGTGAGTCTTACCAGTTTTCACTATTTCCTTTTTTCTTTTTTTAAAATCTTCTTTATTTTATTATCATTATTTTTTAAGATTTTATTTTCAGGTAATCTCTACACCCAACTTGAGGCAGTAATTCACAACCTTGAGATCAAAAATCGCAGGCCCCACCCATTGAGCCAGCCAAGTGCGCCACTGTTTCCTTATTCTTCCTTCCACATTTCACAAATGTCTCTCTAGGGCTGACAGATTTAACAAACAACCTCAGAACCTAAAAGCAAGACACTTAGTTAAATTTGAATATCAGATAAACAGTGAATAACTTTTTGGTGTAAGTATCCATGTCTCAAATACTGCCTTATGTCTTACCTGGCAACCCTGTCTTTTGCCTACTATTCAGGTTTATTATACAGAATCCTCTAGAACAAACACTTTGTAAGCATTTTGTTAGGACCAGGAAATAATTTCTTTTGAAGAATTGGCAGGCCTCTTCTATCTAGATTAGTGATTCTTTTTTTTTTTTTTAATTTTTTTTTTAATGTTTTATTTATTTCTAGGAGAGAGAGAGAGAGACAGCGTGAGCAGGGGAGGGTCAGAAAGAGAGGGAGATACAGACTCTGAAATAGGCTCCAGGCTCTGAGCTGGCAGTCAGCACAGAGCCCGACGCGGGGCTCGAACCCACGAACCGCGAGATCATGACCTAAGCGAAAGTCGGACGCTTAACCGACTAAGCCACCCAGGCGCCCCTAGATTAGTGATTCTTAAAGTGTTTAGTCTTAGGATCCTTTTATGCTCTAAAAAATTATGGAGGACCCCAGGGAATTTTTGATTATGGAGCTTATGTCTATTGATGTCTTTCATATGGGAAATTGGAACAAATTTAAAAACTGTTTGTTAATTCATTAAAAATAATATATTACATTGAACATAAATCATCTTTTTAAAAAATACAAATAGCTATATTTTCCAAAACAACAACAGAAGAAGACACATTGAAAAGAGTAGCATTGCTGTACATTTTTTGCAAATCCTCCTAACAGTTGACTTAATAGAAGTCTGCTAGATTCTCAGATCTGCCTCTGCGTTCAGTCTGAAATTGAGTCTTGCAGCATTGCATATACATAACCCTGGGAGACACCATTGTGTATGCTCTAAAAAATGAGAGTAAAGGCAGATACCATCACGAAAATAGTTTTGACCTCACAGACCCCTGAAAAGGTCTTGGGGACTTCTAGGAGTCTTTTGACTACATTTTGAGCACAGACCATGACTTATGTATAACTTAACAAATATTTCTCTTCCCGCTGATGACTGAGAAACTCAAAATTATCATTGTTATTATTATTTTTTTTGAGACAGAGAGTGTATAAGCATGCATGCGAGCCGGGGAGAGGGATAGGGGCGGAGGGGAGAGAATCCTAAGCAGGTTCCACACTCGGCAGAGAGCCCAATTTGGGTCTCATTCCCACAACCCTGGGATCATGACCGAAGCTGAAATCAAGAGTTGGATGCTTACGTGACTCTGCCACCCAGGTGCCCCTCAAAATTGTTCAGTTGCCTTCTTAGTTTCCTCCTTAGATTTTATTTCTCCTTTCTTCCCTACTTTGACTTTTACTACCAAGTTTTTTTTTAAATTGATGTTTTGTTGTTATTTATTATTATTATCTTTTTTAATGTAAGCTCTATGCCCAGTGTTGGGCTTGAATTCACACTGCCCAGATCAACAGTTGTCTGCTGTATCAACTGAATCAACCAGACACCCTGATGTTTTGTTGTTATTATTATGATATCTTTTGTTTTGATAAAAGATGTCTAAATATTTTTTGTAGGAAGGGTATAAAAATATATAACATTTAATACATGTAAAAGGAAACCATTTCTTTTGTACTTTTGGAAATAAGGTACTATATACTCACCAAAAAATGAAGAAGTCAAAAGTGTGGCAAGATGGTACTCTGAAGATCACTCACTTGGGAAACAAAGTAAGTACAAAGCAGTTGACTACAAAAGCCAAGAGCTAGATTCTTCACTTTCGATTATTAAAAAGACTAGATGAAAGAATGTTAAATTTGTCCGTAAACTGAAACAATATGAAAACAGAAGCAGTCAAATGATCACTGTGATTAATTTGTGCATTATAAAAGTTCAGTAAGTATTTTTGAATTTGTTTTAATTTTTAAAATTTGAATTAGATTTTCTGTAAACCTTTTTAGGAATTTTGGCACTTTCTTTGCAGGCAATGAGTTTAATGATACAAAAAATTATATTAAGATCTATTTCTAACATGGTAATACAGTGAAATGCTATGTACAAGGTGGACACCATTTTAGAAAAGTTGCCGATTTTTAAAATTATGTATAGAGTACTCTTTATTTTCATGTTTTCTTTCAATCTTTGATTGTGATATGAACCAATCAGTCTTGAGAGAATTATTTATTAGGGTAGTCTTTCACTTTACTAGATATGGTGATCCTTCTATAGGTTTCTTTTCTCACGCTCAAGGATCTCCATCTGCCAAAGTGTAATATTCTTTTACCAGTTCTTACAACCTTATGCAATACTCTTGGCTCCTCCATTCTTCACAATACCTCTTCATTTGACTTCTGTGACACCACACTTTCCTGACATTGCTTACTGATGTCTAAGTATTTTCTGTGAGCACATTCTCTTCTGAAACTTTAAATTTTTCCTTAGGACTCAGTCTTATGTGTACTTATAAAGAAATACATACAGATATATAAATCTTTCCTACTCTCCCTTTAATCCCTGTCTTTCTGTGTGTGTGTGTGTGTGTGTGTGTGTGTGTGTGTGTGTGTGTAGAGAGAGAGAAAGAGAGAAAAGAGATTTATTCTAAGGAATTGGATCATGTGATTGTGAAAGCTGACAATTCCCAAGATCTATAGTTGGTAAGATGGAGACCCAGGAAAGCCAATAGTGTAGTTTCAGTATAAATGTTGGAAGGTTTGAGACTGAGGAAGAGCCAGTACTTCAGTCTGAGTCAAAAGGCAGGAGAGCATTCATGTCTAGGCTCAGAGATAGTCAGGCAGGAGGAGTTTTTTCTTACTCAAGCTTTTTCTCTTCAGTTCTTCCCTGATCGAATGAAGCCCACCCAATAAAGCAATCTGCTCTATTTGTTTATTTTTTTATTGAGGTATAATTGACGTTTAACATTATGTTAGTTTCAAGTATACAGTGTAATGATTTGATATTCATATACATTGCAAAATGATCATAGTATAGTTTACCGTCTGTCACCATATATAGTTAGAAACATTTTTTTTCTTTTATTTTTTGTGATGAGTTCTTTGAAGATTTACTTTTAGCAACTTTAAAATATACAATATGGTAGTATTAATTATGGTCACCATGCTGTACATTACTTATTTTTATAAATAGAATTTTGTATCTTTTGACTTCCTTCATCCATTTTGTCCCTTCACCCCCCCCTTCCCAGATGGATTAAAAGAATTAAAAAAAATTTTTTTTTAATGTTTTATTTATTTCTGAGAGAGAGACAGCATGAGCAGGGGAGGGTCAGAGAGAGAGGGAGACACAGAATCTGAAACAGGCTCCAGGCTCTGAGCTGACTGCCAGCACAGAGCCTGATGCAGGGCTTGAACCCACGAACTGTGAGATCATGACCTGAGCTGAAGTCGGACACTTAACCGACTGAGCCACCCAGGTGCCCCAAAAAGAAATTTTTTTTTTAATGTTTATTTATTTTTGAGAGAGAGAGAGAGATAGTGCAAGCAGGTGAGGGGCAGAGAGGGAGACACAGAATCTGAAGTGGGCTCCAGGCTTAGAGCCTGATACAGGGCTCGAACCCACAAACCACGAGATCATGGCCTGAGGCGAAGTAGGATGCTCTACCGACTGAGCCACCCAGACGCCACCTAGATGGATTTTTAAAAAATTTATAGTTTTGGGACGCCTGGGTGGCTCAGTCGGTTAAGCGTCTGACTTCGGCTCAGGTCATGATCTCACAGTTCGTGGGTTCGAGCCCCACATCAGGCTCTGTACTGACAGCTAGCTCAGAGCCTGGAGCCTGTTTCAGATTCTGTCTTCCTCTCTTTCTGACCCTCCCCTGCTCACACTGTCTCTCTCTCAAAAATAAATGAAACATTAAAAAAAATTTATATTTTTAACTGCTTACTAGGTGCCCCACATGCTTTAAATGTGTCAACTTACTTAGTCTACATAAATCCACTATTAGATATTATTTTTATCTTTATTTTACTAAGGATGAAACTGAAGCACAGAAAGGTGAAGTAACTTGTCCACAGATCTCACAGCTAGAAAGTGAAGTCATAATATGCAGCTTTTTGGCTGCAGAGTTCATATCCTAACCATTCTACTGTCTCCCTTGATATTACAAGTTAAAAACAAAAACACCTCTATCACAGTTGAATTGATAAAAGTTAGGAGTCATACTTCTCAGTTAGCAGTTAAAGATCTCTATATTCTGTCCTTATTCTACATATTTATCACTGTGAAATTATCAGTCAGAGAAGCTTTTTAATGTAGAAAGGCTACTTATTATTTTTGAATTAACAATTAGTTAAAATAAAATTAAAAGAAAAAATAGTTTTCCTTTAAACCTTTAAGTTCAACTTATACATCCTATTAACTAATGTTCAGTGAGTTTAATGTTCAGTCAACTTAAGTTGAACAAACTGGATCCTTTTAATTATTGGTCTATTAACAACATACCATTAAATATTTTACATTTACAAATTTCTTTTTTTTTTAAAGATTTTGTTTTTAAGTAATCTACACCCAACATGGAGCTCAAATCCATAACCCTGAGATCAAGAATCAAATACTCCTCCTACTGAGCAAGCCAGGCGTCTCTCTCTCTCTCTCTTTCTTTCTCTCTCTCTCTCTTTCTCTTCTTCTTTCTTTACTTTCCTTTTCTTTCTTTCTTTCTTTCTTTCTTTCTTTCTTTTCTTTCTTGCTTGCTTTCTTTCTTCTTTCTTTCTTTCTTTCTTTCCTTTCTTTCTTGCTTTCTTTCTTCTTTCTTTCTTTCTTTCTTTCTTTCTTTCTTTCTTTCTTTCTTTCTTTCTTTCTTTCTTCCTTTCTTTCCTTTCTTTCCTTTCTTTCCTTTCTTTCCTTTCGTCTTTAAAGTAATCTCTACATCCAATGTGGGACTCAAACTCATGACTCCAGAATCAAGAGTTGCATCCTGGGGCACCTGGGTGGCTGAGTTGGTTGAGCAATTAACTCTTGATTTCATCTCAGGTCATGATGCCAGGGTTGTAGGATCAAGTCCTCCCTTGGGCTCCACATTCAGTGCAGAGCCTGCTTGGGATTCTCTCCCTCCCTCCCTCTGTGCCTCTCCCCAGCTGATGCTCTCTCTGTCTTTCAAATAAAAAACAAAATAATAATAAAAAATAAAAACTAAACTAAACGAAAAAAAAGAGTTGCATGCTGTATTAATTGAGCCAGCCAGGTGCCTTTGATTTTCTTTCTTTAGCGTTGTAGTTGCCCGAACAAACAAAAACCTCCCAATTGCTTAAATCCTTCTAGTATATCTAGTAACTTAAACATAAATATTTTTATTCTTAAAGCTTTGTAAATATTCTAATATTATTTATAAACTTAGTAAAATTAAGTTAGCCATCTCTTTCAATTAAAAAGTCACATATCTGGGGGACCTGGGTGTCTCATTTGATAATCCAACTCTTGATTTCAGCTCAGGCCATGATGTCAGGGCTGTAGGATCAGCCCCATGTTGAGCTCTGTGCTGAGCATGGAGCCTGCTTAAGATTCTCTTTCTCGAGGCTCCTGGGTGGCTCAGTAGGTTAAGTGTCTAACTTCAGCTCAGGTCATGATCCCACAGCTCGTGGGTTTGAGTCTGTGCTGACAGCTCAGAGCCTGGAGCCTGCTTTGGATTCTGTGTGTCTCTCTCTCTCTCTTTGCCCCTCACCCGCTCATGCTCTGTTTCTCTCTGTCTCAACAATAAATTTTTTAAAAAAATTTAAAAAAGATTCTCTTGGGCCGCTTGGGTGGCTCAGTCAGTTAAGTATCAGACTTTGGCTCAGGTCATGATGTCATGGTTTATGAGTTCAAGCCCCGCGACTGATTAGAGCTCAGAGCTTGGAGCTTGCTTCAGATTCTGTGTCTCCTCTCTCTGCCCCTCCCCTGCTCATATTCTGTCTCTCTCTGTCTCTCAAAAATAAGTAAGTGTGAAAAAAAAAAAAAGATTCTCTTTCTCTCTGCTCCTATCCCCTGCTTGCATTCTGTCTCTCCCTCTCTCTCAAAGTTAAAAAAATAATAAAAGCCACATATCCAAAATGAATTCCTTAGTTACACATTTGGAATCATAAATGTATAGTCTGTCTAATCGTAGATAACATGCAAATTAAAACATTACAAGTACTTTTTTTTAAGTTGTTTTTAATTTTATATATGTCCTCTTTTTTTTTTTAATATTTTTATTTATTTCTAAGAGACAGAGAGAGAGACAGAGTGAGCAGGGGAGGGTCAGAAAGAGAGGGAGATACAGACTCTGAAATAGGCTCCAGGCTCTGAGCTGGCAGTCAGCACAGACCCCGACGCGGGGCTGGAACCCACGAACCGCGAGATCATGACCTAAGCGAAAGTCGGACGCCCAACCGACTAAGCCACCCAGGCGCCCCTACAAGTACTTTTTAAAGTAAAAAATAATTTTTGAAAATTAAAATAACAGATACTTCAAAATCATTGGTTGCATAATTACTAAAACCTATTCATGATCTTAAATCAAAAGCATTGATATTTTTGGTTTGATTTACGGCCTTCTCACTATCCAGTTCTAAATGTTTCAGGAGTTAAAAGGCACTTTTCGATAGTTAAAAAAAAATTTAGAGGCACTTGGCTGGCTCAGTCCATAAAGCATGTGACTCTTGATCTCAGGGTTGTGAATTGTGAGTTTGAGCCCATTGAGTGTAGAGATTAGTAAAAAATAAGCAAACAAACAAATAAATAAACTTTAAATAAAAATGTTACTGTCCCAAGTAAATTGAAGTTATATCGGTGAGCAGAAGTTACTAATTAGATTCTAGGCTGAGACTTGAGACCTAGGGTTACAGATAATCACTGAACCCCTACCAGCATCATTAAGGGATATGTTGAACCTTGTGTCTAGTTGGAGTAACAACAGGATCTCTAAGTCCATGCCCTTTAGAGTGTTGGTCTCATGGTTGATATCTTAGGTTTCAGTTATGGCATTATCTAATTCTTTTATTATTTTTTAATTTTTATTTTATTATTAATTTTTTTTAACGTTTATTTATTTTTGAGAGACAGAGAGCAACAGTGTGATCCGGGGAAGGGGCAGAGAGAGAGAGGGAGATACAGAATCCGAAGCAGGCTCCAGGCTCTTAGCTTTCAGCACAGAGCCCAACGCGGGGCCTGAACCCATGAACCATGAGATCATGACCTGCGCCAAAGTCAGACGCTTAACTGACTGAGCTACCCAGACACCCCTATTAAAAATTTTTTTTAATGTTTCTTTTTGAGAGAGAAAGAAACAGAGCATTAGTGGGGGAAGGGCAGAGAGAGAAGGATACAGGGAATCGAAAGCAGGCTCCAGGCTCTGAGCTGTCAACACAGAGCATGACGTGAGGATCGAACTCACTAACCATGAGATCATGACCTGAGCTGAAGTTGGATGTTCAGCCAAGTGAGCCACCCAGGTGCCCTTATTTTTTTACATTTAAATCCAAGTTAATTAACATATAGTATAATAATGATTTTAGGACTAGAATTTAGTGATTCATAACTTACATATAGCACCCAGTTCTCCTTCCAATCAGTGGCCTCCATAATTCTCATCACCCATTTAGCTCATCCCAGCACCCAACACCTCACAAGCAGCCCTGTGTTTTCTTTGTATTTAGGTCAGTCTCCCTCTCTGTTTTTAATCTTATTTTTGCTTCCCTTTATGTTCATCTGTTTTGTTTGTTAAATTCCACATATAAGTGAAAGCATATGATACTTATCTTTCTCTGACTGACTTATTTCGTTTAGCATAGTATACTCTAGTTCAATCCATGTTGTTGCAAATGGCAAGATTTCATTCTTTTTGATCGCTAAGTAATATTCCATTGTATATGTATACCACGTCTTCTTTATCCATTCATCAATTGATGTACATTTGGGCTCTTTCCGTACTTTGGCTGTTACTGATAGTGCTGCTATAAACATTGGGGTGCATGTGCCCCATCGAATCAGTACTCCTATATCCTTTGGATAAATACCTAGTAGTGCAATTGCTGGGTTGTAGAGTAGTTCTATTTTTAATTTTTTGAGGAACTTCCATACTGTTTTCCAGAGTGACTGCACCAGCCACTAATTATCTAATTCTTTTAATTTGAATAGATGAATATCTATGCCTGTCTTCATTTATATTTTGAAATAATTTGTCTTAAACTAACTAATCTATTCACTGATTGACCTATTTTATCTCTCTCTACATATATACATATATTTAATAGTTTTCCTATTTGGTTGGGCCAAGTCTTCAATGTATTATAGATTTTATCTTATATTAAAAAGGCATCTGGGACACCTGGGTGGTTTAGTTGGTTAAGTGTCTGACTTTGGTTCAGATCATGATCTCGCTGTTTGTGAGTTTGAGCCCTGCATTGGGCTCTGTACTGACAGCTCGGAGGCTGGAGCCTGCTTCAGATTCTGTGTCTCCCTCTCTCTGCTCGTCCTCTGCTCACGTTCTGTCTGTCTGCCTCTCTCTCTAAAAAATAAATAAACATTGGGGAACCTGAGTGGCTCAGTCGGTTGAGCATTCAACTTTGGCTCAGATCTTGAACTCAGGGCTTGAGAGTTCTAGCCCCCAAGTTGGGCTCTGTGCTGACAGCTTAGATCCTGGAGCCTGCTTCAGATTCTGTGTCTCCCTCTCTTTCTGCCCCTCCCCTGTTCATGTTCTGTTTCTCTCTCTGAAAATAAATAAACATTAAAAATAAACAAACAAACAAACATTAAAAAACAAAAAAGACATCTGATTAGATTCTGCATATCCTTCATGTCTTCTGGTACAAAATTATAATATTAGGTCACGCTAGTGGTGTTATCCAACTTTATCTATAGCACATGTGTATTGAATGGCCCTTTTATACCTTGCATTGGTAAATTGTAGGAAAACAAGAAAAGTTCAAGTTAGTCCCAGGGATTTTCTGTAATCCAGGAAAGTTAGTAGATCCTAAATTACACTCTTGTTCTCAAATCCAAGCCACTGCTTGCACCTTTTCTCTTGCTAGTATTACCTTTTCCTTTTCCCTACCTATCCAAATGCTTACTGTCACAGTTACTCATCTTCCATTAATTGAGTCATCATTCAATAAACATATGTTGCTGGTAGGCAATGGGAAAAGTTAAATAAGACATATGAAGGCAATGTAAAAGACATGTTAATGTCAAAAAGACCCCTTAGTTTGAATCCTCATTCTTCACTTATTAGATGTGTAATCTTGGCAGGTTATTTAGCCTCTCAAGGCCTATAGTTTCTTTTCATAAAGTTGTCTTGAGGATTAAATAAGAAAAATGTATAAATCTCTTTTTTTTTAAACGTTTTTAAATTTATTTTTAGGAGAGAGAGGAGAGAGACAGCGTGAGCAGGGGAGGGTCAGAAAGAGAGGGAGATACAGACTCTGAAATAGGCTCCAGGCTCTGAGCTGGCAGTCAGCACAGACCCCGACGCGGGGCTCGAACCCACAAACCACGAGATCATGACCTAAGCGAAAGTTGGACGCTTAACCAACTAAGCCACCCAGGCGCCCCTGTATAAATCTCTTAACAAAATCCCTGGCACACTGTAGAAATGCAGTAAATGGTAACTGTTATTATAGTTTTTGTCTTCAAGGAGCTTTTATCTAAGAACATAAGATTATAATATGTAAAGAGATATGCTTAGGGTCTATGAGAGTATGAAGGAAAGATATCAAAGTCTGACTTTGGTTCTGAGAAGTCTTTCCAGATGAAGAATATTTTTTGAGTATTTTTTTTGTTTTGTAAACAGAATTGATAGGTTGGAGGGAGGGAAACTAAAGATGGTATCATAACTATAACATGGAGCTATGAAACTATATTAAACACTTGGTGAACTATAAGCAATTAAATATACATGGAATGAAGGACTCATTGGGAAATTGTAGAACGTAGCTAAAGAGGCAGACAGGAGTCATATAATGAAGGACTTTGTATTCTCTGCTTCAGGAGCCAGTGAAGAATTATGAGTTGAAGAGTGACATAATCAGGTTTCTGGTTTAGAAAGATCACTTTGGCAGCAATATGTATCATAACTTTAATGCTGTGTAGGATGAAAGATTGGAGTTAGGAAGGCTGTAGACTAAAGAATATATAGACAAAAAGTGATGGGTATCTGACCAAGCGATGACAGTAGAGAGAAAAGATGATGAGGGAGAAATTATGAAAATATTATAGAATCTTAAGGTCTTGGATGTGAAAGGTGAGGAGAATCCATAATGAGTTTCAGATTTTTGTACTGTGGTTATGGTTCTGAGATAGGATATCTAAAAAAAAAAAAGTTTAGGAGGAATAATTAGGATTTTGAGTTCCAGTTTTTGAACTTACTGAATTTGTACTGTCCTAGGAACATTTAAGTAATTGGCTCTATAGACCTGGAACTCAGGAAAGTTCTGGACCACTGATAAAGATAGATTGGGGGTATGTGGCATTTGGATATTTGAAGATGCTGGAGTGGATACATTCATTTATTCATTTAACAGATATTTTTTGAGCACCTGTAATGAGTTACACACTATTCTAGGGAGAGAACAAAACACATAAATCCCTGACTTCATGGAAACACCATGGAGGAAACAGACCAATAAACTAAATGAATATGTATGGCCAGTGTGTTAGGCAAACAACAAGGAGTAGGGTGAGCAAGGGTGAGAATGAAGATAAAGGGGATTATGTAGGCCTTACTGGTCATTGAAAGAACTTTTGTTCTTATTCTTTGGAAGCTATGGAGACATTGGAAGGATTTGAACAGAAGCATGACATGATCTGGTTTGTGTGGATGATACTGCCAAAGGATGGAGTAGAGAATGTAAAGAATAGAGGGGGAAAGATAGAGCCTTTGTAAACACCACTTTTTTAAAGAGTTATATTGAGATATAATTCACAAACTTTTCAATTCACCCATTTAAGGTATTCAGTTTAATGTTTCTTAATATATTCACAGAATTCTGCTGACCATTACTATAATATAATTTCAGACCTTTGGTCACCCAAAAAGAAATCCCATTCCTATTAATGGTCACTACTCAGTACCTACCTCCCAGCCCTAAGCAACCACTAATTTACTGTCACAATAGATTTGCCTATTCTGGACTTCTCACATGAATGGACTTATATAATATGTGTTCTTTCATTGAATGACTACTTTCGTTTAGCATGTTTTCAAGGTTCATCTATGTTAAAGTATATGTCAATACTTTATTCTTTTTATTTTTCAGTAATAGTCTATTGTGTGGATATGTCACATTTTATTTATCCATTCTTTAATTGGTGTACGTATAAGTTGTTTCTACTTTTTGGCTGTTATGTGTAATGTTTGTATGAGCATTTGTGTGCAATTTTTTGTGAAGATCTATGTTTTCATTTCTCTGTATTATGTATCTAGGAGTGGAATTGCTGGATCATGTGGCATCTCATGTTTAACCTTTTAAGAAACTACCAAGCTATTTTCCAAAGTGATGGAAACAGAAATATTTAAGGGACTAGTGGAGAAACTGGTATAAAAAATGGCTAGAGACACAAGGAAAAAGCCGGAAAGTTATAATTACCTTAGCTTCTTTTTTCTCACATATGCCTTACTTCAACAAGTTTTATTACTTACACCCCATAAACAAGTGTCTATCCCAGTGCTGATGCCTTAATTCAAGCACTGATCATCTCGCTGATCCTTCATGCCACACCATTGTCGTAAACTCTTTACTCAGCTTGCCTCCTGTTTTGCCCTCTGATGCATTCCAATTCTGTTTTCTTTCAAGTCCCAGATCCTTTTCATAGAGATTAACTGTGAATTCCTTATATGTATACCTTTGCTCTCTTCCACTGAATAGTTGCATAGGAAACATTTGAAATAGATGCACTTTTTTTCTTTTTTTGAAAATATTTATTTTGAAAGAGAGAGAGAGAATGTGTGTGCTCAAATTGGGGAGGGGCAGAGAGAGAGGGAGGGAACAGAGGATCCAAAGCAGGCTCTGCACTGACAGCAGCAAGCCCAATGTGGGCTCTACCTCACAAACCATGAGATCATGACCTGAGCTGAAATCACACACTTAACTGACTGAGCCACCCAGGTGCCCTGAAATAGATACACTTTCTAGTCCAAAACAAAGTGGGTAAGTAATTATTTCATTATATGAGTTACTTATATAACACTTTTTGATTTGCTGTTTATTGAAGATGTTTAAGAAAAGCAGAATTACATTCTGTGTAACATATATTTTGTTTTAATACAGGCAATTTTATATGATGACAAAGGAGAATGTTTGGAGAGTATATTTCTTAAGTGCCTTGAGGTATTTTAATGTTTCTATCTTATTTTTAAGTTATTTAAATTAAAAAAATCTCTTTACTTCCTTTATGAATATTGTTAAATACCATTAGTATTAATGTAGTATTAATTGTAGTTAGTACTTATTGAACATTTGTTAATAGCCGTACTCTCTGCTAAAATCTTTTAGATATTATTTCATTTAATCTTTACACAGCCCTGTGATTTTTATAGTTTAGGAGTGCAGTACAGAAAGGTTAAGTAACTTGCTTGTATTCATAGAGTTACAGTGGTAAGACTGGGATTTAAACCCAGAAAGTGACCCTGTAGCCTAACTCTATTACTTGGTCTTGATAGGCTGAGAACTATAGTGGGAAATATTTTGTGGAATTATTCCTATTTATAATATTTTCTCAAATATTCTTTTTCCCTTTTGGAGAAAAAAAGGGACTAAAGGCATATTTCAGTGTAAAGAATAAGGCTATTAAAGTTGGTCATTCTGGATTCATTTCCCACTTTCAAGTGCTTTCTAACTAATCTCTGTGTCTAACTTCTGTACTGTTTATAACATGTAAACCATAGACTTCATTGTGTTGGTCAAAAAATTAGAAAATAATTTATGTAAAATGCTTAGCAGTTTAGTATGGTGATTCCAAATGTGTTAAAATGCATATTCTTGTTAACATTGTGTTGATTTTGGTCATAGTGTTAAATCTTTTTAAATTTTACATGACATTAATAGTGGTTGTGGTATTTTTATATTTCTTATAAAGAGGGTCTAGGGAAAGCGCTGACTTAGTAGATGCTTAATTGGGCCTAACTACTGTTATTATTTCATTTTAAATCATTTCATTAGTAAAGACTAAGCACATTATCTGATATAAGACACAGATTTTGTGTCTTACCAACCAGCTTAATAATCTTATTTTTATGCTGCAGAGATGGTGGCAAGTGCTATGTTTTGGGGATTGTTTTTTTTTTAAATTTTTTTTTTTTAACATTTATTCATTTTTGAGAGACAGAGAGACAGAGTGTGAGCAGGGGAAGGGCAGAGAGAGAGGGAGATGCAGAATCTGAAGCAGACTCCAGGCTCTCAGCTGTCAGCACAGAGCCCGGCGTGCATCTTGAACTCGAGCTGTGAGATCATGACTTGAACTGAAGTCTGACACTCAACCATCTGAGCCACCCAGGCGCCCCTTATTTTGTTTTTTAAAAAATATTTTGTTTATGAGGCACCTGGGTGGCTCAGTCAACTGAGCCAACCTCAGCTGAGGTCATGATCTCATGGTTTGTGGGTTCAAGCCCCACGTCAGACTCTGTACTGACAGCTCAGAGCCTGGAGCCTGCTTCAGATTCTGTGCCTCTCTCTCTCTCTGCCCCTCCCCTGCTTGTGCTCTGTCTCTCTCTCTCAAAAATACATAAACATTAAAAACTATTTTGTTTATTCAAGTAATTAAAATGCTTTTTGGATTATGATTAAGCAATAATATATAATAATATTTAATTTGTTTTAATTATGAGTAGGTAGTTCACATGAATTTATAAGGATATATAATTGATATTTAATAGCTCTAATTTTAAAAATTATGTTTAGTTCTTGGTGAACTTCTTCAGAGAGTGTGTACTTGTCCTGTTTGTCTTTGTATCTCCTGCATGCAGAAAGGGTCTCATATGTGTATTATCAAATAAATAAATCGGTGAAAAATGTTTTGTTGTATTATTCTTTTTTATGCTTATCAGTAATTAACTAGTAGATAATAATAAAGATTTAGTTACTGAGTTTTACATTTAACAATTATTTATCGAATATCTGTTGTGTCTTGCTAGTAGTGTTAGTGACCTAGTGGAACACAGGAACACAATCAAATAATTAGATCTATATGATTTTAAATTTATGTTTTAGAACTTATTTGTTTTTTAAAATTTATTGTTTAAAATTTAGGTGAAGCCTGGAGATGACTTAGAAGGTGATCGATACTTAATCACAGTTGAGGAGGTTAAAGTTGCTGGAAGCAGAGCTATTAAACAGAATGTCAGTAAAGAAGCACCAGAGTTAAGTCCAAGGAGATATACATCCTCTGGCCAGTCCCTTGGATGCAAGCCTGCTGGTTTAAAAAGGAAGTTTACTGTAAGTTTCTCTGTTGAAAGTAATAAATCAATATATTTTACATATTCGAAGAAGTAGTGAATTTGAAGCTATTGTACTCTATATCATTAAAATGATACTTCCTAATATATGTTCAGGTAGGGAAGTAAACCCTAATTAGAAAAATCTTAATACAAATGGGTGTTAACATTTTAATTTAGCAAATTTTATATCTTTATTACTTTACCTTTTTTTCCTTTCCTTTTTTTGAGCCAGTTCATTTTACACTTTCTTCATAGATAATGGAACAGCTAATAATTGTTTTAATATTTTTAGGGTTTTCAAGGACCACGTCAAGTGCCAAAGAAAATTATTATTACGGAAAATGGTGAATCAGCTGCATCACTTGAGGCTAAGAAACCTGGCCATAATTTTCTTTCTCCCTTGTATAGCACACCTCCTTTGTTTTCTACTGCTGGCAAGAAAGATATAAATAATATGCCAGTAGACCCTGAGAACATTGTCACTTACAAGAAAAGAGAAGCAAATGGCTTACATTTTTCTTCATTTGTCTCTACTCCATCTTATAAGAGTAACCCAGAAATGCTGTGTGAAGAAAATTATTCTTGCTTTCCTGTCTGTTCTGTAAATAAGCATTCAGATTCTTTACAGACCAATGAGGACCTGAAAAAAGATGGTTTGACATCTCACTGTTTGGGAGTTTCACAAAACATCAGAAGCAAAGCACAGATATTAGCTCTTTTGAAGTCCAAATCAACTATGTGTAAGGAACTAAATTCTGGGATTACAGAACATCTTCCTCAGATACAACTACAAGGAAGTGTAAACATTCCTACTAACCCAAAGTACATAATTGAACAGGAGGAGTGTGCTGAAGTGAAGAGCACAGAAAGTTTCCACTGCCAGCATCCATCAGAAAAATCCATGAGAAATAAAAGCCGATGGGCCATGTATTTATCCTCACAGAATTCACCTGTACATTCTTCTACCGAAGATGGAAATAATATAGAAAGGAAACCCAAGGGAGACAATATAAATTTAAATTTGAAAGATCTTTTGGTACAAGAAAAGGTACAGTTATTTGAAACATGTGCTAAAGAGGGTAAAAAGCATAATGAAAAGAAGCCAGTAGATGCTAATGATCAATCTTGGGATCAGGAAGTAAAACTGGAAATTCCTTCATTCTGTGAAGGCAACCGTGTACCAGTTACCTGTAGCAATGTAGAGAATGATGGCTTATTATCAGAACCTGACATTCAAAACAATAATATACCTGTTAATGAAAATGGCCTGATATGTCTAAAAGGATCAGTTCTCATTAGAGAAAATACTCAGGAAATAAATATATGTGGAACTCCAGAAAAGGAGTACGGACAGCCAGTGTCGTTCCTGCCAGAATATGAACATCTACAGATTGAATCTTCTATAAGTAACAATTCTCAGGTCTCTGATGACTGTCCCCACATGCTTTCTGAAAGTGATACTGATAAGGAAAGTCTTCATAGTGTTCCTAAACCTATGAGCAATGTAACACAGCCGCTTGTGGAGGTGACTTTTAATCTGAACAATTTTGAAACCAGTGACACTGAGGAGGAGTCACAGGAAAACAACATTTCCCAGGAATCAGGGAGTTGTGTAAAGGAAACTTTCGTTGATGACAGTAGTCCAAGTCCAAGTGAACATTTGTCTCTCTTAACATCCATTGGGGATAAACCTACAGAGACATCTCCTAATAAAGAGACTCTTCTATCACAGTTTTGTGATAAAGCTTATGAAGGTTTTGACACAGAACCTTGGAAAGCTGGAAATATTGAAAGAGAAATAGAGGAGTATAGTGACACATTAAGCAATTTTGACTCATCCTTAGAGTGGACTGATGATGTATATGTAGATAATAATGGAGATGCTAACAAATCTATTCAAAAAGTGAGAGTTAACTATGATACTGCTTCACTACTGAGTAAATCTAAAGATGTAAGCTTGAATTTACATATTCCTCATTTAAACATAGCCACTAATCAGACTCCTGAAAATAGCCTATTCTCAGACCAGGATGAACTTCAGCCTTTTATTATGGGAAGTAATTTAGACAAAAATGATGAATGGGTTTTACCGTCAACTTCTAGCAGTGATATCAGTATCCAACAATTAAATGTCCATCAGAATCACTCAGAAGAATGTATTGCACTTGATAAATCAAATACTCAAGTTTCTAATTCTTTATCTTACCCTCTGGGAAAAAATCATCCAATTTTCAAAGACACAGAAGTGTATATTCCTGAATCTGAAGACTTGGGAGAGATTAGTAGAAGTATAGACCATAATCATATTGAAGTAGAAACTGCTGGGGAAACCAAACAGTGCAGGAATATTCCTAGAAATCCTTCAGAACTCTCTGGATTAGTAAATAACATTTCCCTTTTAAAGTCATTGTCGGAACACAGTACAGCTTTAGAAGGCTTGGAAATACTGAAAAAGAAAAATACTGTCTTTAAACAACAAGGAACTTTGCAGACATATGAGCCAGACAGCAGTCCTGAAGGTTAGATTGGCATGTTTGTTTTGGATTGTTCTCTGTATAACTCTTAAGGATGAGAAATATTTGCTTTGGAGGCCACATTAAAGAATTACATAGTATTGGGGCATCTGGGTGGCTCAGGGTTGAGCATCCAACTCTTGATTTTGGCTCAGGTCATAATCTCACGGTTCATGCGTTCAAGTCCTGCAAAGGCTCTGTGCTGACAGTGCAAGAGGCGTTTGGGATTCTTTTTCCCTCTCTGCCCCTCCCTTGCTCATTCTCTCTCTCTCTCTCAAAATAAATAAACTTAAAAAAAGAATTACACAGTATTTAAATAGGCAATACATGTACTTGGTAAAATCAATTCTAATAGAAGATAATATAGTGAAAAGTAAGGCACCTTCCTATTGTAGTCCTTTAGTCCAATCCTCAGATTAGCCAGTTTCCTTCCAGAATATCCTTCTGGAAATATTTTGTGCATATATAAGCATACACAGGCATATATAAGCCATGTGTGTGTGAATATACATTCCTGTCATTCAGTTTTAGACATGTGCTGGAAGATACTTTTTTTTTTTTTGAGAACGAGAGAGGGAGAGAAGTGGGGCTTACTCTCACCCAAAGCAGAACTCAAGCCAGTGAACCGTAGGATCATGACCTGAGCTGAAGTCAGATGTTTAACCAATTGAGCCACCCAGATACCCTACTGGAAGATACTTTTAAAAAATAATCATGAGTTCATATTGATATCTCTAATTCCAGTTCTAAACCACAGGGTTTTTCCTGTCCTTCCATTTCATGATTATATTTCTTCTAAAATAAGAAGGGGCCCTCCCTGGTTCCCAAAGACATCAGTACATTTACTTCTTCATTTCTACAATATACATCAAATGGCTTCCAAATTGTTATATTAGTATCACTACTAGCAACAAAAAAACCTTTACAGATTTGTGAAGTTCACAAATCCTTTGATTTTTTTTTGTTTTGTTTTTTTAGAATATATCCTGGGAATATAGAATTGGAGTATTATGTTCAAAGTTACTTCAGTTATTTTTCTTTTGTGTGATTATATTATCATTTGATGTAAATATAATTTATTGTTTATATTTCACTATGAGGGCTTTTTGCACATCCTCGTTGATTTATTTTTGTTTCTGACTATGTAAAATATTAACCTAGTTCAAGAGTCAAAGCTGTATAAAAATATAAATTCAGATGCCTTCCTTAAGCCTTTTAATACTGTTGTTACTCACCTGCTATACGTAACCAATATATCATACCTGTGTTTGTTTTTGCAAAAATAAATAGCTTTATGTTTAAGTTCTTGTCCTCCTGCCACCCATTCAACAAAGATAATAAAGTCTATATATTCTTTAGTGCCTACTTTTCACTTAAAATATTCTAGAAATCACTTCATATCAATTCATAGGACACATCCTCATTTTATTTGTTTATATCTCTATAATATTCCACTGTGTGGATAAACCATCATTTATTCAACCTGTCTCCAATACTTTGCTATTACAAATAATGTGACAATACATAACCATGTATATGTATGTGTATGTATGTGTGTGTATGTTTGTGTTTGTGTGTTTGTTGCGTATTGTTTGAGGTGTGTCTTCAGGGCAGATTCCTAGTAGGTTTGCTGAGTAAATTCATGACTTTATTAAATACTTCAAAATTCCCTCCATTTTTTACCTCTATCAGTAATGTATGAGAGTGCTTATTTCTCCAGTCTTGCCAATATAGTATGTTGCCCAGCCTTTGACTTTTTATTGATCTAATAGATGAGAAGTGGCATTTCAGTATAAATTTGCATTTCTCTTACTACAAGTAAAATTGAGCATCTTTTCATGTTTGAGTATCATTTATATATCTTTTTTCATGAACTTTACCCTTTTGTTCAGATTTTTAATGGATGTTGTTCTTTTTATTCTCATTGATTTGTAAGGGTTCTTTATATATTAGAGATAATAGCCCTTTATGATATATGTTGCAGATATTTTCTTTCAGTATGGTGTTGGTCTTCTGACTTTGCTTATAGTATGTTGCCAACAGCAACATTTTTTTTAAAGGAAAACTATTATAGAACATATTAGTAAATATTATATACATGAATGTGAATGAACAATGTACTTTATGATACTCAAGGAAAAGTTAAAATTGAAATCTTATTTGAATATCTCACGGGTTCCAGAGAAAAATAGGAATAAATTGTTGTATGTACTAATATGTTTCTTAAAGTTTTATTTATTCATTTGTTTGTTTATGTGAGTGAGAGAAAGTGGGAGAGAAGGCACAAGTATGGGAGGAACAGAAAGAGGAGACAGAATCCCAAGCAGAGGCTCAAACTCACAAACTGTGAGATCATGACCTGAGCCAAACCCAAGAGTCAGCCAGCTTAACCAATTCAGCTACCCAGGCACCCCTGATACGTTTCTTAAAATGTAGTTGTTTGATGGCAGTTGACAGTTTGTTTTCTAAAAATTAAAAAGAAAGAAGAAATTGTAATGAAAAATAAGAAGGAGTAGATATAATTATGTAATGTAAGGGTATAAATCCCTAATATGAAGATTTGGGAATTATAGAATTTAGCTTTAAGAAATCTTTTTTCCTTTCAAGTTGAAAAGAAAATTACATTTGATTCTTCTTACTTGTGGTAGTTATATTCTGTAAAATCAATGTAAGCACTGAATTAGTGACAAATGATCATTGCTTTTCGGGGTAGTTTCCTTCAAACCTCTGGCCAAAGCATTTTCATCAACTGATCAAAATCTTGTTTTTATATGTGTTTCCATTTAAAGACATTAATATATATTGTTGATCCATTAGCGTTGAACTCGTAATGAACAGCACAATGACTAATATGTGAAAGAAACATCTATCAAGGTGTGTGTGGATGGCTCAGTTGGTTAAGCATCCGAATCTTGGGTTTTCGGCTCAGGGCATGAACTCATGGTTTGTAAGTTGGAGTCCCACATCAGGCTCTGTGTTGACAGTGTGGAATCTGCTTGTCTCTCTCTCCCTTTCTCTCCCCTGCCTCTCCCCTGCTTGCACTCTCTCTCTGTCTCTCAAAATAAGTAAATAAACTTAAAAAGAAAAAAGAAACTCATCTGACACGTTTTCTCTGTAAGGGACATCACAACCTTCTTGCACTTAGGAACACGAGATAGCACTATGCTAAGGGAATATTTTAAATAGCACAGCCCCTTACAAAAAGCCCCCCAGTAAAAAAAAAAAGTAGTAAGTAGATGACAAAAAGGACACTTGTTTATAGTATGAAAGCTCAAGAAGGCAGAGTGTTGCCTTGCTCTACCTCAGCTGGGAATGTGTATGTTAGGTAACTTATTTTTTCTAGTTCTGTGTGTCTACAAATGACCTCAAAAACACAGGCTATTGATTTTGGTTTTCCAAATAAACTTTAGTGTGTAGGTAGGATATACAAGTGATGAAGATTGACTGTATTTGTTTTATGATACAAATATATTTCTCGAAAAAAGAATGTTGGTTTTCTTAAGACAATCTGAGAAAATTAATACAGAATTAGAGATGAGTCTGTTTTACCACTAATTTAGGATGTGTGAAAGTGTTAAAATTTTTTTTTCTTCAGTAGGTCAAAGTTTATGAGATAATTGAATATATCTTAGAAATGTTAATTTAGGGGCACCTGGGTGGCTTGGTCAGTTAAGCGTCCGACTTTCGCTTGGGTCATGATCTCGCAGTTCGTGGGTTCGAGCCCCGCGTCGGGCTCTGTGCTGACTGCCAGCTCAGGGCCTGGAGCCTGTTTCAGAGTCTGTGACTCCCTCTCTCTCTGACCCTCCCCTGCTCATGCTGTCTCTCTCTCTCTCTCTCTCTCTGCTAGAAATAAATAAAACATTAAAAAAAAAAAAAGAAATGTTAATTTAGAACTTTATTCTTGAGTGAAGGCAATCAAGGAAAACAACACCAATTTTTGGAAATAGCATCAAGTTCCAAGATCCACTTATTTTTATTTCGTTTATGTATTCTGAATTTTAGCAGGAAAATAATGAAACCAGAAATAACAATTGACTAAAAAATTGTAGTCTTGGTGATTTTAGAAGGAATTGAAATGATTGAATATGCACTTTTCTTTAAGAAAAAAAACTCTATTTGGGAACAAGGTGGGATGGCCTGGCCACCCTGTCCTTTGTATTCAGCAGACTTGTCAACTTCTCTGTCTCAGAGTCTTTTTACTTGTTGTGACTTTTGTCTGAACACCTTTATCCCAAGCATAGCTGGTGGCCTTTTTTTTATATGCAGATCTCAACTTAAAGTCACTTACCACAGAGATCTTTCCAGTTATCCTATCTTGCATTATTCTCTGCCATATCAACCTTTATGAAGCCCTTTTGTATCATAATCTGAATTTATGTGGTTTGTTTATTCTGTTGCTCTCCCTTTTCAACAGACTACTGTTTTCCCAATGCCTGGCATGACACACTTTGGAAATAATTGAAGTCTTTTTTTCCTCTGACCATAGCCAGATGGGTTTAAAATAGACCCAGAAAGGGGCGCCTGGGTGGCTTAGTCGGTTAAGCGTCTGACTTTCGCTTAGGTCATGATCTCGCAGTTCGTGGGTTCGAGCCCCGCGTCGGGCTCTGTGCTGACTGCCAGCTCAGAGCCTGGAGCCTGTTTCAGTCTGTGACTCCCTCTCTCTCTGACCCTCCCCTGCTCACGCTGCCTCTCTCTCTCTCCTAGAAATAAATAAAACATTAAAAATAAAATAAAATAAAATAGACCCAGAAATAGCATTAAGTTCCCTTTTTTCTTTTCTGTGTTTACACTACAGCCATGTAGTGGTGGTCTTGGCTTTGTTCTAACAGTTAATATTTCATTTTTAGAATTGTTAGTATAGGTTATTAGCTGTTTACTCAGTATTTTTCAATTAGTTTGAAAAAAGGAACCATTTCTAATACTGACTTAGAAAACAACCAAAACCGGGGCGCTTGGGTGGCTCAGTCGGTTAAGTGTCTGACTTCGGCTCAGGTCATGATCTCACGGTTCGTGGGTTCCAGCCCTGCGTCGGGCTCTGTGCTGACAGCTCAGAGCCTGGAGCCTGCTTCAGATTCTGTGTCTCCCTCTCTCTCTGACCCTCCCCTGCTCATGCTGTCTCTCTCTCTCTCTCTCTCAAAAATAAATAAAACATTACTCTCTCAGAAATAAATAAAACATTAAAAAAAATTAAAAAAAAGAACCAAAACCTTTTAAAAAATTTTTTTATCATGAAAATGTTTGAACATACAGAAAATAGCAATGAATCCTCAAATATCCCAAATACAGATTGAACAATTATCAAGACTACCTTATCTTCAAATTTAAGTTGTATTCCTTGTTTCATTCTAAGTGTTTTTTTTAAAAATATTTTATTATTTTAAATATTTATTTTGAGAGAGAGTGTAAACCCATGCACACACCTGTGAAGCAGGGTTTAGGGGGAGGCAGGAAGGGAGAGAGAATCTCAAGCAGGCTCTGTGCTATCAGATAGAGGCTTGATCTCTCATGAGACCATGACCTGGGCTGACATCAACAGTCAGACACTTAACCGACTGAGCCACCCAGGTGCCCCAAAGATTTTATTTTTAAGTAGTATCTACACCCAGTGTGGGGTTGCACCTACAACCCAAAATCAAGAGGTACATGCTCTACTACCTGGGCCAGCCAGGCACTCCTAGAAATAAGTTTTTAAAAAGTTTAAAAACACTACTATATGTATGATGAATAAAATTATTTCATTTTATCTATTATAGCCAGGAAACCATTGACTCCAGTAGTTTCACAGACTTTACCAAAGTTTCCTCATCTGAACCAGGATTCTCAACAGGTAAATCTTTTTTTTTCCCCTATCAGCATATTCTTATATTTTGATATAGAATGTTGTTATTTGTAATGAGTTTATAGTAATATAAAGGGTCCCAAGCTATCTTGGTTCATGATTCCCCTACACCCTATATTTCAGTAATTGTTTTCATTATATTCCTTGGCCAAAAAGAAGAAAAACCAAACCTGGCAGTTCCATTTATTAAGTAGTTAGTAGTATTAAACAACATAGTATTATGTCCTAGTAATTTAATGAGCTTTTTACTTTTTTCCATTTTTATTGATATAAAAGACCTATTAACATTGTAATCAGTTTAAGTTGTACAACATAATGATTCGATATATGTATAATGAAATGGTTCTTGTAAGCATTTTATTTATTTTTAATTTTTCCTTTTAACTTATTTTTTAATTTACATCCAAGTTAGTTAGCATATGGTACAATGATTTCAGGAGTAGAGTCCTAATGCCCTTTTAGCCCATCCCCCATCCCACAACTCCTCCAGCCAACCCTCTGTTCTCTATGTTCTCTATACTTAAGTCTAGTATGTTTTTTCTTGCTCCCTCTTTTTATACATTTTTTTGCTTCTCTTCCCATATGTCCATCTTTAAATTCCTCATATGAGTGAAGTCATATGATACTTGTCTTTCTCTGACTAATTTCACTTAGCATCATACCCTCCAGTTCCATCCATGTAGTTGCAAATGTCAAGATTTCATTCTTTTTGATTGCCGAGTAATACTCCATTGTATGTATATACACCACATCTTCTTTATCCATTCATCCATCGATGGACATTTGGACTCTTTCCATACTTTGGCTATTGTCAATAACGCTGCTATAAACATTGGGGTGCATGTGCCCCTTCTAAATAGCACACCGTATTCCTTGGACAAAGACCTAGTAGTGCAATTGCTGGGTCACAGGGTACTTCTATTTTTAATTTTTGAAAAACCTCCATACTGTTTTTCCAGAGTGCCTGCATCAGTTTGCATTCCCACCAGCAGTGCAAAAGAGATCCTCTTTCTCCGCATCCTTGCCAACATCTGTTGTTGCCCGAGTTGTTAATGTTAGCCGTTCTGACAGGTGTGAGGGGGTATCTCTTGTGGTTTTGATTTGTATTTCCCTGATAATGAGTGATGTTGAGTATTTTTTCATGTGTCTGTTTGCCATCTGGATGTCTTCTTTGGAGAAGTAGCCATGTCTTTTGCCCATTTCTTCACTGGATTATTATTTTTTTTTGGGGTGTTGAGTTTGATAAGATCTTTATAGATTTTGGATACTAACCCTTTATTTGATGTGTCATTTGCTAATAACTTCTCCCATTCTGTCAGTTCCTTTGTAGTTTTGCTGATTGTTTTTTTTGCTGTGCAGAAGCTTTTTATTTGGATGAGGTCACAGAGTTCATTTTTGCTTTTGTTTCCCTTGCCTCTGGAGACGTGTTGAGTAAGATGTTGCTGTAAGCACTTTATTTTTAAATAAACACAATCACTGATAGAATGTATGGATTTGTTGGTCATTGCTCAGCTTCCCAAACCTTGGAATAATTAGTTCATGTTGTATTTCTGATGGTAATTGATTTCTTTTTTATCATAGCAATTTCTGAAAACTCAGCTTTACAAAGATATGGTGCCATTGAGAGAAATGACATAAGATCTGTAGTTGAAATGGAACTATCTTGAGTTAGTAGTTTGTTCAGTAGAGATCAATAGAGATCAGATGACACTATTTCCCTTAAATTTAAAGCATCTTATGGAGCCCATGTTGAGTTCCCTGTGGGACCCCAAAGTATCTTGAACAGTTTGGGAACCATTGTAGTAATATAAAAATAATAGTACTAATTAGGTACATTGAAATTCTAGAATAAAATCCTCTAAATTAGTGTTTCTCAGTGGGGATACTATTAATGTATTTGGAGGGACAATTCATATGGCATTGCTCTTTCAAGAAGATAATGTTTGAAAGAAAAGAAAGTGAAATGTTTCATTTGCCCCATTTTGTATATTGCTCTATTTTCCATATTACTGTTTTTTAATAATCTTGATGTTTTCTCTTTTTTAATTACAGAAAAAGTGAAAAAAATAAAACAACCTACTGAGAGATGATTATTATTAATGTTTCCAGGATTTTTTGGCCTATTTTTAAAAATGTTTAGATTGATGTATACAAATAGTTTTGTATCTTTTCCCCTTATTATATTTCTCACTTCATTAAAACACTTCTTAAATGTATCTTCTATTAATTTATTTTATTTTATTAGCCGCTTGGTGAATAAGTTTATTACTGTCTTTAATCTGAAAAATCAAAATTGTGGTTTGGTTTATTAGCTCTCAGCAGCCATTCCTGTGCTCTAAAGAAGCTTGCCTTCTCAGCTACTCTGTCTTTCTTCTGTGCAAGAGACATTTTGAAATGATTCCACCTCTTCTTTTTAACTTCTTTCTTAGGCTGCCTCTCAAAGATTGGATTCTCTTATACAGCAACAAGAGCTTTCTTATACATCTCCATCATGCCTGAAGTTTCCTTGTTCTTTATGTATCAAGAGAATTGTTTCTTGTAAGCATCCTAAGTCTTCTTCCATTAGGAACACATATAATCTACAACGTTCTGACCCAAGATGTGCTTCCCATGTACTTTTGCATTGAATTCCTTGCTTTCCCAGTCATAACCAAGGGATCGTTTAGTACTGTGAGGAATAGAAAAACCTCCATCTGCAGCTCCCTTGAGGGTCTTCCAGAATTATTTCCAGTAGGCATTCTGGCAAGCCCTGTATCCAAATAGCAGGTGAAGGCACCAGATTGACCATCAGTACTTTCCATATTGTATTCATCTTATAGCCTCCACTTGGCCTTCATAGACTTTGCCCAGACCAAACCTACTGAGAAGCCTGTGGGCCAGCATCAGGCCAGTATAGTATGCTGCAGCATGATTTGTCATGCCAACCTTCACACCATACTTTGGGAGTTAATGCGCATAAGCTGCACAAACTATCATATCTCCTTTTATATGAGTGTTAGCAATCTGATAAATGAGATATCTCTGTTGGTAACACAAACTATCATCCTGTATTAAGGGGTGTTGTACTTATTTTTATCCTGAATTACCAAGAATTTCAAAGCAAAGTAATCAATTTTGCACTCTTGTCTTCTAAATTTCACTTGATATCTCTTGAAGTAAGTCTTATTCTTGACAGCTTTAATAAACCCCATCCTGTGGAACAGAGATTGACATTGGTGGCTTGCTACCGACCAGCGGTTAGATATATCTTTTAAAGGCTACTTACTATTCCATTCTATGGATATCCTGTGCTTTGGACAAACAGTGCCCTATTTTGAACATTTAGGTTATTTACAGCATTTGCTTGGATAAATAAAATATTAGTAAATGTTTTTACACATAAATCATTGTTTACATTTAAGTTATTTCCTTAGATGTTAGTCCCAGAAGTGAAACTAATAACTTGAAAAGCTAAGAACAATTTTCTTGATTTATATTGTCAAATTTAAAAGTCTTACTGTTTTACAATATGAATATTTATTTCACTCTTCATTCACCAGTACTAAGATATTTTCAATTCTTACTAAGTCAAAATAGTGTTTAATTAACATTTTTTACTTTTTTGATTATTAGTGATGGTACTCTTTTATTTCTTATTTTTAATAGAAACATGTTTTTTAGTTGTTCTTATGTTAATATTCTGTTCCTAAGATTATAAAAGAAAATGAAGTCAAACCAAGTGAATCACTTCATTCTTTGCAGGTAAGTTTATTTTTAAACTGTAAAGTAGCCAGAAATTATAGTTGTATATATAGGTATGGCATATAATTTTATGTTTGTATTTTATATTGTCAGTTTTCAATCTCATTTATTTTATTTTTTAATTAATTTATTTTTGAGAGAAAGAGAGAGAAGAGGGACACAGAGAGAGGGGGAGAGAGAGAATCTTAAGGTCATGATTGTGAGACCATGACCTGAGCCAAAATCAAGAGTATGATGCTTAACTGCCTAAGCCACCCAGGCACCACTAGTTTTCAATCTCATTTGTAATTGGTACTTAATTAAGTAATTATAAGTACTTAATAAGTAATTATACTTATTTAGATGATCCTACTGTCTTTTGTACAAATGCCTGTGTGGTCAATGGGATTTGGTTAGATAACAGATCTTTTATTATAAGACTAAGTCTGTAAACTTGCAAGCATTACTTAATCCAGTAATTGTCATTGACAATTACAGCTGCACTTGCAACTCTTGTTGCCTAAAAGAGAACAAAAGAAATAAAATTCATATTGTGCTGGCTCAATCATTTTGCACCCTTTATATATAATAAGAGCAAGTATATAATATCATAATTAGCAACTGTATAATTTAGTTTGTAAATGATCACATTCTTTTTTTTTTTTAAGTTTATTTATTTTGACAGAGAGACAGCATGTGCACAATGCACAGGACCAGGGGAGGGACGGAGAGAGAGAATCCGAAGGACGCATCACATTACTGGTGCAAACTCACGAACCATGAGGTCGTGACCTGTGCTGAAAGAAACCAAGAGTGGGATGCTTAACCGACTGAGCCACCCAGGGGCCATAAGTGATCATATTCTTACTGCTTTCTTTCAATTGAAAAATTAGGATTTTAATTTTAATTTTAAATTCAATTGAAATTTAAATTCAAGATCAATTATCACAAAGTATAAACTGCAAATAAACAGTATCACTATTTTTTCCTCCATAAGGAGTTACCCCTTAAAATAAATATTACGTGTTTCAGGACACCTGCGTGGCTCAGCTGGTTAAGCGTCTAACTCTTGGTGTTGGCTCAGGTCATAATCTCATGGTTCATGAGATTGAGCCCTGCATAGGGCTCTGCACTGACAGTGTGGAGCATGCTTGGGATTCTCTCTCTCCATCTCTCTTCCCCTTCTCACTTATGCTTTCTCTAAATAAATAAATAAATAAATAATTGCATGTTTTTAAAAAAATGCATTGTAATCTTAACAGTAATGAAAAAGGTTTTACAGTCTTTTCCAAAAAGAAATTATTATATCTGTAGCATTAATATAGGAGTATATTTGTATTTATGTAATGTCTTTTGTACTACAACCCTCTGAAGCAGCTTCTTCATGTGCATTAATAATAGAACTTTCAAAATTTAAAATTAGGGTATCCTTAGAGGATACACTTAATGGCACTGCCACTTCGATTCTATAATTAGCTACAGATAGCAAAGGAGAAGAGAAGGTGCTGTGCTAATTGATTTTTTTAAACTCACTGTATTAGAAAATTCTAAAATATGACTTGATAAAAAAATAAAATAAAATATGAGTTGAATGTTTTTAAGAACTACTTGGTTGGCAGATCTGCTAATGTATTTTGTTATTAATGGAAAGCACCCATTATTTGAAGAAATACACTAATTTATCTCTTCTGTCTATTGAGGAAATATTTTTCTCTACATTTTTTAAACATAAAAATTGCTTCTCAGTTGAATTCATTTTTCTATCTAATTCATAGTAGGAATTATGGTTATTTTACATAGTTATTTGATGACTTAAAAATGACTAGTTGCTGTTGTCTGTATTTTGTGTTTTATGGTTGCTAGAAAATGATTCTAATAATCATTCATTTTTGAATTAATCTGCATTCACATTAAATATTAGATTTGGTGGGTAATTATTAGGTACTTAACAATTTTTTCTAGTGTTAAAACATTCAGTTGAAATTTTAGAATTAGAATTTTTTATTGCTGAATTTTAAAATTAATTAGCACAAGTACCTCATCTGCTAGAGAACTCCTTTGCGAGGGATAGTTTTTATACATGTGTATATACGGAAGATTGAAATAGCAAATGTATTTTCAAGTGGCAGACTTTAAGTTTTGTGAGTATTTTCCCATCTAACTCATGTACCACCTACAAAACTATTCTAGCTAACACACTGGTATTTTATTCTAGTTCTTTCCCTTGGGAAATGAAGAAGTGACTACTTTTCTAGGTGTTATTCCTAAACAGCTAAAGAGAAAAACTTGTGACCCTAAGGTAAAACTTGTGAAGATCTTTGATTTCCTAATCCACTGTCGTTTCCTGCTATTTTTTATACAACTATCAGAATTTTCACAGGTAGAAGGTTAGTGAGCATAATGAATTAACCTGGTTTTAAGAGCAAGAGTAACTAATAACTGCTAGCCTTTGGTCTTGAGCCCTTTCTCTTTACTCATGAACTAATAATGCATCTCATATATATGCATCTATGAAGGATGTATATATATATATACATGTACATGTATTTATGAAGGATGCCCTAGAGGTTGGACAGGAAGATAAATTATAATTAAGGAATGTTCTGCTGAGAACAAAATGAATATCTTTATAGACCTGAACATAAAGTCTGTTCTACCACTTCTACTACTGTAGAAGTATATCTAACCCAAGGTCTAAATAGTTCTACCTACTGCATATCAAAAATTGATAGAGAAAATAGCATATAAATAGTTGAAGTTTATAAGTACTGATTCTGTTTCTGAAACCCAGTCAACCTCTACAGAAGAGATCCACATAGAAGCACAGAAAACAAGGCATCTGTTTGCTTGTGGAGAATTTGTGTTCCCCATCAAACAAAATGGAAATATACAGTCTTTAACAATTGAGACTTTTTAAATTGAAATGTGTGTGTTTTATAATTCAGAATATTTTCAACAAAAGCCCAATACAGGGACATTTTAGATTTGATTTTCCTCTCAAATGTGTGATTTAGAATCTTCATTTTTAAATAAGAGAATATCCAGATTATGTACTATTATAATTTTGTTCATTTATTAGTTAGAAATAAATTTATCCTTTGTGTGCATTCCTTTGGCTCTATTAGCAATCTTAATTTTCTACGTTCTGGGTAGGCTTGGTCAACCTGTGAGGAGTAAAAATCCTAGCACCCTCAAGGGGGCAGCAGAGAAAGCCACTTGGAGCCTGAAAGCTGATCAAGTCTCTAAGGAGATGACAGTTACCTCCCTGAGGTGCATACCTATATTGACATCATATTCTTAGGCATCACTTTTGTTCTCAGAGCAATAGGATCAGATCTTCTGGGAGGCAGAGAGCCCACCATCCCTCCTTGTCTGTTAAGCCTGATAGTTTACAAAATGCCTAAATAAATGAAAATGTATTGTGTTTCTTCTCTTACTTTCTTTCCTATTATTGTGCTTGTTGACTGTCTCCTGTATGCCAAACACAGTGTTAAGTGCACATTATATCCTGATGAAACAAAAGGTCTCTTCCCTCAAGGATCTTACAATATACTTAGTATATAGGTAAGATAGTATATAGATAAGAAAAAACTTCATTGTACTATAATGTGATAAGTCTATAATGGAAAATTGTATAATGTACAGGGGAAGCATAGAGAAAGGAGCAATTATGTCTTTCTGGTTTTTCCCCATAATGTTTATTTATTTTGTGAAAGAGAGAGCATGCACAAGTAGGGGAAGGGCAGAGAGAAAATCCCAAGTTGGCTCCACATGGAGCCCGAATTAGAGCTAGTCTCATGCCCATGAGATCATGACCTGAGCCCAAATCAAGAGTTGGACACTTAACTGACTGAGCCACCCAGGTGCCCCTTCATTCTGATTTTTTTTAAGTTTATTCATTTATTTTTGAGAGAGAGCAAGTGGGGGAGGGACAGAGAGAAAGGGAGAGATGATCTGAAGCAGGCTCCACAGTGTTCGCACAGAGCCTGACGCAGGGCTCAGACTCACAAACTGTGAGCCACTCCCCATCTTTCTGGTTTAATTAGCCCATTATAACTATACTGTTATACGTGTAATGAAAAAATTGATACTTATTAATTTTTAACTTGAATTCGATTAAATCTATAACTGAGTTATATTTCATAGTTAATGTTAGGATAACAGGAGTATTCCCTGGTTTTTAGTATTGGTCACTTAGCAGTTATTACATTAAGTAATATTTAATAGAGCTGAATTGTGATTTATTTTCTATGTATATATGCTTGTGACTGTATATCAATATATACTTACACAATACTCATTTTTAATAATTTACTTGTAGCCTGTTGAGTTTCAAGGGCACCAAGTGAAAGGATCAGCCAGTAGCTCTGTGATGGTCAGAGGACACAACTCACAGCTAGAATGCAGTCAGTTTCCAGATAGTATTGAGTATGGAAACTGCGTGACGGACTCTTGTTTTTTGACACCAGAATTGACTAGCGCTTGTATGCAGATTGATTTCTTGCAGGTAAAAATATTTTTTATGGTTGCACCTTGCCAGATCATTTTCTTTATGTCAATGTTAAATTTTATAAAGAGATTATATTAAAATCTTTGAACAAATGTAAGTTACAAAGAAGTTTACTAAATTGATATGAAGCATGATATCTGAAATCAATCTAAATAAGAGAAAAATATTTTATTTGAAGGATTTGCTGCCTTTTTGGGATCTGGAATTTAAAGAATTATTTTTCATTTAAGAAAAGACTAGGGAATCATGACAAGGGCAAATAGGCAGATTATGTACAGAAAATATATTTAACAGCTATAGATTTTTTCTTTTCCTTTGTTATCCCCACCCCCACTTCTCTAAGTATGACACCAGGTACCTCTCATTGCTACCAAATAGAGGTCATAGAGAGAGAATGATATGCATATATTTGAAACAATGTCAAAGAGATTAAAATTTTTCCTCTTTTTTATTAAGGTGGAATGCACATACAAAATAAATGTACAGACCATAAGTCCACAGCTTAATGATTACCATGAAGCGAACACACCCATATAACCTCCATCCAGAAGTCCACCTTCCACACCTTTTCAACTACTACCCCTTCTATTCCCTCCAAAGATAACCATTATACTGACTTAAAACATCATATATTTGTTGTGCTTTTAAAACTTGATGTAAATAGAGTAATATGCTATGTGTTTTTTGTGTCTTATTCTTTTTGTTCAAGATTGAATGTTTGAAATTCATCCATATTCTTGCCTGTGGCTGTAGTTTATTCATTTTCCTTGCTGGTGTGCTAGTCCATTATATGAATATGCTCTGGTTTATCCATTCTTCAGTTGTTTGCATTTCGTTGTTACTGATAATACTGATAGGAACATTCATGTGCTGCCATGAACATGTACACACATGATACGCTTCTATTAATTATATTGCGTTGGAGCGGGATTGTTGAGTCCCAGGTATACATATCTTTGCTTTTAGTATATAATGCCCAAACTGCCTTCCAAAAATGGTTGTAATAGTTTACATTTCTGTAAGAAGTGTATGAGAGTCTCCATCACCCTATCTTCATCAGCGCTTGGTGCTGACAATTTTTGTTTTGAATATTAGCTATTCTGGTAGATATGTAGTGGTATTTCATTGTGGTTTTAGTTTTTATTTTCCTGCCTAACAGTGAGGTTTGACCTTTTTAGATGCTGACTGGCCTTCTTTATATTCTTTTTGATGAAGTTTTTGTTCAGATTTCTTCCTCAGTTTTTAATTTGTGTGTTTATCTTTTTAATTAATTTTTGGAATTCTTTATATATTGGATATATACTCATTGTCAGTTGAATACTTCGCAAATATTTTCCCTGATTCTGTCTTATATTTTACTCTTAATGATGCTTTTCATTGAATGGAAGTTTATAATTTTTAACATAATGCAATTTATCTACTATTTCTTTTATGATCAGTGCTTTTTTGTCTTGTTTAAGAAATCTTTCCTCCATGGGGCTCCTGGGTGGTTCAGGAAGTTCAGCGTCCAACTCTTGATTTCAGCTTAGGTCATGATCCCTGGGTTGTGGGATTGAGCCCTGTATAGGGCTCCATGCTAACTGTGGAGCCTGCTTGGTATTTTCTGTCTCTCTCTGTCTTTCTCTCTCTCCCTCTCTCTCTCTCTCTCCCTCTCTCACTCTCACTCTCTCCCAACATCCTTCCCTCCTTCTGCCTTCTCTCCCCTACTCTGATTCACTTTCTCTCTCTAAAAAAAAGAAAAGAAAAGAAAAGAAAAACATTCTCCCATCTTGTAGAAGTTTTATTATTTTGCCTTTCACATTTTGATGTACTATTAACCTGTAATTGATTTTTATGTATTGAGGTATAGATCAAGTGTCATATTTTTCCATACAGACATTCAGTTGACCTAGCACCATTTATTGAAAAAACTATCTTTTCTCCATTCTTTTGTGTTTCTCCTTTTGCTATAAATCAGGTGTCCCTATATTTCAGGTTGATTTTGGTTTCTAGTTTTGGAAGTCTTCATATCTTACAAAGTATGTGTATTCATGCATCTCTAAATCTTCCTACTTTATTCTTTTTAGCTTTTTGCACTTCTATATACTTTTAGAATTAGCTTAAAATTTCCACACATGTACAGAAACATGCTGGGAATTTGAGTGGAATTTCATTGTGTATATAAATCTTGAGGAGACATTTTTATATTTTATTGATATGTTTTCAATATTGTAAAAGTATATTTTCCATTTTGATCTTAAATTTTTCCCGTAGAGTTTTACAGCTGTGGCATATAGGACTCTCTATCTGTTATTTGTGTATTTGATTTGTAGGAGCTCTTTTTATATTAAGAAAATTAATCATTTGTTGTTTTTCCTAACATATTAGTGTTTTGATTCTGTTTGTGATTTTTCACAGAAATGCATTTTTAATATTTATTTAAATTTAAAATTATAAATGCATTTTTAGAATTTAAATATTTATATTCACATCTATGAGTGCTTTTTTTCATGGTTTCTGGAGCCAGAACTCTTAAGTTTTCATTTAGTTCTTTTAATTAATAATTCTTACTGCTTTTATTAACTACTGTCATGGTTTTATACTATTTTTAATAAGAACTAATGATTATAGTGGCTATGTTAAGTAAAATAAGTTGTGTCTGAACTCCTTCTTTATACTCTCTCAGATTCCTAGTATAACTATACTATAATTTTTAGATAAATAGGTGTTCAACATTTTTATTAGTATAAATGTAATATTTTCACAGCTGAACCAATTAATATAGTATGGTTACAGTTTATTTTATAATTTTGGATTTTTTTCTTAGTTTCTAATTGTCTCATTTTTAAAAATTTGCTTAGTATTCTTTGAATATTGGGGTAAAGATTTTTCACCTGCTCGAAAAGCTTTTTATAAAGTACTCTTCAATATAGGAATCTACACATACTTATTAAATAAACTTTGTTCATTTTTTTCCCTCTTGGATCTCTTTCCTAGGTCCTCCGTCTGTCTGTTCCAATCTACATTGTATAGTTGGCATCTTAAAAATAGCCTTTGCCTATTTCCGATCTTGGTTGCCTATATCTTGAACACTGTCTTTTTCTCTTGTTTTGTTATGGCCATCTTAAGTGCCTCTGAAGAAAGGGAGGATGGGAAGTGGAATCTGGGAGATGCGGCGTGTTGTAGATGTTTTTATTCTGTTCTCATACTTGACCAATAGGCTAAATATAGAAATTGGATATGATCTGCTATTTTTCTTTTTAAATTTAAATTTAACAGTGTTTTCTCCTAGAGGTTTTTAGCATATTGTCTTTATATTCTTTATTCTTGAAATTTCACAGTGATGTGCCTTCCTTCAGGTTTTATTAATACTGTATATTGAATACTCAGTGAATCTCTTTATCCTGCAGATACAAGTCCACCAGTCCTATAAACATTTTTTTAAAAATAAGCTTTTGGTAATTTCCTCCCATTTTCTTCTTGATTTTTCTCTTTCTAAACATTATAAAATGTTTTTAGCCTTTTTCAGCCTACTTTTTCAGCAATGCCTGTGGATGGCACAGTTTCTAAGTGTTTCCATGGTTATAGGGGTAAATCAGTTTACTTCTCATTGGACCCCTCCCCCATAATAGGTACTTTGGTGTGACTTTCTTTCGTATTACCAAGTCTGTGTTCTTCCCCATCCTCTTAATCTATTGTTGTTAAAGGTTACCATTGTTTCTTATTTTCATCGAAGATAAAAGATATTTTTGTGTCTTATTCCTATGGTTTCTTTTGAGGAAAATAGAGAGGTACTCATACTGAAAATGAAATTTGTGCCCATTTGTTTTGTTTATTTTATTTTTAAGTTTTATTTTAAGTAGGCTCCATGGAGAGTGGCTTGACCTTACCACCCTGAGCTTACGAGTCACACGCTCTACCGACTGAGCCAGCCAGGCTCCTCCATTTGTTTTATTTCTAATTATTTTCACATACATTGGTTATGGCTATGTTTTATATCATGAGTTTCTAAGATATGTTTTAAGGCAAAATGACCAGGCTTAGGAACACAGATAATTTTTTTTGGTATAAGTGTGGCAAATTGCATATAGCAGTCTCCGAACTTTAAAAAAAGTCTGTGGTTCATCAAATTCTCAGGTGCTATCACTGATCGAAAGAAGCACTGTTACATTACACACCACTAAGAAGGAAGAACAGTCAATTAACATTATACAGTGCTTCATCACTTCGACTTTTCTTGTAAAAACTTTTCATTGTGGTAAAAAACATAAAGTTTCCAGCCTTATCCATTTTTGTGTGTATGGTTCAGTCATGTGAAGTGTATTTGTTGTGAAACAGGGGCGCCTGGGTGGCTTAGTCGGTTAAGTCGGTTAAGCGTCCGACTTTTCGCTTAGATCATTTCGCTTAGGTCATGATCTCGTGGTTCATGGGTTCGGGCCCCGCAACGGGCTCTGTGCTGACTGCCAACTCAGAGCCTGGAGCCTGTTTCAGTCTGTGACTCCCTCTCTCTGTGACCCTCCCCTGCTCATGCTGTCTCTCTCTCTCTCCTAGAAATAAATAAAAACCTTAAAAAAAAATTAAAATAAAGTAAAATAAAATGTTGTGAAACAGATCTCTACAACTTTTTCACTTACACTTAGATTTTTAATGTTATATTTGTTGAAAGAAGGATTTATTTGTATATTACAAATAAAATATATCAGACTGCTTTGTTTCCTTGCCCTTCTGTGAACACAAGACTTTTTTATTCAGTGCCAAATGATAATGTCATCCTTTTGAACATGTCTAAACAGGAAAATTTCATAACATGGCTAATGTTAATGCAAACTCCTATATAAGTGACTACTATATGAACAGTATGTCTAAATTGCATACAGTTTCACTTGCACAGCAATGCTAACTATGTCACAACCATTGCCTGTGTTATAGAGATATAAAAATGTCATCACAGGATGCATCTGTATCTCAGTGGTGTTACATAAGGTATAAGAAATGTGAATTGGGGGTGTCTGGGTGGCTCAATCGGTTAGGCGTCCGACTTTGGCTCAGGTCATGACCTTGTGGTCTGTGGCTTCTAGCCCCACATCAGGCTCTGTGCTGACAGCTCAGAGCCTGGAGCCTGTTTCAGATTCTGTGTCTTCCTCTCTCTCTGCCCTTCCCCAGCTCGTGCTCTGTCTGTCTTTGTCTCAAAAATAAATAAACGTTAAAAAAAAAAAAAAAGAAATGTGAACCATAAGAATAGATGAAATATAATATACTCTGCTTTCCCTGACTAAAATTGACTTCATAACATATTGTTTTCTGTTTGTCTGTGTCTCAAGTTATTACCACAAACTATGTATGTGTGTGTGTGTAGAGAGGTAGATAAAGATGTACATATACACACACACACACACACTGTTTTAATAGATAAACTGATAAATGGATCTCTGTTTTCTAGTTCCCAGATGAAGAAGACTTTCCAAAAGGAGGTATTAGTTTTAATGTTGAAGACAATTTTCAAGTGAGAGCTGAGTCTAATAACAACTCAATTGAAAATGACTGTAAGTAAATTCTAAATAAAATATAACATTGAAAAGTTATTTGACACTGAACAAATGATTAAGTAAAAATCTATGCTTTTTTTTCTCCACAGCAATTTTAGATTTCTCTCCTAAAAATTCAGAACGTTCATATCATTATCTGAATTATAATTTTAAATCAGCAGAGAGGACGTCATCAGAAGCAAATAAGGTATAATGTAAGCAAAGCTGTAATAGCTGAGAGTAAAAAATCTTGGTAGACTTAAATGAACCATTAAAAACTAAAAAGATAAAAATCTTAGATTGGATAATTTTTTAACATGATAAAGTTTATCAATAACCAACCAACATTATTTTAATGATAAAACAAGCAGCAAAATTTCTGATAGAATAAATAACAAAATATAGATGACAGCTATCTTATTATTCAAAGGTGTTTTGAATTTTCTAATATGACATGACATGGGAGGCATACATAATTAAAGAGGAAGAAATAGAAGAATCGATTAAAAATGAGAAGTTTAAGAAGAATTTTGTAAGGGAGCTAAAGACAAGATAAACTTAAAAAATTAATACCTTTCCTGAACCAGTTAGAAAACATAATAGAAAAAGTATCCCGATGATGGTAACAACTGATATACAATGCCTAGGCATAATCTTAACTGGAAATATATGGAACATGTTTGGAATAGACTATGAAATTTTACTGTGAAATAAAAAATTCATGAATACATAGTAATTCACCAATGCCCTCTGTAGGTCAGAACTTGTTAAGACTTAGGTATAGATTGATGGACAAAACAGGTATGATCTCTGTCTTTAAAGGCCAAGGAGAAAGAGGATGAGATGGTTAAGGAGGGAGAGAGATGTTAATCAAGAATGCAAGCAAACAAATAAATTGAGATCATTGCCATGTAGGAAAGCTGTGGAAGTACTCTGAAATTATAGGGGAATCTATTCTGTGAATAAATCTACTTTATTCTGCAGCTGTGGCAGCAGTAGGTGAGGAAGATACCTTGCAAAGAAACTGCAAATCTAAATACCCTGAGACTGAAAAGAGCTAAGTGGGCTTGAGAAAGTGGAAGAAAGCCAGAGTAGTAGGATTGTAGAGAGTGAAAGGGAAAGTAGTAATTAGAAATTGGAAAAGTGAGCAGGACCAGACACACAGTCTTACAGGTGAGGTTAAGAATTTTGATAGCCCTCTGTGTTCCTCAGGGAAATCCATGAAGGGTTTTCAGCAGAAAATCACATGACTTAATTTACATTTTAAAAAGGTTTTGCTGGCTGCTCTGTGGTAGATGGGTTTAGTGGGCACTGCCATGGAAACAGGGAAACCAGTTTAGAGGAGACTTAATTGAAAGCGACTTTGAAGATAGGGATTGTGGCAGTGAAAGGAGTTAGAAGCATGAGTGTTGGTGGATTGAATGTAGAAAGTTAGGGTGAAGGAAAAGGGAGAAGAAAGACTCTTGGCTGCCTGACTTAACAATTGTGTATTTTTCACTGGGTGGAGTAAGATGGAGGCGCGTATTAGTCTGCTGGAATTGCCATAACAAAATACTGCAGAAGGGTCTCTTAAATAATAGAAACTTGTTTTGTCATAGTTTTGGAAGCTAGAAGTCCAAGATCAAAGTTCTGGCTAATTTGATTTCTGATGAGGACTGTCTTCCTTCTTGCAGATGGCTGTCTTTTCACTGTGTCTTCACATGGCCTTTCCTCTGTGTGTACACATGGAGAGAGGGAAAGAGAGCAGGTGAATGCAAGCTCTCTTTTTATGAGGACACTAATTCTGTCAGATCAGAGCCCCACTCTTATGACCTCATTTATCATTTAGACTTTGTTACCTCTTAAGTTTTTTTTAATGTTTTATTTATTTTTGAGACAGAGAGACAGAGCATGAGCTGGGGAGGGGCAGAGAGAGAGACACACACAGAATCGGAAGCAGGCTCCAGGTTCTGAGCTGTCAGCACAGAGCCTGGCGCGGGGCTCGAACTCACGAACTGTGAGATTGTGACCTGAGCCAAAGTTGGACACATAAGCAACTGAGCCACTCAGGCACCCCTAGACTTTGTTACTTCTTACAGGCCATGTCTCCAATTACAGTTACATTGGGGTTAGGACTTCAGCATATGAATTTGTGGGGGATGCAATTCAGTCCACAGCATGGAGGGGCAGTTTTGATGAATATATAGGAACAGGCAAGGAATGCCTGTGGATCAGTCAAGTCAAAGTAGAGATGTAAAGTTAGAAGTTGGGTTACATGGGTCTGGATCAGAGAAGTTTGTGTGCTCATTTGCACATATCAAAGTTTAAAGCACCAAGAACGGATAGGTTCATTTCAAGAGTGTGTACTGAAAGGAAAATTGTTATATCCCATTCTTAAGAATTGGGAGGTAGGAAGGATTAGCTATGTCAGTTATTGTTGAGACATCAGTAAAATGACAGAAACATGTCTGTTTGGCAACTTGGGGGTCATTGGTGACTTTGGCAAGTACAGATTCAAGTTTCAGTTTCAGTTTGAAATAGTGAGGATTGAAACCAGTCTAGAATGGACTAAGTGGTAAATGGGATGTAAGAAAGTAGCGACTGTGGATGTGGAAAATGCCTTAAAAAGATTAGCATATTTAATCGGTCAGTCAGTCACTCATTCCTCAAATATTTTGGGGGCATCTACTGTGTGTTGCACTGTTCTCCATGCTAGAGATAGGCCTGTGAATAAAACAGGCAAAGATCTGCTCTCCTGGAGCTTGCGTTCTGATGGAAGGAGACAGATGATAAGCAAGTATATAGAACCTTAGAGAGTTTAAGTGCCGTGGAGGACAATAAAGCTGTGTAAGGGGGATGGAGTTCTATTTTACAGGTAAATAGGGCCTCTCTAATAAATGACACTGGAGTAGAGACCTGAAAGAAGAGAGGGAGGGAGAGCACACATGCCATGCAGGTATCTGGAGGAAGAGCATTCCAGGCGTAAGGAATAGTAAATGTAAAGGTTTTGAGGCAAGGGAATGTTGGCCAGTTTGTAGAACAGCAAGGAGGTAGCCATGGAATGAGTGAACGAATGAAAGGGAAAGTGTTAGGAAGAGAGATCAAAAAGGAAGAGACCTAATCTTACAGGGCAGCTGTGTAGGACATTTTCAGAGCCTTGTACCTTGGAGAGTTTGGGAACCCTTAGAGTTTTAATGAGAGGAGTGAAATGATTGAGCTTATGTTTAGAAAGAACTCTGTGCCTGGTTGGTAGAGAATGTACTGTGGGAACAAGGTCTAATACTCAGTAAATATTGCCTATTGTTACTTTTGTTGAAGGTGCAATACGATCTTGGCTGCCAGGTTTGAATCCTAACTCTGCTGCTAATAAGCTGGATGAATTTAAACAAGTTTAATTGCTTAACTACTCTTTCTCTCAATTCTTTCAGTTGTAAAATAAGGAAAATGAGGGTACTGACCTCATACGGTTGTGGCAAGGGTCAAATAAGTTAAAAATAAAAGGTACTTAGGACAGTTCCTGGCACATAATAAGAATTTGTTAATTTAATAAGACTATTACTATGGTGAAGAGTTAATGTAATTTCCCATTAATTTGTCTGTTTCTTCTACTAGACTGAACTCCCTGAGTGGGGGGATCATTAATAATCATCTTCACATCCTTATTTCCTAGCTTAGCACCTAAAACCAAGTGACTAATCAAGGGAGTGTTTTAAAATATATATATACATTTTTTAACTTTATTGTAATTTACAAAAAAAAAAAGACATACACATTCTAACAAATTGAAACCATTCAGAAGGACATAAAGTTACAAGAAACTTTTCCCCTTAATTCCACCTCTATTAGAAACCAACCAATTAGAACCAAACTATTAGAAGTTTGGTATGTATTCTTCCAAACTTTTATTCTTTTATTCTATTTTTATATAAATATATATATTAAATGTGATCATCGTATTACATTTTTAAGGTGATTAATTTCTGGAAGTAGCAAGAAAGTTAAATACTATTCTAAAGAGAAGAACACAATGAGTAATATGACTATTCAGATCTGGAATAGATCAGAAAAGTTCACTCTATTTGGGAGCAATTATCTAGAAGTTTAGGTCAACTGTAGATAAACCCTAGACCTGAAGACATAAGAGAAAGCTATTCGTCCCTTGAGTCTGCAGGAAGTTTTACCTTCACAACTCCAAACATGAGGTCTGAGTTAGTCTTAATCCCTATTGACTAGAGATTCATCTTCAGAACCAAATCCCCATAACCCAGATCAGCCTAAATCAGAATCTGACCCATTTTAAATAAATCCAGTGGTTTTTATGTTCTGTGTTTATTTTTTACTATTCTTATTGATTTTAATGAGTTTATCCTGTCCCTTTGGGAAGAATTTTTACCATACTGTAGCTCTATATAATGTGCTTGAAAGCATTATTTGTATAATATGGATTACTAGAATTCATTCAAACTATAGGGGAAAAATATAGTAACATTTGGTTAGTACATTTTATTTTTTCTTTCTTAATAGGTGACATCACCAGAACAAAAGATCTCGACCTTGAACCCTGTGTCTACTTTTTCTTTGAACTCAACAGATGAAGATTTTATGCTAGAATTCTCTAAGGAGTCCCTGAAAGCAAGAACTTTACCTGGTGACTTTCACTTACTCGGCTTAGACAGTGGCTACCCTGCTGCTCTCATAATATCTAGCTGCGTAAAATGAAGTTTTTTATTTGAGAAATTGTCACTAAACTAAAAATATCTTGAAACCAGATTCAGTGTCATCTTCCTCAAGCCTTCCCACACTGCTTTCTATTTGAGATGGCTCTTACTTCCAAATACAGCACTCCCTTGTAACTCTCAGCTTCCTTCTGACTTCTCCTCTCAACTTCTCATCACAGACTTCTGCACATGGCTTCCATTATTGCAGTACTTCTCACAGCTGTTAACTCCAGAGGTGGGCTCTTCTATGGTGCCCTCCCCTCCCAGGGGAATGATTCATTGTGAAGGTCTGATTTACACCATTGGTTGACTTTGGTATAACCTTTAATCCATTTTGAGTTTATTTTTGTGTCTGGTGTAAAAAAGTGGTCCAGTTTTATTCTTTTGCATGTAGCTCTCCAGTTCTCCCAGCACCATTTGTTGAAGAGATTGTCCTTCCCATTTGTATATTCTTGCCTCCTTTGTTGTATGACCATATAAGTGTGAGCTTATTTCTGGACTCTCTATTCTGTCTCAGTTCATGTCCTGATGCTGCCAATCAGTAGTCATGTTACCTCTAGGCCTTGGCAATCTCATCTGTAAAATGAGAATAATAAATCCCGTCTTGTCTATAAAGTATTTTGAAAACTTAAATGCTATGTAAATATAATCTAGTGATTGGTGGTGGTAGGTTGGGGGGGAATTTTAGCTAAGGGGGAAAAGAAAAAGGGAAGGATTTTAAATTCATCAACCTTAAAAAAGTTTAAGTCTCTTGAGCTTTGAAATCTTCATTTTTTTGAGACTAAAATCATTAAAGATATTTTATTATAAAAAAGGAACTAAAATTACCTGGGCTTTTTTGTTTGTTTGTTTTCAGCAAGGCAAGTTGTTACTTTTCTTTTTTGTATAGATAGTTACTGGTTTTTAGAGCCTAGGTGATGGCCATAATACATTTTTATTTAATCAGCTCTTTTTCTTTTTTTTTTCACCCAGTTCTCAAAAAACCCAGTTCTCTGGAGAATAAGAACTTTCAGAGGCTTCCATTAGTAAGTAGAACCCGAGATCCATTTATTACTTTGCCACCTGATTTATATTCTTGTTCATATGAGGCCAACTCTGACAGGCAAGAATCTTCTGGTTCTCCCATATTCAACTTGTGTGAAGAGTCAGCGGTTCTTTCTTTTAGCCTTGGGCTTGACGACCAAGGTGAAACTTCCTTCTCTAAAGAATCTAGAGAAGTGACTCCAGGGGACGTTTTACTTCTCAATAATATGTCCATTCAAAGCAAGTGGCTGAAATATCAAAACATACCCCAGTGCAACTTGACTACTCCAAAAGTAGTTGATAAAGTAACAGATGACTTCTCTGCTGAGGTTGTTTCTGGGACCCATTTTAGTGACATGGGTGAAAGACAGAGTGATGCTGTGAATGAAAGCTCTTTAGACTCCATGCATTTGCAAATGATAAAAGATATGCTCCATCAACAGCAACAGGATTTTAGCAGCCAAGATTTGATTTCCAGAAAGAAAGCACTGTCTTTGAATTTAAAGCAGACTTCTAAGACTAAGAAAACTCACAATATGTTAGGAGAGTCAGCCTGCTACAACTACAGTGTAACAGGAGATTTACAGGTGAGGAAATGAACCAATGTATCTTGGTGCAATTTTTCCAATACTTACTGTTTGAATTTCAACAAAATAATTGACAAAATTATATAGGAGCAATGATTTTACTCTTGGAGCTGAGGACTTCTTTTTTTGAGTTTTATAGAACACTAGCTACAGTCATATCTTCTTTGACTTAAAAACTTGCCTAGTAGGTATGAGCACTGAAAGAAATTATATATTTGAAAGTATCTGATGTGGTATCTGGCACATAATAGGTACTTAATAAATTATAGCTCCAACTGTTTCCACTTCCACTACTACTGTTTTTGTGATTGTTTTCACTTTTCACTATCAGCTCAGTTTTGCCAATCAGATCATTATTAGGGTAAAGTTAGATCTTATTATGTATTAGTTATGCACAATTCTATTGTTGTAACTGGAAATAGAAATACATAATGATCCATTCACATCAGCTAAGTTTTTCCTAGCAAAAAGGTTTTACACACTTATTAAGGGGCAGACAAGAAATGTTTAGTCTTTTTTTTTTTTTAATGTTTGTTTATTTTTCGGAGAGAGCGCATAAGTGGAGGAGAGCAGAGAGATCCAAAGTGGGCTCTGCATTGACAGCAGGGAGCCTGATGTGGAGCTCAAATTCATGAATCATGAGATCATGATTGAGCCGAAGTCAGATGCTCAACTGACGAAGCCACCCAGGTGCCCCACATTTAGTCTTATTTATATGATTAAAAGTGCTATGCGTAACCATTTTTACTATATTGGTGTATCATTTAAAATGAAAAAATGAAAAGCGCCTGGGTGGCTCCATTAGTTGAGCATCTGACTCTTGATTTCATTTGGGTCATTATCCCCGGGTCATGGAATGGAGCCTTGCATTGGGCTCTGCGCTGAGTGTGGAGCTTGCTTAAGATTCTCTTTCTCTCTTCCTCTTGCTCTCTCCCCTGCTTGTGCTCTCTCGCTAAAATAATAATAGTAATAATAATAAAATTATAAGATGATTTTCAAGGATTCTGAAAATCAAAAGAAAAATGTGTTTGTTAAACATATATACAGAAAATAATTTACTCATTAGTAAACGGTATTTTTCTGGAGTTATTATAATAACTTGAATTATTCCATTTCAGGAGATAAGTGGCTCTGAGCTATGCTTCCCAAGTGGGCAGAAAATAAAATCTGCTTATCTTCCTCAAAGGCAAATTCATATACCAGCTGTTTTTCAGTCTCCTGCTCATTACAAGCAGATTTTTACATCTTGTCTCATAGGTATGACTGTTATCTTTCTATTTTATTATAATTGGTTGCTGCTTAATGTAAGTAGTATAGCTGTGAGAAAACATAGTATCTTATACTGTGAATTTTCACATTAATTTCTCTACTTGAGATTTGTTATTTTCCGTATGTTCATTCCAGTTTTCAGCAGTAACTTATATTCTAATTTCAGGTCAAATAGAGTGTCAAAAGTAGGAAATGACAGTATTATCTTTTACAAGTTAGAATTTTTCATTTTTTAAAAAATGTTTATTTTTTAAAGAGAGAGAGAGTGTGTGTGAGTGAGTGGGGGAGGGGCAGAGAAAGAGGGAGACAAAGAATCCCAAGCAGGCTCCAGGCTCTGAGCTGTCAGCACAGAGCCCAATGCAGGACTCAAACTTGCAAACCATGAATTCATGACCTGAGCTGAAATCAAGAGTCAGCCACTCAACTGATTGAGCCACCCAGGTGCCCTTCATTTTTTTTATTAAACTAGAAGTGTTACTGGGGCACCTGCGTGGCTCAATTTAATTTAAAAAATTTTAAAAAACTAGAAGTGTTACAGATGGTTTTGTTTAGAAATTTTAAGTATGATGCATGATTAGTTTTGAGTTTGTTTTGCTGTACAAGGGCAAAACTTGCCTTTAAAAAAATGAATATCAATGTGAGGTTACAGATTACTCTGTTAAAAGTCTATTTGCAAACTTAGCCAACAGTACGCATGATACAAACACAGAATTATTTTGTATTTAATTTTCATTTGTATTTTTCTATTTTGTAGAACATCTAAATATATTGCTGTTTGGGTGGGCACAGAGGTTGCACAAAGCTCTTTCAAAAGTCGACATATCATTTTACACATCATTAAAGGGAGAGAAACTGAAAAATGTAGAAAGTAATGTGCCATCCTGCCATCATCATCAACCTGCAAAACTTGTCACGGTTAAAAAGGAAGGTCCAAATAAGGTATTGTTCCCTGTTACTCACCTGTTGCCCCAGTGAATACTTGTCCTGTAAAACGTTTCAGCACCTATTGCTTTATGACCAGCATAGTTAAGGAGCAAGTCTTGATTAGGAGCCTTCTACTTGAGGTGTTAGTAAGCAACATACAGTAAACTCCGAGTAAATTTTTACTGAAAGATTATCTGTATTCTAGGATATAAAATTATGAGTTAAGATAACCCTTCAAATTGCCTAGGAACCTATTGCATAGTGGTAGATGGAGACAAACATAAAAGGAAATTTTATGTAATAGTGTAATTGATAGAATAGAAAGGATATGCCCAGGTTACAGTGAGAGCACTGAGAAAAGACTATGTCCAACCTGAAGTCTTAGAGAATGCAGAGGTGAGCCTAAAGAATTGAGAGTTGAAGTAGTCTGCTGTGTGATCCCCAGTACAGTCACAGATAAGGCCTGGGGAATATAAAAGCATACTGATTTAATTTGCATTGCTGATAGCATGTTATTATGGAAAGAAGTCAAGTTAGTAAAATGTTTATGTATTGTGTATATAAATTGAGATATAAATTTAGTTGTCAAAGGCAAGCATTTGTAAATAATACAACCATAGAATAAAATAGAGCCATCCAAAGTCTTTTTTTCTTTTTAAGACAATTTGATGACATGGTTGTCATGCATACAGTATGTGATTGTGTTAGGGTAGGTTATGGAATAGAAAACACATCATTATCTGAGTTTTACTCTTTTTAAAAGAACAATGTATATGTGTGTCCTTGTGTGCACACACACACTAACATGAGCAACAAAAAAAGGCCAAAAAGAAATGCACAAGATATTTCTTGTAGTTGTTTCTAGGTAGCTTTCAGGTTGTCTACTGTGAACATTTTCAATTGGGAAAACCAAAAATTTTATTTTTCAAATAAACTTATATTCTCAGAATAATTTAGTTTTTTGATAAAGAGAAAATAAATATAAAGTAAGTGATTTTAAATTTTTATTTATTTAATATTAATAAAAAGATTAACTTGTATAATGAATAATTTATTAGAGTACATTAGTGCTATGTAGCTTTTTATAGGAGTCTTGACAAGAATAGTACAAAAACAGTAAAATATAAAATTTTTCTTACTAAATTATAATATTCTCTTCCTCTTAGGGTCGTCTCTTTTATACCTGTGATGGACCCAAAGCTGACCAATGTAAATTTTTCAAGTGGCTTGAAGAAGTGACCCCAGGACATTTAACACAGGAAGCCTCTCTACCTAGCATGGTTTTAAATGATATAAAGAGTATTGGCTTATATCTAAGAAGTCAAAAGATACCCCTCTTTGAGGAATGCCAGCTTTTGGTGAGGTATGTGTCTTGGTACCATATAATGCCTGTAATTAATTATATCAGAAAATAATAACCTCATATGATTGTTACCAGTTTTAAAAGAGATTGAGCTAGGTAAAGTGTCTAAAAGATAGAATACCTCAGTTTTTCTAACTGTAAAATGGAAATAGTTTTCTAAAGGTATTTTTGGCCCCTCTAAACATCAAGCAGTTTCAGCAATATCAGGAGAAATGACAGGCATGCTACTTTTCTAATCATTTTTATATGTAGTCATAATCCTTAGGGAAACCCTGTTGAACAAACCACAAGAATAATTTTTATCAGTGCAGGATAATAGGTAGTGGTCATTCACAAGCCTTAACTAGTTAGTTTTATAGGATAATACAATGCTACATTTTGGAAACATGTCTTCTAAAAGTGGAATTATCCAAAAAGTAGCTCCAATGAATATTTGCATGGTAATTTAATAACATCTATGGGGAGTTTATACATGTCATGCATTCTTCTAAACACTTTGCATGTATTATTTTATTTAATCATCAAAATAACCTAAGAGATATAGAAATAATGAGGATAATTTATTATAGTTATTGAAGCTGAGATACTCTTTTATGTACTTTTTTGATACTTTTCCTAGCTTAGTCTCTTTTATTTTTTAATTTTTAATATTTTTTTAATGTTTTATTTATTTCTGAGAGAGTGAAAGAGAGAGGCAGCATGAGCAGGGGAGGGTCAGAGAGAGAGGGAGACACAGAATCTGAAGCAGGCTCCAGGCTCTGAGCTAGCTGTCAGCACAGAGTCCAACGCGGGGCTCGAACCCACGAACTGCGAGATCATGACCCGAGCCGAAGCTGGACACTCAACTGACTGAGCCACCCAGGCACCCCAAGCTTAGTTTCTTTTAAAACTAATGATAATTCAGGGCACCTGGGTGACTCAGTCAGTTGAGTGTCTGACTTTGGCTCAGGTCATGATCTCATGGTTCCTGAGTGCAAGCCCCGGGTCAGGCTTGCTGCTGTTAGCCTGTCAGTGTGGAACTAGCTTCAGATCATCTGTCTCCTCTCTTTCTGCCCCTCCCTCGCTTGTGCTCCTCTCTCTCAAAAAATAAATAAAACATTAAAAAAAAAGAAAGCTAATGATAATTCTGTGAGGGTTGTACTGTCTTCCTATTTTTTTATTTTGTGTACATGGATGAAAGTATATAAACATACACTTACCCTGGTTCTCTCCTTTTAATACTGTATTTTAAAGATGAAAAAAATATTGTACTTTCAAACTTCCACTTATAAAGTAAGTCCTGGGGTTATAATGTATAGCACGGTAACATTATATATGTTATATATACACATATATAATAGCTATATATATAATAATATATATATCAAGCCATTATATTGTTACACCTGTAACAACAACCATGTTATTGACAATTGTATCTCAGTAAAAATTTGTACCTTAATATTTACATTCATTTTTGTTTTTACTCATTTTGCAGAAAAGGATTTGACTTTCAAAGAAAACAGTATGGCAAGCTGAAGAAGTTTACTACTGTAAATCCTGAATTTTATAGTGAACCTAAAAGCAAACTTTATCTTAAGCTGAGTCGGAAGGAAAGTTCTTCAACATATAGTAAAAGTAAGTTGACCTGATCATGTTGGTGACAGACTCTACTCTTGTATTTCAGTTACATACAGCTCATTCTTTACATGAAAGAGGTTTTACAAAGTACTGCTTAATGGTAGCATATATTGTGAGTTATTGTATAATAAATGAGACCGTTTCCCAAAAGCGTATTTTAAAATTTCATATTATTATTATTTAAAAAATTTTTTAAATTATTTATTCAGGGGCGCCTGGGTGGCTCAGTCGGTTAAGGGTCCAACTTCGGCTCAGGTCATGATCTCACGGTTTGTGGATTCGAGCCCCGCGTAAGGCTCTGTGCTGACAGCCAGCTCAGAGCCTGGAGCCTGTTTCATATTCTGTGTCTCCCTCTCTCTCTGACCCTCCCCTGCTCATGCTGTCTCTCTCTCTCTCAAAAATAAATAAAAAAAATTAAAAAAAAATATTTATTCATTTTTGAAAGTGAGAGAGACAGAGTATGAGCAGGGGAGAGGCATAGAGAGAGGGAGACACACAGAGCACAGAGCCTGACACAGGGCTCAAACTCACAGATCGCGAGAGCTGAAGTCAGACTCTTAACCGACTGAGCCACCCAGGTGCCCCTAAAATTTGAATTTTTAAAAAAAATTTTATTGAAGGCTAACAAAATCTATTTTCATTTAGAAAAATTATACCAGCTTCTTGGCATTATATAAATAAGTATATTGATTCAGCTGTACTCTGACCTAATGTCAAAAATAGACTGAAAATGTGGGCACCTGGGTGGCTCAGTCAGTTAAGCGTCCGACCCATGGTTTAGGCTCAGGTCATGATCTCAGTTTGTAGGTTCAAGCCCTATGTCGGCATCCTGCTTGGGATTCTTTCTCCCTCTCTTTATTGCCACTCCCCCACTCACAAGTCTCTCTCTTTTTCTTTCACTCTTTACTCTGTCTCTCTCAAAATAAAGAAATCAACTTTTTAAAAAAAAATTTTTTTAATGTTTTATTTATTTCTGAGAGAGACAGCGTGAGCAAGGGAGGGCCAGAGAGAGAGGGAGACACAGAATCCGAAGCAGGCTCCAGGCTCTGAGCTAGGTGTCATCAACACAGACCCGATCCGGGCTCAAACCCATGAACCGTGAGATCATGACTTGAGCCGAAGTTGGACGCTTAACCGACTGAACCACCCAGGCGCCCCAAGAAATCAACTTTAAAAAAATGAACTGAAAATGTAATAACTTTATTGATACTTCTGTCATTGTCTGCACAATTTGACAACACTAGACCACAAGTTTTAGATAACTGGAAGTAAAATCCTTAAAAGAATTTTTTTTCTAAGGAGCTTAGATGCACTACATTGGGTTAATTATTATCTTTGGCTTCATGACCTACTCGTATCATTGGTCCTCACCTAGAGTGCTTTAATTATTTAATTATTTTAAATAATGTAATTATCTGTGAATCTATAAACTGAAACAAAAGCAAGTACCTTTGTAGCTACGTACATTTAATATAAAGTAACCCCACTGACTCATCTGGCTGTCTCCTGACCTAAGGTAATTATTTCCTCCCTGTGTTCATCAGCACCTTGCTCCTCTTTGTTTAGAAGTTTACATAAATGAATTCCTAAAGAGCGTACAGTTAACCGTTGAAAACATAGGTTTGAGCTGTGCGGAATCACTTATACATGGATCTTTAAAATAAATACAGTACAGTATTGTAAATGTAATTTATCTTACGACTTTCTTAATAAAATTTTCTTTTTTGTATCTTTATTTTAAGAATAAACAGAAAATTCATATAACATACAAAATATGTGTTAATTGACTGTTTATGCCATCTGTAAGGTTCTGGTCAATAGGCTATTATTAGGTAAGTCTTTAGGGAGTCAAGTTATATGCAGATTTTTGACTGTGGGAGGTTAGCACCCCTACCCTCCATATTGTTCAGGAGTCAATTGTAGTTTAAATTTTTAGTTTTTTTAAAACATTAAAGTGATATAAATCTGTAATCTTTTGGAGTTTACCTTTTTCACTTAGTGACATATTGTTGCAATATAGATATTTTATTGATGTTGATCTGAAATCTAGAGTCTAGATTACTTGCTTTGCTATATCAATTTATTTTGTGAATGTGCCACAGTTTATTCATTTACTCTTCCACAGATGGTGATTTTGGTTTCTAAGTTTTGCCACTGTGAACAGTATGCTACAAATGTTCTTGTACTGTCTTATAGATACGCAAGAGCTTCTTTTGGATATAATTCTAAGAATGAAAATGCCCACACCTTCAGGTTGTAGTTCCAAACTCTTTTCTAAAGTTGTTACGTCAACTGATATTCCTACTATCTTGCATCAGCCTGCTCAGATGGATGTAAAAGGATCTCACTGTGGTTTTAGTTTGCATTTCTCTGGTCACCAATGATGTTGAACAGCTCTTCATGTGTTTTTTGGTTATGTATGTTGTTTCTTGCCCATTTTACTATTGTTTGTAATCTTATTTATCTTTCTTATATATTTTTAATGCTAATCTTTTGTTGATCATGTATATTGTGACTGTCTGCTCACAGTTTGTATCCTGTCTTTTCACTTTACTTTTATTTATTTTTTAAGTTTCATTTATTCAAGTAATCTCTACACCCAACGTGGAGCTTGAACTTATGGCCCTGATATCATGAGTCACACGCTCTTCTGACTGAGCCAGCCAGGCTCCCCTTCACTTTACTTTTAATACACTCTGGTTTGTTAGGGTTTTTTTTTTTTTTTTTTTGGATAATGCTTTCTGTATCTTTAAAAAAAAATTTTTTTTCTTTTTTAATGTTTGTTTATTTTTGAGAGAAAGAGACAAAGTGTGAGTGGGGGAGCGACAGAGAGAGAGGGAGACACAGAATCCAAAGCAGGCTTTGGGCTCTGAGCTGTCAGGACAGAGCCCGATGTGGGCCTCGAACTCACGAACTAAGAGATCACAACGTGTGCCCAAGTTGGACACTTAACCGACTGATCATCCAGACACCCTGCTGTGTCTTATTTTTAAAATCTTTCCCTACACTGAGGTCTAAAATTATTCACCTATATTCTCTACTAATTTTTTTTTTTTTTTAAGATTTTTATTTATTTCTAGGAGAGAGAGAGACAGCGTGAGCAGGGGAGGGTCAGAGAGAGAGGGAGTCACAGACTGAAACAGGCTCCAGGCTCTGAGCCGGCAGCCAGCACAGAGCCCAACGCGGGGCTTGAACCCACCAACTGAGAGATCATGAAAGATCATGAGAGATCAAGCGAAAGTCGGACGCTTAACCGACTAAGCCACCCAGGCGCCCCACTCTACTAATTTTTTTAAAGTTTTGTTTTTGACTTTTTTTTTTTTACTTCTTTAAAGTTTATTAAGGTTTTCTTACTGACATACTACATGAGAAAATCTTCAGTCCATTTGGAGTTTTTATTTTTTTTGTAAATGGTATGAGATAGGGATCCAATTTCATTTTTTTCTCTTTAATTAACAGTTTTACTAGAATAGTGATCATTTTTTATTGATTAGTCCTGCTTTTCCTCTCTAAATTGAAATGCTATCTTTCTTATAGCCAAGTTCAAAATAATGCTGATTTGTTTCTGGACTCCCTATTTTATACTGTTCAATTGTATATGTTCAATTTGTATATCATTGTGTCAATTCCATACTCTGTAAATTACTGTGGCTTCATCTATGGTATACTTCCTCCCTGCTATTTTATTACGTTTTGGAGCTCATACACTGAGATTGTTTTAACATTTTAATATATTGATGTTTATATTTTAAATTGTTATTATCTTAGTAGATTGAAACATTTATTATTTGGAGACTCTTCATCTCTGATAAAACTTTTTTCTTATAATCTAATTATTAATATAACTGAGATTTATTTTGATTAGTATTTGATAAGTCTTCTAATATTCTTGTTCCACCTTTGAGTGTTCCTACATTACAAGAGTGTCCCTCATAAATAGCATGTCTGAATTTTTAAAATTTTGACTTGTGTATGGAATATGTCCTATATTTAAATTTGTAATAGTAATAATAATAATATGCTTGGGTATGTTTCTACAATTTTAAATGATTTCTCTTTATCCCATTTTATCTATGCTCTTTTAAATCCTTTCTTGCTTTTTTTTTAAATTGATACTTAAAATCTTACCCTCCAATAAGACAAGAACTTGCAAAGCACTCACACTTCTTGTTTCTTTCTCCTTTTTTTTTTTAAAGCGATTGTTTCTTCCTCTTGACTTTTTCTTTCACTTTACCCTTACATCATGTTGGTATTTTCTAGAATGGTGCTACTCAAAGTATGATCTGCAGACTGGTTCTAGTACAAAAACCGTTACTGGTTTCCAAAGAGAGGTGTGGAGCTGCACCAGGGTGTTATGAATCACCCATATCAATAAGGAGACAAGTTTAGTTGTGTTTTGTTTTGTTTGTAGCAAGACTTTCTGAATGAAGGAAGCATTGTATTGATTTGTTAAATTGCATTCTAGCACAGACTTTTGAATAGAACTAATCTAAACCTATAAATTTGAGGTTAGTATGGAATTATTTTCTATCTTCTTTGAATGTAACTACTTTTTTAATTTTTTAATTTTTAAAATATTTTTCATATTTATTTTTTTTGGGGTGGAAGGGCAGAGAGAGGAGATACAGAATCCAAAGCAGGCTCCAGGCTCTGAGCTATCAGCACAGAGACCAATGCAGGGCTTGAACTCATGAACCGTGAGATCATGACCTGAGCTGAAGTCGGACACCCAACTGACTTAGCCACCCAGGCGCTTCTGTAACTACTTTTTAAAAGATGACTCAGACTTGTCCAGGGTAATTTAATTACATTCGTTTCATGTATCTCTTTTAGCATTTCCTAAATTTTTCTCTCAATGTATTTCATCAAAAACTGTTTTGAATATATGTTGTTGTACGGTAAACCTTCTAAGCCTTGAATACTTGAGAATATTTTTATTATGCATTCATAATTGAATGATAGTTTGGCTGCATATACAATTCTAGGTTCTAAATTCTTTTTATTTAATAGTTTTGACCCCCAGAAGCAGCAATTTTATATGTTTTAACCAAATATTAATATGCTTAGTTACCTTCTTACTGTTGAAAAATCTGTTGGCATTTGTTATTCCTTTGTATGTTGTTTGCTCTTTCTGACTGGAAGCTTTAGAATTTTCTCTCTATTATAGTTTTATATTTCCCTATAATGTATCTAAATGTGGATTTTTCCTTTTTCTCCTCTTGGGCATACCGTGGGCCTTTTAAATCTATTAAGTCCTCTATCTCCAAACTCATCCAGTATATGCATTACATATGTACAGCTTTTTGTATGTCAGTCATACCTCCATAAGGTGTTAAAAAAAAAAAAAAACACTAAAGTCCTTTATCTTTTTTTTTTTTTTCTGGGAAATTGATTTACTTCATTTCTTCAAGTAATCTTCAGTTTATTTTTATTTCTCAAGACTTTTATTCCAATGTTAGCACCTCTGACTCAACATTTCTTTTATATTGTCTGGCTTTCGTCCTTTCTTCCTTCTAGGAAATATCCTCAGTATGGTCTTCTAAATTGCTTAGTTATTCCTCAAATGTATCCATTCTGTGATTTATCCCATCAATTATAGCTTTATTTCAGCTGCCATATTTTTTCACCCTGATGTTTTTGTTCAACATTTCTTTTTCATTACTTTTGGTTTTTATTTTGCATTGCAACTATCTTCTCTTACTTCTTGTAAAAAATCTCTTTGCCAGCCTAAATTTAAGTGATTAATCCATCTGTTCTGGTATTGCTTTTTCTATAGGACTCTATAACCCAGTATGTTTTTCTTTTGAAGTCTTTGTTCTCCTTAAGTGTCTCATTATTTTGGCCCATGAACTAATTTTCCTCTGGTGGTATCAGCTGTTCCTTCTGGACAGTGCATATAGGTGAAGGCTGACCACAGTCTGGTCTGCTCTAGTAAGGTCAGGGAGTTGGGTTCAGTTCCAGATCTGCAATTGACTGGCCTTGTATCTATGGGTAATTTAACTTCTTGGGGCCAGTCTTCCTTCCACAATAAAATGATGATGATAATAATAGCAGCTATTTGACATTTAAAATGTCTATTGACCCAGAATATAATATAGGTTATTGTGCAGGAGGGGGGTTTAAAGATTTTATTTTTTTAAGGTAATTTCAGCACCCAACATAGGCTCAGATTTACAACCCTGAGATCAAGAGTCACATGCTCCACTAACTGAGCCACCTAGCCTGCCCTAAGCTATTGTGTTTTACTATAAAGAAAATTCCCATAGATACATGACCTGCCAATAGATTCTGATCTATTTACCCTTCCCTGGGGCCCAATGGTTACGTGGGTAGCTGTCCCAGTTCTCTATTCTCTAGCTTGAAGGCTTCCCCTGATAGTCTTTGTTTTAGAGGGTTACATTCTCAAATTAGCCTTAAGACAGATCCTGGTGTCCACTGCTCCAAGAGTGATAGAATTATTCCATCATTCATTAATGTTCAGCTGAGCTTCTACGCTCACAATTCCTCTGTGTCTCCTTGCTTGGTGAGTGAGCCTGAGTGCACTGTGGGAATCTGCTGGGAAGATTCTTCCTCTACCGCCAGCTCCCAGAATTCCTTTCCATCCTCTGCATAGGATTTGGAGTTTCCTAGCTTAGTAAGATTTTATCATCATCCTTTTCATATTCTCTTTGTGGCTTCTGTAGGACTCTCACTGCTCTGAAGTAAGCATGCCTTTCCCTGTCCCACTGGCTATTTTCTAACATTGTGTTGGGTTTGTGTTTTAAATGTCTCCCATCACTTCATTGGGATAGAGAAAGAAAAAGTGAACAATTTCTGTCTTGAATTGGAGATATTTTAAAAAATTTTGATGATTGGGTTAAATAAATACTGGCAAATAAGGAATAAATTGTTTAAATATACATTACCTAAGTTGACAAGTATTTTTTAAAAATTCTATATAAAATATAAATGAACTTTTTAAAAAGTAGTTTCCTAAACATTTTCTAAAACAGTAGTTCTTTGAGGGTATGATAAAAGTCATTGTAAAAAAAATAGGTTCAGTGGCTAAATAAATTTGGAAAGTACTGTGTTAAACAAATAACCTTAATCTAAGATTTTTTCAGAACCTTAAATATGCTGACATAAATTGGGCTTTTCAAGATGGGAATGTAGCCCAGTACACTATCTTTTCTGGTGCAGTTGAGATTTGTGGTTTGTCAGTTAATTTTCAAAGTTGGTTAAAGTCAGGGATTATAATAAATAATGCATATGAACATTAAATATTTTAACTTAAAATATATTAAATAATTTAATGATTTCCTGATGAAGAATCAAGGCTTTTGCTTAGAAGATGGGTTTTTTTGTTGGAGATCTTTTTTATCTTGTATAAACTATACCCACGAATATACCACTCATAAAGATTAATCATTCTGAATTCTTAAACATGGAAAAAGAACTTTTGAAGCAATCTAAGTGGAGAATGATTTAAATGTTTTTAATTTCTTTTCTAATCTTTTACATATACCTCACCTATGCCTGAGTCAAAAGCAGTTTTTTGTGTTTTGTGGTTTTCTTAAAGCAAATCTTAATTCTTTCTAAATTATTACTTTAATTTTCTTAAAACAATTTTTCTTCTTATTCATATAGTTCAAATAATTATACATATAATACATAACTAATCCCACTATTGTTTTTAATGGTTATTTTTGAGCAAGAGAGACGGGGCGGGGGGAGTGTGAGCAGGGGAGGGCCAGACAGAGAGAGAAACACAGAATCCAAAGCAGGCTCCTGGCTGAGATGTCAGCACAGATTCCAGTGTGGGGCTTGAACCCACCAACAGTGAGATCGTGACCTGAGCCAAAGTTGGACACGTAACTGACTGAGCCACCCAGGCACCCCGCAACTGGCTTTTTTAAAACCAAATCTTATTTAATTCTTTCTAAATCTTACTTTAATTTCCTTAAAACAATTATTTTTTCATACTCATAATAGTTCAAATAATTATATTATATATAATTATAACTAATCAAACTGGTATAAATAAGTTTTAGAACAAATATCATTGACTCTTTGTAATAGTAAGCTCAACTGGTGGTAGAAATGGTGTACAGGTATTGTGAAAAGTAGCCTACTAGCTATGCGTGCTCAATAGGCAGTGGAGATGACGTGTTATCAGAAAGGAAGAATGTTAATTCCTCTAGAGTGTCAGTTAAGGATAGGTCCATTCAGAGAACTTGTATTCTATATCCACAGGTTGCCCACTTTATTTGAGCACGAAAACCATTATATGGCAGAGCATCTTTTAGACTAATGCTCTACCTTCGGAAAGTCTGATACAGTTGTAAAGTTTTCTTTTTAAAAATGTTTATTTATTTTGAAAGAGAGAAAGTGAGAACATGAGCAAGGGAGGGGCAGAGAGAGAAAGGGAGGAAGAGAATCCCAAGGAGACTCGAGCTATCTTCACAGAGTCTGTCATGGGGCACATTCTCATGAACCTGGGGCTCGATCTCATGAACTGAGATCATGACCTGCGCCAAGATCAAGAGTGAGATGCTTAACTGACCGAACCACCCAGGTGCCCCTCAATGTTGTGTTTTTTATTTTTATTTTTTTAAGAAATAACATAGGACTAAACATGTAAGAAATCCAAAGTACTTTAAATTGAGCATAGTTCTAAGTTCCTGAAAAAATAATTGTCTTTTCAGATGATCTTTGGGTGGTTTCAAAAACCCTAGACTTTGAATTGGATACTTTTATTGCACGTAGTGCTTTCTTTGGACCATCATCTACCAATGAGGTGGAGCTACTACCTTTGAAAGGTTATTTCCCCTCTAACTGGCCCACTAACAGTAAGTATTGCCATGCTTATATTAATTTATATTAAAAGAAGAATGATAAACATAAGATGCATTGTGAGTAAGGATGCTAACTTTGTTTGGGATTATTTAATTAAGGCCAACAAAAAGCGTCCACCTCTATATCCTATTATTGTAAAAATGTATTGCTTAGTTTTTGTGTTCCTGAAAAATGGGTATAAAAGTCAAATATATAAATATTTCTGCAGTTCAAGTCTCAGAGGGCTAACAATATAATAAAATTTTGAACCCTCACTTAAGTAATTGGTAAAGTTGATTTTTACATAGGCTATACCTGATTTTTAAAAATATAAGCATTAAACATATAAATAGTTATTTTCTCAAATAGTTTCTTACATCAAGTTTTTGATTCTCTTGTCTTTTTAATTCTTTCGGTTATACTAATAGGGTACATTTCGTAAATAAATCGTTTTTTTTACATTGAGAAGGTCTTCTAGATTTTGCAAGAGATTTTGCAACCAGCTGAATAGGAGAGTATGATTTTTATTTTGAGGGTATTTTATCATCTGTCTTGGGAAATTTTTAATAAGTTACTAGGCTACCAGCCTTATTATTTTAATAAAGAAAATTTTAGGCTGAATCCCTATTCAGTTCTAAGAATCTGTAGATTTCTTTATACATCTTGATCTCTGAAATAATTCCTGATGGTTGAATTTCGTCTATAACTAAAGACAGCATTTAATGATTCATTAAGAACTTCATATACATTTTTAACTTTTGATTTTTTTCTTTAAAAACTGAATAAAGCTAGTCAACTAGCTTGAGTCCAGTAAGAGCCTGCCTAATTAACTAAACATTTGCTACTTAATTTGTCACTTTCATATATGTATTTTAATATTTGTTACAGTTGTTTCCTCAGCAAAATCAGCATTCTAACTTTCTGCTTTCCATATATTTCTATAAAATAGTTGAAGAAATGAAAGATGTTCAGAAGTTATACAAATACTATACAGCACAAGGTGGTATGCTGATTAGGTGGAGCTGTCAAGCAGGGTCACCACCTGCTAACTCAAAACAGTTGTTCTTGCTCATTAGTTGATATATAGAAGTCCAAGTTTGATTTAAGTTATGCAATTTATAGATACCTATATAAAAAGTATAAATAAGCAGATCATATAGTAATTTAATGTGTAGAAGTACCTCCCCATGTACTTAAGGGTTTATTTTATGTCATGTGACTAATGCAGCAGCAGAGCTCTGAGTTGTGTAAACATTTTTAATAGTTCTTCTATGATCCATTTTATTTTCATTAAATGATCAGTTTCTGCATTTCCTCTACAGTAGTGGTCCATGCATTGTTGGTTTGTAATGCTAGCACAGAGCTGACCACTTTGAAAAACATTCAGGACTACTTTAATCCAGCTACTCTACCTCTAACACCGTACCTGTTAACAATGTAAGTTATTATTTACCAATGGTCATTGATATTCAAAAATGGTGACTAACTGTGAATATGAAAATGCAGTCAAAGTACATTACATAAATTTTTGCCAAAAATATTTTAATTATCTTTCAGAGATAATTCAGACAGAAGTTACTGTCAGTAGTTAAAAGGATGTTCCTGTAAATTTTGCCTTCCTCAAGGAATAATATTTTAAGGATCTTTTGAGTGTTGATTCTTTTTATTCATTTCTGTTTTTATGCCACAAATTATTTAACATCAAAAAGAATCCTTTTAGTGGGAATGCAAACTGATGCAGCTACTCTAGAAAACAGTATGGAGGTTCCACAAAAAATTAAAAATAGAACTACCTATGACCCAGCAGTTGCACTACTAGGTGTGTATCCAAAGGATATAGGAGTGCTGTTTCGAAGGGCACATGCATCCCAGTGTTTATAGCAATGCTATTGACAATAGCCAAAAAATGGAAAGAGCCCAAATGTCCATCAACTGATGAATGGTTAAAGAAGATGTGGTATGTAGATACAATGGAATATAACTCGACAATCAAAAAGCATGAAATCTTGCCATTTGCAACAACGTGGGTAGCACTAGAGCATATTATGCTAAGTGAAATTAGTCAGAGAAAGACAAATATCGTGTGACTTCACTTATAAGTGGTATATAAGATGCAAAGGTGAACAAAAGGGAAGGGAAGCAAAAATAATATAAAAACAAGGAAGGAAACAAAACATAAGAGACTTTTCAATGCAGAGAACAAACTGAGGGTTGCTCGTGGGGTGTTGGGTGGGGGGATGGGCTAAATGGGCAAGAGGCATTGAAGAGGGCACTTGTTGGGATGAACACTGGGTGTCATATGTAGGTGATAAATCACTGGATTCCACTCCTGAAATCATTGTTGCACTATATGCTAGCTAACTTGGATGTAAATTTAAAAAATAATAAAATAAAATGAAAAAAGAATCCTTTTTACAGGTTGAATTCAGTATGTATAGTAATACTATTTTTTTAAACCTAATTTATTTTGAGAGAGAGGGAGCGTGCATACATAAGCAGAGAAGGGACAGAAAGAAAGAGAGAGAGAGAGAGAGAGAAAATCCCAAGCAGGCAGGCTCCATGCTGTCAGCACAGAGCTCAGTGTGGGGCTTGATCTCATGAACTGTGAGATCATGTCCTGAGCCAAAGTCAAGGGTTGGACCGTTAACAGACTGAGCCACCCAAGTGCTCTGTACTAACTTTATTCTTTTCTTTTTTATGTTTTATTTATTTCTGAGAGAGAGAGAGAGAGAGACAGAGTGAGCAGGGGAGGGTCAGAGAGAGAGGGAGATACAGAATCTGAAACAGGCTCCAGGCACTCAGCCACCCAGGCTTCAGCTTCCTGAGCCGAAGTTGGATGCTTAACCAACTGAGCCACCCAGGCTCCCCATGTACTAACTTTATTCTTAACATAACCTTAATTTCTTGAGTTTTAAAATACCCCTTTTTAAAATATTGGAAGTGATATTCTCTTAAATTCCCTAAAATGGTAGATAAAGTCTATTTTCTAATTTGGAATGTTATGGGTGCTTTCTTTCTCTCACTATAATGAAGTTCTAGATTAAAAAATAAAAATCATTCTGATTCCATTATGTTATTATCTATCTTTGTTATTTAATCTTTGAAATGAATTCATTGTTTATGAAAATAGAAATAAAATCAATGTATTTATTACAGTTTTACCTTAAATAGAGGCTGTATTAATTATCAAGACAGCCTGTATGACAGAACATGGGCTTTAAAGTCAGTACACCACTTATTATCTGCATGCTTTTTGGGAAAAAAATAATATTTCTGCATCTTATTAAGGCTAAATAACTACTTCTTAGTATTTTTTTAAGACTACATCAAATAGGGGCGCCTGGGTGGCTCAGCTGGTTAAGTGTCTGACTTTGTCTCAGGGCATGATCTCATGATTCATGAGTTCAAGCCCCATGTCAGGCTCTGTGCTGACAGCTCAGAGCCTAGAACCTGCTTCAGATTCTGTGTCTCTCCCTCTCTCTCTGCCCCTTCCCCTGCTCATGCTCTGTTTCTTTCTCTCTCTCAAGAATAAACAAACATTTAAAAATTTTTTTAAAAAATAAGGTTACATCAAATAATATGTAAAATGCTTAGCATAGTACCTGCACATAGTTGGTATTCAATATAGTATTAAAATGTTAATTTTCTTCTCCACCACCCTCCTTCAAAATGGAGCATTTATCCATTTGTGCCCTTAAAAATGTCCTCTCTGATCCTTATGAAATGAAGGTTATTAATAGGTTTACTCACTATTTAAAAAACCCATAATTTTTCTTTCATTTTTTTTTTTTGCTGCCTTTTTACTAGGTCTTCATCAACTATAGTTAGCAATAAGAAAGTCAGTAAGAGAAAATTTATCCCACCAGCCTTCTCAAATATCAACACAAAATTTGAACTGCTCAGCCTAGAAGCAACATTGCAGTTAGCTAGTCAATTGATCCAGGCACACAAGTTAAATGAGGATCAAGCTACAGCCTTAATTCAGATAGCTCAAATGATGGCCTCGCACGGAAATGTTGATGTGAAGGAACTGCAAACACATACCCTCCCTATCACGATCATACATGGTAAGGAGCAAGAAAGAAAACCGTTCTAAAAAATATACTATTATATATGCTTTTGTAACTCTGCTTGTAATTCCCTAACTACAGAAGATTCCAGAATGACTCTACTTTGATTATTTTGAATCTGAGCCTAGTCTAGTAAGCTATTAGATGAGAGCAGAGCTGACCACCCTGAAAGGGGGAATAGGCAGCATATCTGATGAATGAATAGCATTATATAGTCGTTATTCACAGTATCCAGATTTGATCTAGATATCTCTGTGTTGCACCATCAGAATGAACTTCAAGTCTGAGTAACAAAGCCTTTAGTCACTCCTAGTGAGCTCACTCTTTGATCCCCCCCCAGCAGCTCTTCCAAACCTTTAACCTCTCCTGGCCCTGCCCTACTCCCTCTGAAATTAATTCTGCCTTTAAAAGAGGAAATGGAGTTTATAACAGAAATTCCTCTCAATATCCTGCTCGCCTCCATTTTACCCAAGTTTGAACCTATTTTTACCTCTTTTGGTTCTGTCCCAGTAAAGGAGCTTTATTTACTTCCTCTTCTCCAGAGCTAATAATTCTATCTGGATTGTCACCTCTTTAGCTCATTTCCTCAAACATTCACTCCAAAGCTATTTTGTGTTATTTTGAGAATTTATATGACATCCACCCTGTCAACCAAGCTAGATACCTGGAGTCATCCTTGATTATTCTTTCTCCTTAGATGAAGTGACTCTCTTCACTTCTTCACATCTTCCTCCTCCTCTCTGTTTATCTCCCCCCATCCGATCAGTCACCAAGATGTTTCACTTGTGGTTTCTACCTTTCTTTCCTATAAGTTTTCTCTCCAGGTCTCCATCCAAGCCTTCACTGTACCTCCATATGGCCTGGTGGTGAGAAGGTGGGCTCTAGAGCTGGAATCCTGGATTTATATCCTGGCTCTCTTATTTATTAGCTGTATGGTCTTAGCAGGTTACCTATCTCTTAGCTTTAATTTCCTACTTTGTAACATGGAGTTGATAATAGCATCTTTCTCTTCAGGTTGCAGGACTATGTGAGTTAACATTGGTAAAGGGCATAGAATGGTGTCTGGCACATAGACGGCACTGAGGAAAGTTAGCATATATTATTGCTAACTTATTGGTTATCTCGTACTCCTTTCTAACTGATCCACCTTTAGTTTTACCTTTTAATATTTTCACTCAAGTAGTTTTTACAAAATAAGGTCTGCCTAAGTCACTTCTATTGCTGAAAATCCTTCAGTGACTTTCCCTGGTCTGCAAGCCAAAATTTAAACTTTTTAGCCACACTAAGCAGAACTCTTGTGATTTATCTTCTTGCCTACCATGTCCGCTTTGTCTCTTACTTGTTTTGCTATAGGCTCGATAGAAATAGGTAACATCTACATACCTTGTCATGCCTTTGCCTGGAATGACTCTTTCTTTAAGCAGCCTGGATATCTTATGCTGGAAGACTTAGCTCTGCTACTTCTTATTTTTAGGAAGCATTCCCATCTCCACCAAAGCAGAGAGGAATGTTCTTTCTTTGATACAATAACAGTGTTCCTTCACTTTGATTTCCTGCGTAGAATCATTAAACATGGACGTCTTTGATCACTATGTATTATATGTATCTATGTATGTATGTGCAAAGCACATAGTAGTCACTCAGTGGATGTTTTCTTGAAAAATTAATTAAGTGAAAGGGAGCAGGAAGCAGATGGATGAAATATTTCTTGTACTTTCAAAAACTTATTTATGACATTGCCTTTATTCTTTTTCCCCTTCCTTCAAAATAATTAGGTGTTTTTGGAGCAGGGAAGAGTTATTTGCTGGCAGTGGTGATTTTGTTTTTTGTACAGCTATTTGAAAAGAGCGAAGTTCCTATGGTTGGAAATGCAAGACCATGGAAACTTCTCATTTCTTCTTCTACTAACGTAGCTGTGGACAGAGTACTTCTTGGGTAAGTATGACTAGTGTATTTCAGTATCTAATATTTTTTTTATTTTTATTTTTTTACAAGTTTTATTTACTTAAGTAATCTCTACACCCAACGTGGGGGCTCAAACTCATGACTCTGAGATCTAGAGTCACACACTCCTCCACCTGAGCCAGCAATGTGCCCCTAATTAAGCAATTTTTGATCAGTTAATTTTTCCATAGTTTTGCCATTATAAATAATATTGTGACAAAATCCTTAAGTATAAAACTTTGTCTTCGTTTCTGATTCTTTCCTTTGAAACAGTCTCATGTCTAGAATAAAAGATATAAACTTTTTTTTTTTAAATTAAGTCAGCTCTGTGCCCAATGTGGGGCTTAAACTCTCAACCCCTAGATAAAGAGTTGCACTTACTAATTGAGCCAGCCAGGTGCCCCAAGATATAAATATTAAAAAAATTTTTTTTTAATATCACATTTTTTTAAATGTTTCATTTTATTTTTTGAGAGAAAGAGAGAAACTGTGAGCAGGGGAGGGGCAGAGAGAGAGGGAGACACAGAATCCGAAGCAGGATCCAGGCTCTGAGCTGTCAGCACAGAGCCCGACGTAGGGATCAAACCCACAAACTGGGAGATCATGACCTGAGCCGAAGTTGAAAGCTTAACCGACTGAGCCACCCAGGCGCCCCATAAAAAATTTTTTAAGTTTGTTTGTTTGTCTATTGCAAGTTTATTTATTTATTTTGAGAGATATAGACAGAGAGAGAGGCAGAGCCTGATGTGGGGCTCAAAACACCGTGAGATCATGACCTGAACCAAAATCAGGACTCAGATGCTCAACTGACTAAGCCACCCAGGTGCCCCAGGATATAAACATTTGTAAGCTTGCTAATGTATTTTGCAAAATAGTCCTTCAGAAAGGGGGTGATGTGTGTATAAGAATGATCATAGCCTTTGGAGGTAGACAGACTTGCCTAGGTTGAATCATGGCTGACTCCACTTATTAGCTATGTGACCTCAGTGAAATACCTCACTTTTTTTTTTTGGAGTCCTCATCTCTAATATTGAGATATTATCATGCAGAGCTATAATGAGTATTAATTGAGATAATGTATGTAAACATAAGGTATGTATTCCTAATAAATCCTGATGCTAAGTATATGGTAGCTACTCTTTTCTGAATTATGTTGTTAGAGTCCATTTTATATGTAATAAATACTAACATCAGCATTTTTATAAACATTTAATGAACGCTCAGTTGAATTTAAAAATTCTCTATAAAATGCATTATGTAAAAAAACTTTTAGCTACATTGCATTTAGTCTGAGTTTGACATTTCAGATTGACTACTATAACTATAAAATACACTGTTACACAAAATTAATTTTATTAACATAAATATTATATGTAACTTTGCCTAATATTTTTCTAAATAATCAGAATCTATTTTACCTTGTTTTCTTTAAAGGCTTCTCAGTCTTGGATTTGAAAAGTTTGTCAGAGTTGGGAGTGTTAGGAAGATTGCCAAACCAATTCTACCTTATAGGTAAGAACACTGAATTCCAAAAGTCACAGAGTGCTGAAAGAAGTATAATATTTTTTAAAGTTTATTATTTATTTTTGAGAGAGAGAGAGCGCGCGCTCACGTGCAGGCCCACATGAGTGGGGAAAGGGCAGAGAGCAAGAGAGGGAGAAAGAGAGTCCCAAGCAGACTCCACACTCATCGTGGAGCCTGACACTGGGGCTTGATCCCACCACCTCGAAATCATGACCTGAGCCGAAACCGAGAGTCACTTGATCAACTAACTGAGCCACCCAGGTGCCCCAAGAAGTATCATAATTTTATATAACTCTTACCTTAAATTTGGTTTCTGAAGAAGAGTAGAGAAAGCTTTATCTTTTTTTTGGTTAACTTAGAAATCTGTATTTTACTATTTTATACCATGAAAATGGGATAAAGAGAAATTTCTTTTATGTAATACTTTTTTTTAGTTTACATGCTGGCTCAGAAAATGAAAATGAACAACTAAAAGAACTACATGCACTTCTGAAAGAAGACTTAACTCCTCTGGAAAAGGTCTATGTCAGGAAAAGTATTGAGCAGCATAAATTGGGAACCAATAAAACCCTGCTGAAGCAGGTAAGTTTGTTTCTTAATTTATATGTACCATTCAGATTTCTCTCATTCTTGTTGATGGGGAATATTTCCTTTAAATAAAACAAATGCCTGTGATAGTTTAGATTCAAATAAGGTGTGTGTATGTCTATCCAATGCATGTTTTATCCTCTCACAAAACGTTCTTCAAATTTGTGAACAGATCCAGCTTACTATGACTGAGTTATCCTTTCTCCTCTTCTGTATTTGTGTATGTGTGTCTGTGTGTGTTTGTGTATGTTTGTGTATTTATAATTTTGAGAGAGACTGAGAGAGTATGTGCGGGGAAGGGGCAGAGAGATGGGGAGGGAGAGAATCCCAAGCAGGCTTTGCACTGATAGCACAGAGCCCGACATGGGATTTGAACTCATGAAGCTGTAAGATCATGATCTGAGCTGAAATCAAGAGTCATATGCTCAACCAACTGAGCCACCCAGGTGTTCCTGTTTGTATATCTTTTTATAAGCTTAAAGAGGAAAGAGAAGAAGATTTTATTATTAATAAATTATTTTCTAATTTATTATACAGGTTATATATAAATATATTATTTAGAATAATTATTTATTATTAAGAAAAACTTCCCCTTAAAGAGGAAAGAGAAGATAGATTTCTTGGCGAGATAAGTGAAACTTTTTCTAGGTGAAATAGGAGAGGAGAAGGAGGTCTGACCTGGGCAAAACATCAAGTGAAATTTATCTTTAATGTTTTCCTAGAAAGCCAAGCCTTTCAGGGTCTGTTTGTATCTGAGAATCTAGGAGGCTCCGATACTTGCTTCTAGATATTGGGAGCCCAGACCAGACACACAGTATCCTCACCCATAACAGGCAGCATCAGCCCCTTTATCAGCCTCTGATGCAGAGCAGCTTACGTCAGCTGGCAGCTCATAAGAAAGAAGCCGATGAGGAGCTTCCACCAGTGAAAGGAGAGCATGGAGAAAAGAAAGAGGAACAGAGGAAAAGGGAGTTGTTGGGTTGTTGGACCACGTGGACATTGGTCACTTTCTGCAAGAGATTTGGAAAAATCAGGGCACCTGGGTGGCTCAGTCAATTGAGCGACCAACTCTTGGTTTCGGCTCAGGTCATGATCTCACAGCTCATGAGTTCAAGACCCGCATCGGTCTCTGCACTGACAGTACAAAGCCTGCCTGAGACTCTCTCTCTCTCCCTTTCTCTCTCCCCCTCTCTCTCTCTGTGAAGATAAATAAACTTTAAAAGAAATGTATAAAAAGAGATTTGGAAAAATCACCGTGCTTGGGTCCCGGTATTGCTTAGCTATTTTCAAATAATGCTGCTTAACAAACAAAATCTCAGTACTCTAAGACAACAAACTCATGACTCTAGAGGTGGCTTGGCATGGCCCAGCTTGAGGCTATGGTTCAGGTCTCTCATTCTGAGAACAGGTGGCTGTGGCATGATGGCCTCCTGACAGAGACAGAAGCGCAAGAAGAGGGGCTGGATCACACAAATACATTTAAAATGTTTATTCATATTATGTCTGCTAATACTCCGTTTGCTGTAACAGGTCAGATGGCCAAGCTCAGCAATAGTGGGACAGGGAAATACACTCCACCTACTTCCCTGGTGGGAAGCGCTGCAAAGTCACCTGGCCAAGGGTGCGGAAGTGTAATTTCTCACAAGGAGGGAGGAGGAATTGCAAATGATAACCAATCTGCAACAAATTTCACTTACAGAAGTCCTCAGAAGGCTTCAGACTAGCTATTATTTTGAGTTATAGAGTCAACTCTACTTCCTTCTCTGCTTAATCCTGAGGGCTTAGTTTGACGGTGTTCAATCAGTGCAAATTAATCATTTATGTAAATTATTTACCATTTTTGTCACTTATCCAACATAATATTGATATGTAAGAATAATAGTTCATGACTTCTTTGATAATTTACTTTTTTTTAAGATTTAATTTTTAGTTATTTTTTTTTACAAATATTTTATTGTCAAGTTGTTTCCATATAACACCCAGTGCTCATCCCCACAAGTGCCCTCCTCCATGCCCATCTCCCACCTCCTCCCCTCCCCCATCAGTCCTCAGTTTGTTCTCAGCATTCAAGAGTCTCTCATGGTTTGCCTCTCTCCCTCTCCCCCACTATTTTCCCCCTTCTTCTCCCCACGGTCCTCCGTTAAGTTCCTCCTAATCCTCCTATATGTGCAAACATATGATATTTGTCCTTCTCTGCCTGACTTATTTCGCTCAGCATAACACGCTCAAGGTCCATCCATGTTGCTACACATGGCCAGATTTCATTGTTTCTCATTGCCATGTAGTATTCCATGGTATAGATAAACCACATCTTCTTGATCCATTTGTCCGTTGATGGACATTTAGGCTCTTTCCATGTTTTGGCTATTGTTGAGAGTGCTGCTGTGAACATTGGGGTACATGTGCTCCTATGCATTCTTTGATAATTTTCTAGGTGAAAGCCCAGATAGCATAATCTATTGCTCATTGGTAATATCTGTTCACAAATCAGAACTCTTTTAAAGGAAACATTTTTCTTAAAGTTTTATTTATAACAAATTTCCAAGGTCCAATTAGGCATTCAGAGGTAACACATTTCTAAAGTGGCATGTCTTTACAATAAAATTAATTTTAAAAAATGCTTCATGAGTAACTGCAATTTCCTAGATCAATAATAAAAATCTCTTCTGTGGTTAGAATCTCAGCAGTAGAAGGACAAATTAAGAGATATAAGTAATATAATATTTTATTGTATTTTTAAATATAATTTATTGTCAGTTTGACTAACATACAGAGTATAAAGTGTGCTCTTGGTTTTGGGGTAGATTCCTGTGGTTCATCACTTACATACAACACCCAGAGCTCATCCCAACAAGGGTCCTCCTCAATAATAATGTAATATTCTAAAGAAAACTTAGTTCTCTAGGCTTTTGTATTACTTATTTAACTAAAAACATTGCTTCCTGGCTCACAACTTTAGGGTTCTCATTCTAAGGTTGTCTTACCAGATATAGTTTCCAGAAATTAAGTGAGGAATGATACTTGAAAGTGGTACCATGAGAGTGTATAGTGCTATACTAGTGTCCCCTGCTGGATCCATTTACAAGAGCTAAGAATTTAAAAACTGTGGAGTTTTAATATAAATGGGGCTTTTGGGGGTGCCTGGGTGGCTTAGTTGGTTAAGCTTCCAACTTTCACTTAGGTCATGATCTCACGGTTTGTGGGTTCGAGCCCTGCGTCGGGCTCTGTGCTGACTGCCAGCTCAGAGCCTGGAGCCTGTTTCAGAGTCTGTGACTCCCTCTCTCTCTGACCCTCCCCTACTCATGCTGTCTCTCTCCTAGAAATAAATAAAACATTTAAAAAAATAAATAAATAAATGGGGCTTTGGGATTTTTGTTTGTGTTTTTAACAAAAGGAAAACCTAACTGACAAAGGATTATTGTGTGTGTTAAATGCTATTTATTATTAAAGAAAATAAGATGTTTATAATATTTCTTGTTTCACAGGGTCTATTTGATTTGTAAAGTATATTTTTGTCAGTCACGTTTGTTGACTGAAAAATATAATTAGTTTGTGTGGACTGTCCTTGCTACCAAGAAGCAGAATTATACTTCAGATTGTTACAAGAGAAAAAAAATATATATGTATGTGTGTGTTTGTGTATGTGTGTATGTAGCTGTTAGACTACCAGAGCAATGACCATATCTAATTAGAAAATTCAGTCATGTTCCTCTTGTTTATATTTAGTTGAAGAGATTAAATATGAGCTGGTTTTTTTTTTTTAAATCAGGCTTTTTGTCTTGAGAATAATGGTATTCTGCTACCACATTTGAGACTTATAAGATTCAAATATACTTACAGGACACAAGTACACTCTAATTTACTGTTCTTTAGACATAGTTAGCCATCTTTACTTTCTTAAAGAGGTTAAAATCCTAGTGTGCTTGAAGGTTAAACAGACTCCAGTTCCTTAGCATGTTCAGTGCTCTTCGTGGAGAACTTCAGCCTGTGTTGATAATAATACATGTGTCTATTTAGCTTCATCTAGAAGGATAAAATATGTATGTCCCATCCTTAATATTTTTTAAATCCTTGATATTATACCTTCCTTGTGAATGTCAAAATGCATCTTTTATTTGTTCTTATTAAGGGGCTTGTGACTTAAATAGCCTCTATTCTGTGACTTCCATTCCCTATGTGGGAATAACAAAAATGTGGAAATAAAGTGACCTATGATTCCTGATTGCCAGTAATTAAATTAGGACAGCTCATTTCTGACTTTAGTCCACAAGTTCTTTGGTAAATACATTATCTTATTTTTAAAAAATATTTTACTTAATATTCTTATTGTAATAAAGGTGCGGGTAGTTGGAGTTACCTGTGCAGCCTGCCCATTCCCATGCATGAATGATCTTAAATTTCCTGTAGTTGTGCTGGATGAGTGTAGTCAAATAACCGAACCGGCCTCTCTCCTTCCCATCGCAAGGTAACGTAAAAACTTCCTTTCCAAAATGCACTCATATATCATAATTATTTCAAATAATTTTGCACTTCAAACTCTTACCAACCTTTTGTGAAAATTCCTAGCAATTTAGGTACTAAAGCGATTTTTTTAAAAGAATGCAGAGGGAAATTTGAGGGTGGTAATATGTCAAAATTTTGTTAGATCACAGATTAGACATTTGGGTCACATAATTTTTTTTTTTTTAAGTTTTCGTTTTAATTCCAGGTAGTTAACATACAGTGTTATATTAGTTTCAGATGTACAATACAGTGATTCATCAATTCTGTACATCGTCCTGTGCTCATCACAAGTGCCCTCCTTAATCCCCATCACCTGTTTCAACCCATTCCTGCCACCCACCTCCCCTCTTGCAATCATCTATTTGTTCTCTATAGTTAAGATTTTGTTTCTTAGTTTATCTCTCTCTTATTTTTTCCCTTTCTTGTTTATTTTTAAATTCCACATATGAGTGAAATCATATGGTATTTGTCTTTCTTTGACTGATTTGTTTCACTTAGCATTATATTCTCTCACTCCATCTGTGTCATTGCAAATGGCCAGATTTCATTCCTTTTTTATGGCTGAATAATATTCCATTGTATCCATTCATCAGTGGATGGACACTTGTGCTGCTATTATATCTTGCCTATCGTAAATAATGCTGCTATAAACGTGAGAGGGCATGTATCCCTTTGAATTAGTATTTTTATATCCTTTGGGTAAATACCTAATAGTGCAGTTGCTAGATCATAGGGTAGTTGTATTTTTAACTTTTTGAGCTGTTTTACATGGTGGCTGCACCAGTTGGCATTCCCACCAACAGTGTACGAGGGTTCCTTTTTCTCCACGTCCTGGCGAACGCCTGTTGTTTCTTGTGTTGTTGATTTTAGCCATTCTAACAGGTGTGAACTGATATCTCCTTGTAGTTTTGATTTACATTTCCCTGATGACAGGTCACATAATTTCTAAAGCCTTGATAACACTAGTGCTAGAATTATACTAGGAACTTGCAGGTTTCTCAACTAGATTAAAGGCTCTTCTTTAGTTCTAATTTGAGAACCTAAATCTACTGAAGAATGTTCTTTAGTTGCTTACTTTATAAAGTTCCAGTGTTTGGGTTCTGAAAATAAAATTTATGTTATGAAAGGATATAAACTATATACAGAAAAATGAGTTGAAAATGAAAGTTTGTCTATTAAAATTTAGAAAACTATGAAATCTTCTAAGCTATATCAGCTAATTGAAACATTGTACCTTTAAAGCATCTCTAACTGAGGGATCCTAAAGGCAGTGTAAAGAGTGCTAGACTTGGAGTCAATAGGCCTGAGTTCTAATCCTTGTTCTATCCCCAGTTAATGAGGGGACAGGGTACCAGCTGTCATGATTTGCCCGGGATTTGGGATGTCCTGCATCACGGGAATTTTAGTTTAAACAGGGACAGTCCTGGGCAAACCGAGATGAGTCGGTCACCCCCCACTCAGGAGCCAGGAATGGAGGAACAGTAAAGGCCCTGCACGGAGTATAGAGGAGTAATACTTGTGGAGTACCTACTGTATATTAAATGCATTATGTACTTTACTAAGTCCTTTTAACAGTTATGCAAGGTAGTAACATCCAGGTCATTGGTAAGAGTGCTGAAGCTTGGAGAAGTTAAATAACTTGTTGTATCCATAGAATATAATAGAGTTGAGATTTAGACACAAGTTTTCTACAAAACATTGGATATTTTCCCACAATATCCTACATCAATTTAGAAAGACATTTAGCTCCAGGAACTTAATTTATTTCATCTCTAAAGCAAGAGTTTAAGGCAAATGACTTCTAAGAAAGCCTCTAAGTTTACAGAATTTAAAAGTCATTGTTTCTCAAAATGTGTTCTGCAAAATGCTAATTCCATGCTGGGGCAGGGGGATATTTAGTAAGTTTTATGTAGGAAAAAGTTGTAAAGGATTTTTTACTGAGTAAGTTCAAATCCTTTTAATACATTTATTAGCATTATTAAGCCTCGTTAGTTGCCAGAACTCTTCGGGAACACATGGAAAATAGTGCAGCAAATGATGTCAATGCATGCCTTCTCTTGTTGCTTAGATTAATTTTTGGAATTCTGTTTTTAGGTTCGAATGTGAAAAGCTGATTCTTGTTGGAGATCCCAAACAGCTTCCTCCTACTATTCAGGGTTCTGATGCAGCTCATGAAAATGGATTGGAACAAACTCTTTTTGATCGGCTTTGCTTAATGGTACTACTGCTCAATTCATACAGAATTATCATTTACGTATTATATACTGTGTAGATTGATAGAAAATAAAAATATTAGAAGACCTAGTCCCTGCCCAAGATAATTATAACTGTTTAGGAAGTACCCCTCTTAAAGATAACTAGCACTCTGTAATTTAAGTGCCCTCTTATAGACAGGCGAGAATTCTACCACTGAACCACCCATGCTAAGTGCACTTTTATAAAGTGAATCTTTTCCCCATATACGACTTTAGTAGTGGGTAGTAAATATATTGCTTTTGCTCTAAAATCTAAAAATACTGTATGTCTCTACTATCCATGTCCCCTATTGTAGAGCTGTTGTAGAGTTACGCTTTGCATTTAAAAGAATTTTTTGAATTAATTATATATCTACTATATATATTTTAACATTTATTTTCAGAGAGAGCTAGAGGAGAGAGAGAGAGCGTGAACGGGGGAAGAGCAGAGAGAGAAGGAGAGACAGATCCCAAGCAGGCCCTGCACTATTAGGGCAGAGCCCAACACAGGACTCAAACTCATGAACCATGAGATCATGACCTGAGCCGAAATCAAGAATCTGACACTTAACCAACTGAGCCACCCAGGCACCCCTAATTATTAATACATTTTTAAATAGAGGTGACATTCACATACTATAAAATTAACCATTTTTAAAGTGAATAATTTGGTGACATTTAATACGTTCAAAATACTGTGTAACCACGGGCTCTATTTATTTCAAAACACTTTTATCACCCCAAAATATAACTTTATACTCAAATAGCAGTTTCTCCATTTCCTCCTCTCTCCAGCTCCTGGCAACCATGAGTCTGTTTTCAGTCTGTATAGATATATCTAGTCAGGACATTTTATATCATACAGTCTTACAACTTTCATATCATATACAACCTAGAATGTATATAATATGTGACCTTTCATGCCTGATTTCTGTCACTTAGCATAGAGTTTTTGAGGTTCATCCGCATTGTAGCATATATCAGTACTGTATTACATTTAAAAAAATGCATTCACAATGTACTGCAGCCATTACCCTACTTATTTTATTATCCCAGCAGAAACTTTGTACCCATTAAACACTAATTCCTCATACACTTCTTTCCTGTGTTCCTGGTAACCTCTATTCTGCTTTCTGCCTCTGAAATTTCCTACTCTAGGTGCTTCATGTAAGTACAATCATATGATATTTGTCCTTTTGTGTTTGGCTTATTTACTTGGCATAATTCATTCAGAGTTTGTCTATGTTGTAGTATTTATCAGAATTTCATTCCTTGTTAAGGCCAAATAATATTCCATTGTATATAATATCACATATCATTTATCCACTCATGTATGGATGGATATTTGGGTTGTTTCTGACTGTCAACTATAGTGAATAACGGTGCCATGAACATTGGTATACAAATACCTATTCAACTCTCTGCTTTCAGTTGTTTTGAGTATACACGCAGAAGTGCTGCTACTGGGTCATATAATAATTTTTTTTTTTAATCCATTCTCTTTGTTTTTTAACTTTGTATTCAAATTCCAGTCAGCTAACATACAGTGTAATATTAGTTTCAGGTGTACAATATAGTGATTCATCACTTCCATACATTACCCGATGCTCATCACAAGAGCCCTCACTAGGCCTCATCACCTATTTAACACCCCCCCCCCCCCACTTCCCCTCTGGTAACTACATCAGTTGGTTTTCTGTAGTTAAGACTCTGTTTCTTTTCTTTTTTCGTTTTTTTTTTTTTTTAAACATTTATTCATTTTTGAGAGACAGAGCTCAAGCGGGGCTTGGGCAGAGAGAGAGGGAGACACAGAATCAGAAGCAGGCTCCAGTCTCTGAGCTGTCAGCACAGAACCCAATGCGGGGCTTAACTCATGAACTGTGAGATCAGGACCTGAGCTGAGGTCAGACACTTAACCGAGTGAACCACCCAGGTGCCCCTTGACAGTTTCCTTTGATGAACAAAAGTTCCGTAATTTTGGTGAAATCCAATTTATCTTTTTTTTTTTTTTTTTCTTGTGTTGCTTGTGCTTTTGGGGTCAGATCCATGAAGCTTTGTCCAGTATTATACAGATTTTCCCCACTGTTTTCTTCTAAGAGTTTTATTGTCTTAGTCTTACATTTAACTTAAGATTCTTTAATCCATCTTGAGTTTATTTTTGTAAAGGTTCTTTTTTTCCATGCATATATTCAGTTTTCCCAGCACCATTTGTCAAAAAAATCTATCCTTTTTCCCCATTGAATGGTTTTGGCACCCTTGTCAAAAATCAGTTGACTATGTACAGGTTTCTTTCTGTGCCCTCTATTCTAGTCCATTGGTCTATATTATTTAATTTTTTATGGCTGAATAATATTCCATTGTATGCATATACCAATTTGCTGATCTATTATTACTATTGTTTTGATGCAATATTGTAAATCAAGCTATTTTTATAAGCAGATTAAAATATTACAGCCAAAATAATATATAAAACCTACCAAAAGAAAAATTTTATCAATGTTGCTAGTTTAAATTGAATTTAAGGAGTTATTTTGCTGTTTGAACTTTCAATAATCTGTACTTTTTTGAGAGAGAGAGAATGAGAGAGGAGAAAGAGAGGGAGGGAGGGAGAAAGAGAAGTGGGGCTCACCCAAAGTGGGGCTTGTGCTCATGAACCATGAGTTCATGACCTGAGCTGAAGTCAGATGCTTAACTTACTGAGCCCCCCAGATACCCAATATTCTGTACTTTCTTAACAGAAGAAGACAAATGAAAATGAAACTAAAAGAATGATTAAATTTCAAATAAATGTTTCTTCACCCTTAAGAGATAGTATTTTCTAAAAGATCCTTCTAAGAAGATTTTACATGGATGGATTGATTGCTTTGCTCTAAAAGGTAGACATATTAGTGCTCTCATGCTTTCCCCCTTTTCTTATCCCTTCCCATATTCCTATTTTATTAGTTACATTATTCTTTTTGTTCTATAATTATAATTTGTATAGTTGTTTAGAATCATTCTATATATTTTTTAACTTTCAAAAAAAGTGTTTATTTTGAGAGAGAGAGAGAGTGTGTGCTCACATTCATGGATGTGGGGGTAGGCAGAGAGAGAGGGAGAGAGAAAATCCCAAACAGGCTCCACACTGTCAGCATAGAGCCCTGACCCAAGGCTCAGTCTCACAAACTGTGAGATGATGAGCTGAGCTGAAATCAAGAGTCAGGTGCTTAACTGACTGAGCCACCCAGGTGACCCTAGAATTAGTTCTATATTTAGAAGTTTCTATATCATTCATCTGGGTGCCTTGGACTTCATCCTCATTTTTTTTCAAGAGTGGCTTATAGATGCATACTTTCCTGAGTCCTTTTTGTTTCATAATGTATTGCTTTTAAATGTAAAAGGCATCTTGGCTTATTGAATAATTGCATCAAGTATTACTGTGAATTGTAGGGCCAGCCTGATTATTTTTCCCTTGTAATGATTTATTTTTCCTACCTGGCTACAAGAACTCTTTTTATGACCTTAAAGTTTATAAATTTGCCACAGTATATCTCAGTGTGGAGCTTTCTGCAACTAATCATTCTGTAATGAAAGTTCTCTCAAACTGGAGATTCTTTTGTTTCTTTGTTGGAGGAAAGATTTTTGCTCCACCTGATGCATTCTGCATAGTAGCTTAGTCTGTGTAGGATGCTATAACAAAATATCATAGACTGGGTGGCTTAATCAACAGACATTTATTTCTCACAGTTCTGGAGACTAGGAAGGCCAATATCAAGGTTCCTTCAGATTTGGTTCCTGGTAAGAATGCTCTTCTTGGCCATGTCCTTACATGATGGAAAGAGAAAAAAACAAACAAACAAAAAAAAACAACCCTCTGGTCTCTTCCTTTGCTGATAAGGAAACTAATCTTATCATAAGAACCTCATCCTCATGACCTCATCTAAACCCAGTTAACTTCCAAAGGCCCCGCCTCCAAGTATCATCTCTGTGGGGTTTAGGGCTACAACATAGGAATTGGGGTCAGGGACACATTTGGTCTAAAATACAGAGGCCCCCCAATTATTTTTATATTGGGTATCTTTATCTGTTTCCATTAATGTTACTTTAATTTCATCTTCATTATCTGTGAAGGCTTTCTACTATGTCTGTTCCCCTTACACCGAGTTTGAAGTTGCACTGAGTTTTGATTTGGGTTATAGTGAGTTTTATAAAGAAATTCCATTTGTTCTTTGCTGCCTTTGGTTCTCTAATGATACTGTTTTGAAAATTAGTTTGTTTCCTGAGGATTGAAATTTCCCTTTTAATCTCATTATCTTTTTAAATCTCATTGTCTTTTCGTCACCTCACTTTTGAGATTTTGTTTCACTTAGTTATATTCTGATTATATTCTAAAGCTTGGGTACTTGAGGGAAACTTTTCTCTGTTTCTTGGTTATATTTTGTTTAGGCTGGGTTCTATACTTATCATTTGCATTGTCTTCTTCCTTTATTTTGTTAATTGGAGCTGGGGAAGCTGTAGTATGTTAGCATAGTTGCCATTCCTGTTTGATCTCCTTATGTTCATGCTCTCTCAGATTTGTAATCTGTATTCTCTATTTTCTTAGTACCCTGAAAATAGGGTGTGGGGAGTGGGGTAGGAGTGGGATTGGAATAGAACTACATTAAGAATGTATACTGTCTTTTTTTTTTTTTTGCTTACATGAGCTCTCCCAATTCTAAGGTTTTATTAAATATCCAGTGTCAGGATTCATTCACATGGTTGGAGGTATTATCCCTGTCCCAGACGGGGAATATTCCTGGACTTCAGGTGTCCCCCCAGTTTGATGTTTTATCCTCAGAGCCTTCCCTTTACTAAAAACTGCTCAGTTTACTTTTCCTCGTTCATTACTATTCTTAGGAGCCATTTCTACTTTATGACTTCTAGAGAAGTTAGGAATCTCACCATACAGATGATCCTTGACTTAACAGTATTTTGACTTAACAATTTCAACTTAATGATGGTGTGAAATTGATACACATTTAGTAGAAACTATCCTTTGAATCTTGAGTTTTGATGTTTTCCCCAGGCTAATGATATGCTTTAGGATCATCTCTCATGACGCTAGGCAGTGCAGCGAGCACAGCTCCCGGTCAGTGACATGATCATGAGTATAAACACCCTGTACACTTACACCCATTTTTGCACCCATACAGCCATTCTGTTTTTCACTCTCAGTATCGTATTAAATAAATTATATGAAATATTCAGTACTTCATTATAAATTAAGCTTTGTGTTGGATGATTTAGCCCAATTACGTGCTAATGTAAGTATTCTGAGCATGTTTAAGGTAGGATATGCTAAGCTATGATGTTCCATAGTGTAAGTGTATTAAATGCATTTTCACTTATGATGTTTTCAACTTATGATGAGCTCATCAGGATGTAACCCCGTCATAAGTCAAGAAAGATCTGTACTACATTTCTCCCTTCCACTTTAGAATTCTGTTTCTTTCTTGACAAGCACTTTATAAACTTTACGGCACTAAGTTGGCTCTAAACCTTTCTTTGGTGCATGGCTACTGAATTTTTCCTTTGCTGTTGTTTTTAGTATTTTGTTGTAGGTGTTTCTTTAGATATTGGAGAACAGATTCTGCAAGGCAACGTTACTCTACCTTTTTCAGAAGTTTCCCCTTACACTGAGTTTCAAGTTGCATTGTTTTGAATTAAGTTGTACTCAATTTTGTGAAGACTCAAGCTTTCAATGATCTTGAGTTATTAATTGTAACTGAATTGAATCATACAACTTTCTACCCCTTCCATGATAAGTAAGTGTCCAGATTCTTTTCAATCAGACCTTTCCATTGGCTTTTTAAAAATCTCAATTTAAAAACTTATTTAAATTCTTAAAACATTTTTAAATAGTTAACCTAGTCACATGATTCAAAATGCAAATTCTAAAGGAACCACAAAGTAGAGTGAAAACTTTTACTCCTGTCCCCCAACCACTCAGTTTCTTTCCCCCAAAGCACTGTCATCTTTTTCTTGTATTCTTCTAGCGATAACTTATGCCAGTGTAAGCAAATACATAAAATATTTTCCCCTTTTGCAAATGCTACCATCCCATGCATGCTGTTTCGCTCCTTGCTTTTTCACTTATCTTTTGTCAGTGGCTTTTAAAATATGACATAGATTATTGAGGGAATCTTAAAAGGACAAATAGGGGCGCCTGGGTGTCTCAGTCGGTTAGGCCTCCGACTTTGACTCAAGTCGTTATCTCCCGGTTCGTGGCTTTGAGCCCTGCGTCAGGCTCTGTGCTGATAGCTAGCTCAGAGCCTGGAGCCTGCTTCAGATTCTGTGTCTCCCTCTTTCTCTGACCCTCCCCTGCTCACACTGTCTCTCTCTCTCTCTCTCAGAAATAAATAAAAACATTAAAAGTTTTTTTTAATATAAAAGGACAAATAAAAGATAGACTGAAAAGTGGATTTATTTACAGAATGTAATGGAATTGGATTTACAAAATGGAATATATAAAACAGTTAAGGTGAATGAACTTGATCCACATAGGTAATTCTTATAAACATAGTGGAGGTTGAAAGAAGCAAGGTACAAAGGGATACAAAGTATAAAATACAATTTATGTGAATTTCAAAAATACAACAAATAATGTGTATTATTCATAGATACATGCCTATGTATTAGACATGTAAAGCTTACATGGTAATGCCATAAAACACATTCAGTATTGGAGCTATTTCTAGAGAAGGTGGTAGAGAAAATAGAGGAGTGTGAGGGGTAGCTATCTATGTCACATTTCATGTTTTAACAAAAAAAAATCTGAAATAAAATGACTAAATACTAATGTCAGATCTGTGTGGTACATACATTGAGTATCATATTTTTTTTTGCTCTTCTGTATATTTGAACTCGTTCAGAATTAATTAAAAGAAATAAAAATAATATCTATTATTATAGAAAGTGTGGAAACTACAGAAAACTTAAAGGTTAAAAAAAAATCTGTAATAACCTCAGTGCCCCCAAGAGAAAATCCTTTGTAATATTTTGGTATCATTCCCTCTAGCTTTCATCCTAGGAGTGTCTGCATATATCAAACATATACCCTCTAAGAATACATATGTTTGATATATGCTCACACAATGGAATATCATTCAGCCATCAAAAAAGAAGGAAGTCTTGCCACTTACAACAACATGGATGTACCTTGAAAGCATTATGCTAAGTGAAATAAATCAGAAAGAGATAAATACTATATGTTATCACGTATATGTAGAATCTATAAAAAAGCTGACCTCATAGAAACCAAGAATAGAATGGTGGTTCCCAGGAGCTGAGAGGTAGAAAGGTAGGAAAAGGGAGGTGCTGGTCAAAGGGTATAAATTTACAGTTATAAAATGAATACGTTCTGGGGGTCTAATTAACTGCATGATGATTATAGTTAATAATACTATATTATATACTTGAAAATTGCTAAGAGAGTAGATGTTGCATATTCTCACTATTAAAAAAGAAATGGTAATTATGTGATGTGATGGAGGGGTTAGCTAATGCTATGGTGGCAGTCAGTTTGCAATATATAGTATCAAATCAATTCATGGGACACCTTCAACTTATACAGTTATGTTGTACTTATACAATTGTGTTATATGTCAATTATATCACAATAAAACTGTAAAAATATATGTGTATTTTTACATAGTTGAGACCATACCATATAGTTTCTATCTTGCCTTTTATAAACTTTGCATTATAATAAATCATTTCCCTGTGTTATTACTAGCTTTGTAATCATCACTTGTCACAAATATTTTAATCACCAAATATTATGTGAATATACCATAATTTAGTCATTTCTCTAACATTGTTTCCCATACTAAAGAGTGGTCCTTTGAATTTAAAAAAAAAAGATCCTGGGGCGCCTGGGTGGCTTAGTCGGTTAAGCGGCCGACTTTCGCTTGGGTCATGATCTCGCGGTTCGTGGGTTTGAGCCCTGCTTCGGGCTCTGTGCTGACTGCCAGCTCAGAGCCTGGAGCCTGTTTCAGTCTGTGACTCCCTCTCTCTCTGACCCTCCCCTGCTCATGCTGTCTCTATCTCTCTCCTAGAAATAAATAAAACATTTAAAAAAAAAATTTTTTTTTAAAAATAAAAAATAAAAATAAAAATAAAGATCCTTTGAGCATTTTTATATTTTCAACATATTTTGTATTTTTGGCAGAGGTTTCACATGCCCAGCCACTTAGACTCATCCACAAACTTATGCCCTAAATAATACAGAGCACTGTTTTTTTCCTTACTGTTTTTCACCCGTAAAAGATACCTTGTCTGTGTGATCATTAATCCTAGCTTTAACTATGTATTATTATTATTAGAGTAACTTGTAGTTATTCAAAATGTTCAAATAATGCTCCAAAACCTTTTGCAAATAAAGAGCATGCTCTAGAAGAGCCCTAGAGTAGATAGAATATGGACTTCATGATGCACTAACAAAATTGGAACCTTCTTTGAATATTCAGACTGAAAGATGGTTTGTGCCCAAGGAAATTAATGAACTATCAACAAGTCTTTCTAATGTTTTAAAAAAAATTTTTTAATGTTATTTATTTTTGAGAGACAGAGACAGAGTGCAAGTAGGGAGGGGAGAGGGAAACGGAGACACAGAATCTGAAGCAGGCTCCAGGCTTTGAGCTGTCAGCACAGACCCCAACGTGGGGCTTGAACCCACAAACCATGAGATCATGACCTGTGCTGAAGTCAGACAGTTAACTGACTGAGCCACCCACTTGCCCCTCTAAGATATTTTTTTTAAAGATTCCTTTTCAATCTAGTGTCAGGCCACTCCACATACATTATGAAGTCATAATGTTAGGTGCCAAACTTACTAGATAGTAAGTCTAACATTTGATATGCTTTCTTCTTTATAATTTTGTGGTATAATAGTAAGTTACCATGAAGATATTTTTAGTAATTAAATTTTTTTATTTATAGTCTATTCTTTATGGTTGTAATTCATTTACTAAGAGCACAATTGCACAAATGTTCAATATGTTGATGTTTAAAAATTTTTAAATACTATCTTTTTTCCCCCTAAGGAAAAAAAATGCTTTAATTTTTTTTCTGCATTTAAATTTCTTAGGGTCATAAGCCAGTTCTGTTGAGGACCCAGTACCGTTGTCACCCTGCAATCAGTGCTATCTCTAATGACCTGTTTTATGAAGGAAACCTCATGAATGGCGTTTCAGAAACTGAGAGGAGCCCTTTATTGGAATGGCTCCCAACTCTGTGTTTCTATAACGTTAAAGGACTGGAACAGGTAAATGACATTAATGAGACTCAACATGGTTTAGTTTCCGGGTTTAATTTTATTGTTGTTGTTTATATGGTTTTCTTGGTTTTCCGTAGCCTTTCTGGGAAATATAATTTAGGCTCTGTTTCGTATTCCAGATTGAAAGAGATAACAGCTTTCATAATGTGGCAGAAGCTGCTTTTACACTCAAGCTGATTCAATCACTGATTGCAAGTGGGATCGCAGGCTCAGTGATTGGGGTGATAACATTATACAAATCCCAGATGTACAAGGTTTGTGTTACATATTGATACTTAAATATTATAACTTTTTGTTACACTATTTGATAATCACATTTATTGTAGTTGGGTTTGGTACTTAAAAAATTTTCAGGAGTGTAACATTTTTAAAAGTTTTAATTTTTGTGTGGTCTGGCTTTTTTTCTGTATAATTAAATGTAAACCTAACAAGGTCTAATTAAATTCAGTTTACAGCTGTTAGGGCAAAAATGCAAATAAACAAATTAGAGGGAAGAAAATACAGTGTATGCTTTGTGTTTTGGGCCAGATGGGATTCAATCTTTGTTTTTCAAAATGTTCTTTCATTATTATTTCATTTTATTAATAAATCCAAAATTGATAGCAGATATTAATGTACACAGAAACCATTTACTTCTAACTAGTTTTTACATTTTTCTTTTTTAAAAAAAATTTTCCATCTGTTTTATTATTAATCTATCAACTCTGAATTAGTATGAATTCCCCAGCAATAGATAAATCATCACTTTTGATTTGGTTTCCTAATTTATATTGTCATTTAGTTATTTATGAATCATTTTAGAAACTACCAAATCTGTGTGAATCATTAAAAGAAATGAAAATTATCCACTGCTAGTTGCTGTGAATAGGTTCAGGGCTTAAGTTCTTCATGGTCCCTTCCCTGTATGGTCTCTTCTTTCCTCCACAGCTTTGTCATGCACTCAATGCCTTGGACTTTGATCATCCTGATATTAAAGCTGTGCAGGTATCCACAGTAGATGCTTTTCAGGGAGCTGAAAAGGAGATCATTATTCTTTCCTGTGTAAGGACAAGACAAGTAGGATTTATTGATTCAGAAAAAAGAATGAACGTTGCATTGACCAGAGGAAGGAGGCATTTATTGATTGTGGGAAATTTAGCCTGTTTGAGGAAGAATCGACTCTGGGGACATGTGATCCAACACTGTGAAGGTAAAATAAAAACATGTTTAATTCAAGTGTTTTGAATTAAAAATGACTCTTGAGTTAGCGCTTGGAGTGGTTCAGGTAGGACTAGCTCTGAATTTGCCACTGTGTGAGATGACTGAAATATCGTTGTCTCACGTTTTATCTCTTTCTAAGGAAGGGAAGATGGATTACAACATGCAAGCCAGTATGAACCACAGCTGAACCATCTTCTTAAAGATTATTTTGAAAAACAAGCAGAAGAAAAACAGAAGAAAAAGAGTGAAAAAGATAAACCTCATTCACAAAAAGTCATGGCATAGATCATTTGTATTTATATAAATTCAAATTCACTTTACACTATATATTTTTTATTATATTTTTATTACCCTAAAACATTGTTATTGATAAAGCTTTATAATATTTATATAACATTAAATTAACTACATATAAAAATTTGTTCTTCGAAAAAATATAGTTATATTCAGATAGGCAGATGTTGAAGGTAATATAAAATCTTACTAATAAAAATATATTTTTTCTAAAACTTATGGTTTCTTTTTGCTAAAGGAATAAGTTTTACAAAGGGCATGGAAAATACCAATGTTACTTAAAAAATAAGTAAATATCTCAAAAACTCATCTATTAGAACATGGCTACACAGTTGTATCAATACAACCCTTTCTGAACTACAGCTCTATCAGAATCTTTAAAAAATAAATATATTTCATGCCCTGTTACAAGTAAAAACATATTCACAATAACTTTTTAGAAATATAAAAAGAAGAAAAATATTAAAAATTCACTCCTGGAGATAGCAGTGGTCAGTACATGGCCTTGGCCAGCACCCAGCACCATACCTGGTATTGTAGGTGCTCAATAAGTAGCCATTGGTTGAATGAACAAATGAATGAGTGAAAGACTACCTTTGGCTCATTTCCTTCTAGTCTTCTTCCTATGCATTTATTCACATGGTAGTTATTAGTATATAAAATATATAATGGATATAAATTTTTTATTTTGAATTCTTTTTAATACACATGTATAGAAAAGTGTACAAATTACAAGTATACAGCTAAGTGAATTTTCATAAAGTAAAATCTTTGTAATCAGCACTCAGATCGCAGTTGGAACATAACTAATATCGTGGAAGCCCCTTTGTGTCTCACTGCTACTATACTTTCACCTTCAGGGTAACCAGTATCATAATTTTTAGAAACATAGGTTTGTAATGCGTGTTATCATGTGCAGGCTTTTGGACTTTGTAGATATGGAATCATATTATGCTTCTACATGTGATTGGTTAAATATTCTCATGAGATTCATTCACATTGTTTTGAATATTGGTAGTTTTTAATATTCCTGTTTGATATTCCATTGTAAAAATAACTGTAATTCACTTATGTATATTACTCTTTTCCATCAGTTTTATTGAGAAATAATTGACATACATCACCGCATAAGTTTAAGGCACACAGCATGATGGTTCTCTTTCCATGTATCATGAAATGATTACCACGGTAGGTTCAGCTAACACCCATCTTCTCATATAGTTACAATAAAAAGGAAGGAAAAAATTTCCTTGTGATGAAAATTCTTAGGTTTTTTTGTCTTAACAACTTTCCTGTATATCGTACAGCAGAGTTAGCGATAGTCATCCTGTTGTCCATTACATCCCAAGTACTTATTTATCATGTAAGTGGCAAACTTTTGATCACCTTTCTCCAACAACCCCTTTGTCTACCCTCCACTTCTAGTAACCACAAGTCTGATCTCTTTTTCTAGAAGTTTGGGTTTTTTTGTTTTTAATATGCCACATATAAGTAAGATCATACGTATTTGTCTTTCTTGGACTTACTTTAACATTATGCCTTCAAGGTCCATCCATGTTTTCATAAATGGTAGGATTTTCTTATTTTTTGTGGCTAAATAATATTCATATATGGGTGTTATATTCATATATGATATATATTCATATTTACATATGATATATATCACATCTTCTGGGGTTTTTTTTAAGTAAGCTTTGCACCCTTTGTGGGGCTTGAATTCATGACCCTCAGATCAAGAGTCCTATGCACCACTGACTGAGCCAGCCAGGATAACTTCTTTATCCATTCATCCATCGATGGACACTTAGGTTGTTTCTATGTCTAAGCTATTGTAAATAATACTGCTATGAACATGGGGGTGTAGATACCTTTTTGAGTTAGAGTTTTCATTTCCTTTGGATATATCTACAGAATTATAATTGCTGGATCATATGGTAGTTCTATTTTAATTTTTTTTTTTTTTGAGGAAACTCCATACTATTTCCAAGTGGCTATACCAAGTTACAATCTTACCAGCATGCACAAGGGTTCTCTTTTCTCCACATTTACACTGGCAGTTGTCTCATCTTTTTGATGATGGCTAGTCTAACAGGCATGAGGTAATAGATACCTCATTGTGGCTTTATTTTGCATTTCCCTAATGACTAGTGGTGTTGAACATCTTTTCACATACCTGCTGGCCTTTCATATATCTTCTTTGGAGAAATGTCTACTTAGGTCTTTTGCCCATTTTTTTTACCTGATCTTAGAGGAAAAACTTTCACATTTTTATTATTGAATATGATATTAGCTGTGGGCCTGTCATATATAGCCTTTATAATGTTGAGATTTGTTCCTCTCTGCCTAATTTGTTGAGAGTTTATTGTGAATGGATATCAAATACTGTCAAGTGACTTTTCTGTATCTATTGAGATTTTGATGATTTTTGTTGTTGTTTTGTTGCAGTGTATCACATTGATTTGTATACATTGAACTATCCTTGCATTCCAGGAATAAATCCCACTTGATCATGGTGAATGATCCTTTTAGTGTGCATTTAAGTTAGGAAAACAATGCATGAACAAAACAAGAAGTTCAGCAAGGAAATAGGCACCATCTAAAACAAAAAAACAAAGAAATACAACTGAAGAATTCAATAGAGATCTTCAAAAGTAGACTTTGCCATGCAGAAGAAAGAATTTGTGACCTGAAGGACATTGAAAGGGATATTGAAAATTATCTAGAGGAGCAAAAACTAAAAAAAAAAAAGTGAAGAAAGCCTATGGGAATTATGAGACACAATGAAAAGAAACAATATTCACATTATGGGTTCCAGAAGAAGAGAAAGAGAAAAGGACAGAAACTATATTTAAAGCAGAGAACATGAGGAGAGAAATGGACATTCAGATCCATGAGACCTAAAAGAAAGGATCCCAAGTAGGTCTCACACAAAAAGGGCTACACTGCGACACACTGTAATTAAGTTGTCAAAAGTCAACGACAATTTTAAAAGCAGCAAGAGAAAAGAGAGAAGTAAGTTATACACCAGGGAACCTCCATAAGACTATTGACCAGTTTCTCAGTAGAAACTCTTCAGGCCAGGAGAGAATGAGATGACATATTTAAAATCCAAAAGAAAATAACTGTCAACCAAGAATTCTATCACCAGTAGAATCCTTCAGAAACAAAGGGATAAAGAGTTTCCTGAACAAACAAGAACCAAGGGGGTTCATTACCACCAGACCTCCCTCCAAACGGAGTTCTTTGAGCAAAAGTAAAAGAATGCTAATTAACATCATAAACACAGATGGCATAAATCTCACCAATAATGGTAAATATATAGTCATAGTTAGATTCTGCAACATGGTAATAGCGGTACATAATTCACTTACAATCCTAGTTTTAAAAAGGTGGTTATGTCTTTATCAATTTGTTCGATGATTGCTATTTCCTTGTCAAACTTCTTGTGTGTGTTTTTTTCATGTATTGTTTTCCTAATTCCATTTATTTGTGCTTTCTTGTAGTTCACTAAACTTCTTTAAGAGGCTTATTCTAAATTCTTTGATAATTTGTAGATTCCCATTTCTTTAGTGTCAATTATTGAACCTGTATTAGTTTTCTTTGGTGATATCATATTTACCTGATTTTTCATGATCCTTGATTCTTTATGTTGGTATCTGTACATTTGAGTAATCAGACTCTCCTTCCAGTCTTTACAGATTTGCTTTCGCAGAGACAGTTCTTTACCAATCTGCTCAGTTTGGATTTCTTGGTACTGTCCTTGGGCAGGTGGGGCATGCTATTGTCTGTTTTAGGGTGAGGTAAGTTTCCGACCTCTGAGGATTGGGTGGGGGGTTGTGCCACTGGTAGAGGACAGTGGATAGAACTGCTGGCTTGGCCCCCTACCCAAGCGAGGCTACAGGATGGTCTCTGGGTTGCCTGCAGGGCAGCAGGGTAGGATCCAGGGCCCATACGTACGGCTCATTGTTTAGCGACCCAAATCAGGCCAGACCGCACACTGAATTCCCTGGTCAGGTGAGGCCCCTGGTTCTCTGGGGGTGGTGGGGGGCGGGGGGGGGGGTGCCTGGGCTGTGCTCTCTGTTCCAGTGCCACAGTAAGCTGTGCTGTTGAATGGACTGTGTAGCTTCCTGTGTATTTTCCTGTGTATTAGGTTCTGTGGTCAGACGTGCTAAAGGCTCTATTCAATGAGTGGGGCTATGAATTCGATTCTCAAATGCAGTGGGAGAACCATNCTGGTCAGGTGAGGCCCCTGGTTCTCTGGGGGTGGGGGGGGGGGGGGGGGGGGGGGGGGGGGGGGGAGCCTGGGCTGTGCTCTCTGTTCCAGTGCCACAGTAAGCTGTGCTGTTGAATGGACTGTGTAGCTTCCTGTGTATTAGGTTCTGTGGTCAGACGTGCTAAAGGCTCTATTCAATGAGTGGGGCTATGAATTCGATTCTCAAATGCAGTGGGAGAACCATCTTTAACACTGCTAAAGCTCTTTGTTGTCTTAACTCAAACGAGCCCACATACCAAGTTCCCTGGCTGAACGGGACCATTGACTTGGCTTGTTAAACTCTTGGCTCTGATGTCTACCTCTCGGTTTGAGTGCTGCTGGGCCACACGGTTTCCAGAAGTTGTCACCAGTGCTTCTGGTAGATGGGGCCGAAAGCCACTGTTCACAGGGACGGGGCTATGTTGAAGCCTCTTTGTCTGGGTGGGAAGGGGAGAGGCTACTTCAGGCTACTCTGAAATTTCACTGGGAGGAGCCAGAAGTTACCTTCAGCCTGGGATCTGAATTAACCCCTCTGGTTGTGTGTACCATGGGAACACTCCACTCCCAGGACTGGCTTTGTTCTGGGGACAGTCAGCTCTGCCTACCCGCTTCTCTGCTCTACTGCTGATGCTGGATACGGATTCCAGGAGTGCTGGATGCGGATGCCAGACCTTCTGGTCAGAAGGTGCCATAAGACACTCCACGGCAGGTGGAGCTCTGATTCAGGTCCTTGGCTGTGTCTGGGGCAAGCCAGGCTTTAGGACCGGCAGAATTCATTTGAGGAACTAAATCAGGCAGATCTGTAACCTGCTGAGTTCCATGGTCAGAGTTTTGCAGGTAAGCAAAACCCCTGGTTGGGATTACTTCTTGGGCACTGAGGTGTGAACTCAGTCTCACTGTCCTGGTTGTTGTAAGCCCCTGCCTCCTTTGTCCCACTCAGCTTCCCTGCAGATCCCCCGACAGTCCCCAGGGACTGAGATCAGAGTAGGGGCTTCCTTAAATGACCCAGTGCTGGGGATGACTGACTATTCCTCTTGGGCCTCTTTTCTCACTGGAAGATCCAGAGGCTCAGGGGAGACCTCGCCAACTGGTGCTATGCTATCTCGGGGGAAGGGCAATGTGGTCAACATGTAGTCACTTCTTACCCTTTTAATGTAGTCTGTCTCTGATGTGGGAGGTTTCAGCCTCATATTTGTGTTCTAAGATTCTGTAGTGTCTTAGTCTTGAATGGTTGTCGTTCTTGTAGGGGGCGGGGGGCAAAGTCAGGGACAACCTATGTCATCTTGCTGATGTCACTCCTAACTAAATTTTCTTTTTCTAACTAAATTTTTAAAAAACGCTTATTTATTTATTTTGAGAGAGTGTGTGTGCTCATGCACGCATGAGCGGAGGAGGGGCAGAGGGAGAGGGAGAGAGAGAAAATCCCAAGCAGATAACATGGAGCCCAATGTGGGTTTCGATCCCAAGACCATGAGATCATGACCTAAGCCAGACTCAAAAGTCTGACTCTCAACCGACTGAGCCACCCAGGCACCCCCCCAAATTTTATTATTATGAAAAGAATATATTATCTTTGTAGAAAATTTGTAAAATACAGCAGAGTATACAATAGAAAACAAAAAGCACCTAGGAATCCACTACCCAGAGATAATCGTGGCTAACATGTATATATGTAAATAAGTTAACCCATTTGTGGTATGATTTAAATATTAACAAAGGAACATTTACTTATTCTATATGGAAAAATAGCAAGGGCTATTTTTATTATTATAATTAATAGCAATGAAGTGTTTGTCTTTATCAGTTAAAACTGACCAGGGTCAGTAAATACTCATTTTAAAGATGAAGAAAACAGCTTACTTGAATTATTTTACAATAAAAAATGACCAGTCTACCTCTATAAACCTATTCTTTTCTGTTTGAGAACAAATAAAGCCTCTGAACAAACAAAGCTTGCTTTATAAACCTCCAAGCCTTGTCCCAAATATAAAATGCTGTTACTGATTATAACAGCAATTGCACATTTAAGCATTCATGCAAACTGTGGAGAAGTGAGATTGTTGATTTCTCTTTGAAGGTGTACATTTGCTATTAGGATCCACTTTGCTATTTAATGCAAGAAAAACTGATTACCAACAAAGAAGTTTAATAGCTGAGCAGGTGATTCTTAAAATTCTTTTTTCAAAAGTTGTCATGAAAAGAATATATGTTTCATACTCTGTTGACAAACCCTGTCCTTAGAAATATACATTTCAGGGGTTCCTGGGTGGCTCAGTTGGTTAAGCATCCAACTTCGGCTCAGGTCATGATCTCACAGTTTGTGAGTTCAAGCCCCACGTTGGGCTCTTTGCTGACAGTTCAGGGCCTGGAGCCTGCTTCAGATTCTGTGTCCCCCCTTCTCTCTGCCCCTCCCTCATTCATGCTCTGTCTCTCTCTGTCTCAAAAATAAATAAAACATTTAAAAAAAAGAAATATACATTTCAATATTTGAGTCACTTGTGAAAAATCACAAGATAAAATCTGAGATTATGAAGCCCAGCTTAAATCTTCACAATAAAATGTAACTTTTGGTATTGTTCTTTAATATTGGAAGAAAAAGAATGTTTGATTTGGCAATGCAAATGCAAACCTGAAACACAGCATGCTCTTGACTATGGTTTAATTTAAAGACAGCTGTGAAATAGCTTTCTACTAATTAGATTTTTTTTATATTAAATAAGAGTGAAATGGAAATTGGTGATTTACTCGACAGATATTGGATCTTGAAAATTAAATAATTGTTCTGAAAACATTAGCTTAATGCTGACTTGAAATGCCTGCTTCATAATTAGTCATGAGTGAAATGTGTTTAGCTCAAGTTATGTTTTTGGTTTATATTAGCAGGATTTGATGATAAAATAAAGGAAAAATACAATACAAATATCTCTGCAAGCCCGAGTTCTTTTCATCCTGAAATACTAGTTAGGTTGATATTTTTAACTGTTCTGTTTTATTTGGTCTCTTTATTATTGATTTTCTTCCCTATTCTTTTTTTAAAGTTTATTTATTTATTTTGAGAGAGAGAGAGAGAGCGGAGGAGACACAGAGAGAAAGAATCCCAAGTAGGCTCCATGCTGTCAGTGCAGAGCCTGATGCAGGGCTCCGTCTCATGAACTCCAAGATCATGACCTGAGCTGAAAGCAAGAGTTGGACACTTAACCAACCAAACCACCCAGGCACCCCTAGAGTACCTCTTTTAAAACAAAAACTTTGAGTACATGTATTTTATTGGCTGAATTATAATGGATTCATGGGTTTGGGGAATAGAAACTATTCTTTGGTTCAGTTGAAGTCAGTGCATTCATTGAGCATCTACTCTGTACCTGGCCCCATATTCAATGGAGAGCAGGCTGGTTCAGCATTCTGGAACACGTGTGTGCAGCCTGTCTTATTTGTCAACCCAGGCACTGAGTACAGGTGAATTAGTTACATACCACCCTGTGCCTATGTGGGGCAAGCTAAAGCTCTTCCTGATAGAGAAACTTGGCAGAATTCTTGGGGTAAGAATATCAGGCTTCTTTGACCATTCTTTTCAAGTGTCTACTTCTAAATAAGCCAAGAACCACCATGGCATGATGATGTTGGGAGCTCAGATACATTGTTACCTACATTCTCAGGTTCCTTACCCCTAGAGGTACTGTCGGGTTTTAGGGTGTGAGGCAGAGGCCAGATCTTTGAAGACCAGGTAAGGCAACGAGAAGTAGAGGAGAGCTGGATGTGCATGGAGGGAGGTAACTGGTGGAGAATATGCATGGTTGACAAATTCTTGAGGTATGAAAAGGTACCAAGTCTCACAAATGTGTGTGTGTGTGTGTGTGTGTGTGTGTGTGTGTGTAACCAGATAGTCTGTAACCAAGTAGTCTGACTCTTCTCATGTATCACAGACCGTGTCCAGTGTTTTGAATGGATAATGACGACCTTCCACATGGAGACATCACATGAGTGCAGAATCAGGGCATCAGACAAAGTGTAATGAACAGCATTTCAGGGGGAATTGCTGAGTCTAGACATTGTTGTGTGAGATTTGCTTTCATGTATCAGGCAACTATGTAAGCAAGCTGACTGAATACAAGGGACTAAGAACAAAGAACATATTGGAAAGGATGCTATATTCATAACGTTAGTGCCAATAGCTCTTCAAAACTGTATTCTGCATTTCTAATTTGGGATCAGTACCACAATAGGTTCTCAGTGTTTAACTATTGAATAACATAAAATCTAAAATGTCCAGGTCATGTGTTTTCCTTTCTTCTTTTTAAACATTTTATTTTATGTTTTAAACAAATCAAATTGAATTTATCTTACCTTCTAGTATTTGTCCATCTATATTCCTAATTTATATAGTTCAAGCACGAATACCTCACTTTATATTCTATTTTTATTCATTATATCATGTTTCTTTTCCCTTCTTTTTGTCTGTGCTTATTTATATATTTTTGTGTAGGTAATAACACACATGATTCAATAGTCAAGAGGAACAAGAGGGAATAGAGTGAAAAGTCTACCTCCTTCTTGTGTCCCCCAGCTACCCAGGTTTCTTCCCAAAAGTCAACCATTATAAGGTTCTTAAATTTCTTTCCAGAAATATTTTACTAACATACAATAAATATCAGTGACATTGCCCTCTGATGGTAGTCTGTATACACACTTTCTTACACATTGCTTTTGTTTCTTACTGAACTGTATTATCTTCAAGTTCATTTTTTTAAAAAAATCACCTGATATTCATCATCAGCCTAAATTACTCCAACATGCCACTGACCACAGCCTCTCCCTTGCTTCCCCAACATGTACTCCCTGGCTTCATCATGATCTCTCATCTCCTGACTCCTTGCTCTTCTGCCAATCTATCACCTCCTTTGATCTTTTCCTGTCTGCCCAGACACCATTGTGTTAATCACGCTCAACTGCCTTGGTACATTGACTCTTCACTGCAGGTTTTTCCAGGTGATAAAACTCTAACCATGGATTAGTCCAAACATCCTTTTCCATTTCTCACACCTGAGCTGCTGAGTGCTCTTGAGAAAGTTACACTAATGTGCAGATGGGTGCTACAAAATATTTATGATGGCTGATCTCAAAGATCTCATATGCCCAGAAGTTCATGCCCCTAATAAGCCCTTCAACTCATTGTCTCCAGTTACTCTTCCACCAGAATGAATTTTCTAACACACAAAAATCCCCATGAAGTAAATCCCTCCTCCACCCAAGGTTACCACTAATCCAGTCTGTCATTGTAGATTATATTTGCCTGCCTTAAAACTTCATATAAATTGACCCATACAGTATCTACTTTTTCAAGTCTTTTTACTCAACATGTTTTTGAGGTATATCCACATTACTCTGTGTATCAGCATTTCATCCCTTTTAATTCTGAGGAATATTTTATTGTATGAACAAACTGTAGTTGTTTTAAACCTGTTCACCAGTCCTTCACTTCTGAGATAATTTCATCTCCTGCAATTTCTCTGTAACCCCGGCTGGTTAGATGACGGACTCCTGGACTGATCTTCTAAATACTTTATCCTTAGTGTTGTCTATATTTTTGACTTTTTTTTCTCCACTTAGGGAGGAGATTCCTTAGAATTTATCTTTTGTTGTTCTGAAGGACTTTTTTGGTGGAGCAGTTAGGTTTACAATAAAATCAAGAAGGGGGCACAGAGATTCCCCCCACATGGGACTGCCTGCCCCCACACGTGAGGCCTCCCCCATTGTCAACCTCACTCACCAGAATGTACTTTTTTTTTCTTTTCTTTCTTTCTTTCTTTCTTTCTNTTTTTCTTTTCTTTCTTTCTTTCTTTCTTTCTTTTTTTTTTTTTTTTTTACCAAGAATGACCTTACACTGACATATAATCACCCAAAGTTTATAGTTTACCGTAGGGTTTCTTTTTGGTGTTGTACATTCTAATTCTACAGATTTAGACAAATGTATAATGACACATATCCATCATTATAATATCACACAGTATATTCTTGTTGCCTCTGTGTTCTGCCCACTCCTGGAAACCACTGATCTTTTTATAGTTTTGCCTTTTCCAAAATGTCATATAGTTAGACCTATAAAATTATGTACTTTTCTTTTTTAAAAAAATATTTGGGAGGGAGCGCAAGCAGGAGAGGGACAGAGAGGGGGACAGAGGATCTGCAGCAGGCTCTACTCTGACAAGCTGACAGCAGTTAGCCCGATGTGAGGCTCGAACTCATGAATCACGAGATCATGACCTGAGTTGAAGTCAGGCATTCAACTGACTGAGCCACCCAGCTGCCCCCAATTACATACTTTTCATATTGGCTTCTTTCACTTAGTAATATGCATTTAAGGTTTCTCCATGTCTTTTCATGGCTTGATAACTCATTTCTTTTTAGCATTAATAATATTCCATTGTCCGGATGTACCACAATTCATTTATCTATTTACCTACTGAATGACATCTTGGTTACCTCCAAGTTTTGGCATTATGAATAAAGCTTCTATAAACATCCATATTCAGTTTTTTGTTTGGATATAAGCTTTCAACTCCTTTCGGTAAATACCCAGCAGTGTTATTGCTGGATCATATGATAAGAGTATATTTGGTTTATACATAAGAAACTGCCAAACTATCTTCCAAAGTGGCTGTACTAGTTTGTGTTCCCATCAGCAATGAATGAGAGAGTTCCTATCACTCCATATCCTCACCAGCATTTGGTGTTTTTGGTGTTCTAAATCAGGCCATTTTATAGATGTGTAGTATTCTCATTGTTTTAACTCACATTCCCCTGATGACATATGGTGCGGAGCATCTTTTCATATGCTTATTCGTCATCTGTATCTTTGGTGAGGTGTTAAGATCTTCATACATTTTGGATAATAATCCTTCATTAGATGTGTCTTTTGCAAATATTTTCTCCCAGTCTGTGGCTTGTCTTCTGATTCTCTTGATATTTTCTTTTTGTGGGTGCCAAAGTTTTAATGAAGCACAGCTTATCATTTATTTCTTTTATGGATCATGCCCTTGGTGTTGTATCAAAAAAGGCATCGCCATACCTAAAGTATTCTCGCTTTTCTCCTAGTTATTTTCTAGGAGTTTTATAGTTTTGCATTTCACATTTAGGTCTATGATACATTGGGTGGATTTTGTGAAGAGTGTAAAGTCTGTGTCTAGATTCATTTTTTTGCAAGTGTATGTCATGTGTATGTTTCAGTATCATTTGTTGAAGAGACTATCCTTTGATCCATTTTATTGCTTTTCCTCCTTTGTCAAATATCAGTAGAATATATTTATAGGGGTCTATTTCTAGACTCTATTATATTCTATTGTCTATTCTTTTACCAATACCACGCTGTCTTGATTACTAAAACTTTATAGTAAGTCTTGAAGTTGATAGCATCAATCTTTCAATCTTGTTCTTGTCCTTCAATATTGTGTTGGCTGTTCTGGGTCTCTTGCCTTGCCACATAAACTTTGGAATCAGTTTGTCAATATCCATAAAATAGTCTGCTGGGATTTTTTTTTTAATGTTTTATTTATTTCTAGGAGAGAGAGAGAGACAGTGTGAGCAGGGGAGGCTCAGAGAGAGAGGGAGATAGAGACTCTGAAATAGGCTCCAGGCTCTGAGCTGGCAGTCAGCACAGAACCCGACGCTGGGCTCGAACCCATGAACTGCGAGATCATGACCTAAGTGAAAGTCGGACGCTCAACCGACTAAGCCACCCAGGCGCCCCTGCTGGGATTTTGATTGGGATTACATTGGATTGACAGATGGAAATGGGAAGAACTGATATCTTGACAATATTGAGTCTTCCTGTGCATGAGGATGGAAACCTATTTATTTAGTTCTTCTTCAATTTTGTTCTTCAGGGCTTTGTAGTTTTCCTCAAATAGATCTTATATTTTAATAGATTTGTACCTAAGTATTTCATTCAATCAGGTGCTAATATAAATAGTATTGTGTTTTCAATTCCAAATTCCACTTGTTAATTGTCAACATATAGGAAAACAATTAGCATCTGTTTATTAACCTTGTAACTGGCACCCATGCGATAATTGCTCATTAGTTTCAGGAGATTTTTTTTGTGGACTCTTTTCTACAGAGATCAATTAAATCATCTACGAAGAAAGACATTTTTGTATTGTCTTTCCTAATCTCTTTGTCTTTTATTTCCTATTCTTGCCTATTGCATTACCAAGGACTTCTAGTAGGATGTCAAAAAACAGGGGTGAGAGGGGACATCCTGCCTTATGCCTGTTCTTTGTGGGAAACCTTTGAGTTCCTCACCATTACGTATGGTATTCACTGTAGGTTTTTTGAAGCTAAGCTTTATCAAGTTGAGAAAGTTCCCCTCTATTCCTAGTTTACTGAGACTTTTTATCATTAATAGGTATTGGATTTTGCCAAATGCCTTTTCCATGTCTATAAGGATGGTCATGTGATTTTTCTTTCCCAATTTTTGATGTGGTGAATTATATATAAATCCCACTTGGTTGTGGTATATAATTCTTTTTGTGCTTTTTTGGATTTCATTTGCTCATAATTTGTTGAGGATCTTTGCATCTATGTTCATGAGAGATAACTGTTCTATAGTTCTCTATAGTTCTCTTGTTATGTCTGACTGGTTTGGATATTAGGGGTAATGCTGGCCTCAAAACAAAACAAAACAGTGAGTTAGGAAGTATCCCCTCTGCTTCTATCCTCTGGAAAGAGATTGCAGGGAATTGGCATAATTTGGTATAATTTCTTCTTTAAATGTTTGGTAGAATCCGCCAGTTAACCCATTGGGGGTCTGATACTTTCTGTTTTGGAAGGTTATTAGTTATTGCTAAAATTTCTCTAAAAAATATAGGCCTTTGCAGATTGTTTTTCTTCTATGAGTTTGGCTGATTGTATCTTTCAAGGAATTAGTCCATTTCCATAGGCTCACACCCCGCTTTGGGCTCCACAATGAGAAGGAAGCCTGCTTAAAGTTCTCTCTGACCCTCCCTCACTCTCTCTCTCTCTCTCAAAATAAATAAATAAATATACTTTTTAAAATAGAAATGTGTTGTTTAGTGTCCATATACTTTGGAATTCTGTACTTATCTTTCTGTTATTGATTTCTAGTGTAATTCCATTGTGGTCTGAAAGCAAATATTGTATGATTTCTATACTTTTAAATGTGTTATGGTGTTTTATGGTCCATAATATGTTCCAGCTTGGTACATGTGGTAAATGTTCCATGTATGAGACAAATGTGTATTCTGCTATTGTTGAATGAGGTAGTCTAGAGATGTCAATTATATCCAGTTCATTGATGGTGTTGTTGAACTCAACTATGTCCTTACTGATTTTCTACTTGTTGGACTGTTCATTCCTGAGAGGGGTGTTGAAGTCTCTGATTATATTAGTGGATTTATCTATTTCTCCTTACAATTCTATCAGTTTTTGCTTCCCTTAAGTTGATGCTCTGTTCTTAGGTGCATATATGTTAAGGATTGTTATGTCTTTTGGAGAAATGATTCCTTTATCATTATGTAATACCCTTCTTTATTCCTGGCAACTCTCATTACTTTGAACTCTGTTTTGTCTGAAATTAATATAGCTATGCCACTTCTTTTGATTAGTTGTTAGGATGGTGTATTTCTCTCCTTGCACTTATATTTAATCTATATTTGTCTATAGTCAAAGTGGTTTTCCAGGAAACAACATATAGTTGTGTTGTTTTGTGAACCACTCTGACAAACTCTGTTTTTTAATTGGGGCATTTAGAGTGTTGACATTCAAAGCATGATTATTGATATAGTTGGATTAATAACTCCCATTATCATTATTGTTGTTGTCCTTGATCTTTATTCCTGTTTTTGTCTTCTTGTCTTTTTCTACCTTTTATGGTTTCAATTGAACATTTTATATGATTACATTTTCTTTTCCTCCTTAGTATGTTAGTTATACTTCTGTTTTTGTTTTTGTTTTTACTGCTTTTAGTGATTGCCTAGAGTTTGCAATATATATTTATGACTAATCCAGATCCATTTTCAAAAAACATTATACCACTTCACAGGTAGCATGAGTACCTTATAATAACAAAATAAACCTAATTCCTTTCTTCCATTCCTTGTATCTTTGCTTTTATTCATTTCACTTATATAATAAGCAGACATAAGCATACATATACACATAAGTATACATAACTGAATACACTGTTGCTATTACTAGTTTGAACAAATTGTTTTCTGTTAGATCAATTAAAAATAAGAACAATAAAGGGTTCATTTTACTCTCATTTATTCTTTACTTGATGTTCTTCTTCTTTAGGTAGATCTGAATTTCTGAACTATATCATTTTCCTTCTTTCAAAAGAACTTATTTTAACATTTCTGACAAGGCAAATCTACTGGCAAAAAAAATGCCCTTAATTTTTGAATTCCTGAGAAAGTCTTTTTTTCACCTTCACTTTTGAAGGATAATTTCTCAGGGTACAGAATTTAAGGTGGGTGGTGTGTTTTTGTCTCAACACTTTAAATATTTCACTCCACCGTCTTCTTGCTTACATGGTTTCTGAGGAGAAGTCACCTGTAATTGTTATCTTTGTCCCTCTACAAGTAAGGTGTTCCTCCCTGCCCTGACCCAGCTTCTTTTAGTATATTTTCTTTATCTTTGATTTTCTGTAATTTGAAAATGATAGAGCCTAGATGATTTTTGGAGGGGTTGGGGAGGATGAGGCATTTATCCTGCTAGGTGTTCTCTGAGGCTCTTGGATCTGTGATTTGGTGTTTGGTATTATTTTGGGGGGAAATTTCAGTCATTATTGTTTCAAATATTTCTTTGCATTTCTCATAGGCTTAGAGTCCTCAAGTCTGGGTATACAGTGTGAAGATCTAGTCTGTGACCAAGATCCTGGGCTTTAATTAATATGTGACCTTGGTCTCATTCTCTTTCTCTCTCAAAATAAATAAACTTAAAAACTGGGGCACCTGGGTGGCTCAGTTGCTTAAGTGTCGTACTCTTGATTTTAGCTCAAGTCATGATTTCATGGTTTGTGGGCTCAAACCCTACATCAAGCTCTGTGCTGGCAGCACAGACTCTGCTTGGGATTCTCTCTGCCCTTCTCCCACTCGCTTGTACTCTCTCCCTCAGAATAAATAAATAGGGGCCCCTGAGGGACTTAGTTGGTTAAGGTCCAACTCGATTTCAGCTCAGGTCCTGATTTCATGGTTCATGAGTTCGAGTCCTGGTATCAGTACCACTGATAGTGCAGAGCCTGCTTGGGATTCTGTCTCCCTCTCTTTCTGCTCCTCCCCCACTTGCTCTCTCTTTTTCAAAATAAATAAAAAACAAACTTGAAAAACTAAATAAATAAACTTAAAAAAAAAAAAGAAGTAGTTTCTATTTTCTCGGTTTTCATCAGGTATCAGCTGGAAAACACTGTCTCCTCTGGCTATTCATTACAACCAAAAATACGGTGAAAGATTAAGTGGAAAAAAAACTGCACAAGAAATCATCCCTTTAGAACACAGTTTTGGGGCATCTGGGTGTCTCATGTCTTAAGCATCTGACTCTTGGTTCCTACTTGAGATCAAGCCCCATGTGGGGCTCTCCACTAGCAGCACAGAGCCTGCTTGGATTCTCTCTCTCCCCCTCTCTGTGCTCCTCCCCCAATCATGCTGGCTGGCATTCAGTCTCTCTCAAAGTAAATGGATAAACTTAAAAAAAAAAAAAGACAGTTTTTTCAAGGTCACTGATGTTGATCTGACACAACCTTGACACAGCTATCAACCATATATTATGTAATCAATATTGATTAATGAAAAGAAAGAGGAGGAAAAAGTAATGACCCTCATGTCTGTGAATGGTTAGTAATGACCCTCATGTCTGTGAATGCTATCTTAACCAAATTTTGACTTGACTTTTATAATGATTAAATTTACTCTGTGTTCTCTACAGATTTATTTCTCCTTAAATGTTAAGTTAGAATTTCCAGTTGCCAAATTATGATTGAACTCACTAGGTATTCTTTCTTGGCCAAATGCTTGGACGCAAGAAATGTATTACTGGCTTCTTATTAGACTGTATGCATATATTTAATTTATTTATGATTTAAAATTCTGTCTTGTTTGCTTTTATTTCTATTTTATGAGAAGAAGAAAAAGCACTTTGAGCTTTTCAGGTAAGAGGGAAGGAAAAGGCTGTTACAGTAAAACCTTAGATTGCAAGTAACTTGGTCTGCAAGTGTTCCCCAAGATGAGCAGACATTTCTAATCAGTTTTAACTTGATAAACAAGTGATGTCTTGCATACAAGTGGTAAGTGATGCCGAATGTCACATCAATGGTTCTTCTTCTTCTCTGTCTCTTTCTCTCTCTGTCTCTTGCTGCTGGATTGTGGGTGATCATCTCCCACGCTTGGATGCTCCCTCTCAGACTGAGGTGTTTAACAGAAATCAGTGATTTTTCAGAATGTTGGAAGGTGCCCACAACTGGCACTAGTGTATTTTTTGTCATTTCCAAGCACCTATCGACAGTTATTTGCTTTTCCATACAAGAGTAAGCTTAGGAATGCTTTGCTTCATTCTAGGTCAGCCTGCCTGCAGATATAGACCCTTTCCTCTGCTGCCTTATTGCCAGTCACATTAAATATAGTATATGACAAGAGTTTATTAATACCGTACTGGAGGCAATACCCTTGCAAGTGTATATAATGGCCCTCATGCAGAAAAAGGTTCAAAAGAAAGGCGATAAGAAGAAGGAGATGATCACTGTGGAAGTTAAGGAAATCATCAAAAAGTATGAACAAGGTATGTGAATGGCCGAAATTGCAAGATTTTATATGGAGTCTACATCTGCATCTCGTCTGCAGAGGAGAAGGAGAAAAAGGCAGAGGAACCCCTCACTTCAGATGAGATTACGGAGATGTGTAAAATGTGGGAAACTGCCAAATTTTGTAGAAAAAAAGCACCACCCGAATAAGACTGTAGCAGGCAATGAATCTGTTTAACGACAATGCAATGTCACTTTTCAGTGAAATCCTCAAAAGGAGGCAAAAGCAAGTGTCCTTGGACAGGTTCCTTGTTAAAGTTGCAGGAAAAGAAAAAGATTCCACTGAGACAATAGATTCCATTAGGTATAGTGAAAGTCATCCTACACAATAACCCTTCCCTCTCTTGTCTCCCTCACACAAACCATGAAGGTTTTCAAAGATCAGCGCAGGTTAATTGATTTTTCTTTATATTTTGCATTGTTTATTATTTTGTATTGTATTACAGAATTGTAGTCCCTTTTATATGAATATTTTGGGGTTGTGGAATGAATCATCTGAGTTTCCATTATTTCTTATGGGGAAATTTGCTTTGATATACAAGTGTTTTGGATTACCAGCATGTTTCTGGAACAACTTATGCTGACAAACCAAGGTTTTACTGTATTTTAATAGACACTCCTCCTTAGTTAGCTTATTTTGAACAAAAGAATTGTTTCCAAGCATCACCATGGGAGGAGGTAAGCACTGATTATACCTATTTTGTGAGACATGGGGCCAAAGGAATATTCAGAGAAAAAACCAAATACCATGTGATTCTTTGGGAGCAGCCAGCAATTTATTCTAAGGAGCAATGCACTTAGCCCCAAAACAACTTCCTTTAAGCCTTCCAATGACTTGTTTCCTGAGAAAGTGTTGATCTCAAATCCAGTGTAGCTCAAATAATTTGAAGTATAAGGATAAGAGGTCATCAAATTCATGCAAACAATAAACTGTATTTTCCTCCCACTTTTAGGGGCATATTAGATTCCAGGCAGCTGGGAAATTTAAAAAAGTTTTCTTTTTCAGAAATTTCTTCCTGGACATTTACCATAAAAAAATTGAGAAAGTATCTCTTGATTTTTCTGCTTAATATTATGAGATCATTCTTTTCCTTCCTTCAAGAGAAAATGAACTCTCAAATCCTCAAAAAGAAAAAAAACCTTGGAGAAAAAGAATTTGCTGAGAAGAATGCTATTATCCTCTGGCAAATCCTTCCCTTTCTCTTATTCTCAGTCCTGCTGCCTCATGCACAGACAATAACACAACATAGTTTCAGTGTGGTGATTGGTGCTATAAAAATGCAAAGTTAAATAGAAGCCCACAGTAGTCTCCTTCAGGGTAAACATGGCTTCTGTCAACAGAGAAAGCCAAAACCCTAAAAGCATTGGAAAGCAAAATTCAGAATTAAACAATTCCTGGATCCTGCTTATTTTTTAAAACAGAAGTTCTAAATGCTGTAATTTCAAGCACAGACTATAAGAGGAGGAAAGTTTTTAAGCACTATTAAGAATAGGTCAAGAAGAAGTACATTTAAGAAAGGTTAGAAACAAAGAATTTTTTGTTAACAAGTGCTATTTAAAAGGGGGATATATTACTTTGAGACATAGGAAAAAAAATCTTTCTTTAGCTATCCATCAAAACACTATCTTTGATGAGATCTCATCTCTTTGGGAAAATTATATGTGATTTACCCAGAATATAGAAAACAATAGCATCAAGGAGATTTCCTTTCTCTGTCCAGCCCCAAGAATTGTGATTTACAAAAATACTGAAATTAGCACTGAATGTTTGCTACACAACAATGTTTACATTGCAGTTCAAGAGGAAGTTTTAAATGTTGGTTTTCAAGTTACAGAAGCCCACAGCAACCAAAGTAATCTGTCTGGGTACTTCTTCATTTTAACCGTGAAGGAGTTCTATGATCTAACTCACCCCACTTGAGACGTCTCCCATCTGAAATTTACTTCCAATCTTTGGCAAAGACTACAAAAGACACGGGTGAGCTCCGGAAGGTCACTGGCTTTTAAATGATAATTTCTGATTATAAATGTCCCCAAATTTACCTGGCAAAACACAAAGAAGAAAATTTCAATGACCACTACCCAATGGCAAAAAACCCAAACAAATCCAAACCAAAACCCAAACAAACAAAAACAACAAAAAGCAAAAAACCGCTATGAATATTTTACTCTCCAGGATGTATGTGTTCATATTTCCCTGCAGTCTTTCAGGTATACATATTGTCTACAAACTGGGGCACACTAAGAATTACATCATGATTTTAAAGATGAAATATCTGCCAAAAGTATTTTAAAGTCTGCATGACATTTTGTTATTGTGGCAGTACTATAATTTATTGTTAGACTCTACTGTGGGTAAATACAGAGTCACAGGTGAAAGGCTAAAAGTAGAAATCCTTAAATGATCTTTGAGAATCGGGAAAATGCAATTTGCCTGACCAAAGTTAAGGACAAGTACATTCTAGTGGGGAAGAGATGAAAATGGGCAGCAGAAATAGGAATTTGAGCCTCTGGATCCACGGGATGACACTTAAGGCAACTGGCACTGCGTGCCTCACACCCCCCTCTCGGAGGCATGATATCTAGCTAAAATGTGTATCAAATATCAATTTAGAAGAGAAAAGCATATACCAGGGGAACGACAAGCAATCTGAGAAAGAGTCTGGAAAGTGGCTGTCTGCGTGTGAGGAGAAACATTCATCTACACACATTATATACTATACAGATATCGTGTATGCTCAGTAAGTGCATATGAAGTCCTTTTAACAGTCTGGAGTCCAAGCCTTTTCCTTAGTCTACTGCATCTTGGCGTCACGTCTAGCTGTTGAATAGAGAAATCCTCAAAACAAAAGGCTTGGGGCCTAGGCCCCCTTCATCTCAAACTTGGCTGCCATCAGAACCCCTGGGGGAGGTGTATTGTATGTTTATTTCGGCTCCTAGGCGCACACTACTGACGCTGTCGAGTCTGATGGGTAGAAGCGGCCGGGTGCCATGAGTCTGTAACACAAGTCCAGGTGAAGGCACCAGAGGGTATCACCGGAGCAACTGCGAAGTGACCGACAGCCCAAAGTCCTGTTTGCAGCCGGCGGACCCAGGGCCCCGCCGAAGTCTCCCCGTAGTCCCGCCAGGGGGCGCCAGGACCTCCCCGCGCTCCCAGCTCTCCTGGACCCGCTGCGCTTAACTCTAGGTGTGACAGGAAGGCGGCATGACCCCGGGGGTGCGGCCGGCAGTAGTGGGAGCCTCCTTCAAACCCATCAGCCTCGCGTTCCCTCGGATATCGCCCTCGCGTGAGATCCTGTTTTGTGTTTTGTTTTAAAAGCCTTCTCCGTCCCGGTACTGCTCGAAGGCGTAAATGAGAGACGGTGGGAGGGGTGGGAGGGGGAAATGGAGAAAAGAGGCGCTGGGGGACTGAATGCTTTCTTTAAATTACTGCTGACACCTCGGTTCCAGGCCCCTAAAATCTCAATCAACAATCCATTAGAACTCAACAGGAGTAAAACGAAATCCTCGTTTAAGTGTATTTATCCGATCTCCTTTCTCTCTTTCAAATGCAAAATCCATTTCAGCATATGCCCCCTTCTTTCTCCGGCCTTTCTCTCAAGACTGGCAGCCCATACCACTCTTGTAAATATGAAAGATGCTAATCATATGACATATCACGTCTCCGTCGGAGCCGGAATAAAGCCTTCAGATTTGGGATCATTGCCTCCAGACAACAGCTTCATCAGCCGGAAAGTTGGTTTTTTTCTCCTTTCCTTCAACTCTCAATCCCTTCTTTGTCTGGAGGAAAATGCAGCCGACTCGAGCCACCCAGGCCATATGGTTCACTCTGTATTTTCTTAGTTGAATTCTGTATTGTTTCTGTGACTTGCGAAGTTTTTTTGGAAGTGCGTATAAAGACATAGAAGAGCTCCTCGCGCAGGGAGCGCTGCCCGGGCGCGCCGCGGCCGCCCCCTCCCGGCCTGGAGCCCCGGCCGCGGCCTTACCGCACCGACGCGACCCACCGCCGAGCCGGCCGCAGCTGTCCGGTCGCTCGCGGTGCGGACTGCGCGCCTCGCACGGCGCCTGGCACACAGTAGGCGCTCGAGGAGTGGTGGGGTTAAGGAAAGCAGGAATACATCCGCTACAAGGGTCAACCCCGAATAACTGGGGTTCTAAAATACACTGTGGGTCTCTGAAGAGAGGACGTCGTCTCGCTCTCTCCCGACACTAGGAACACTGTGTTACTATCCACGCAACGCACGTTTTCCTGACTTCTGTAACTCTCTCTTTTCTTGGCTACTTATTTGAATTCGAATTTTACGGGGGTAGGAATCGGGTCTGTCTTGTGCGTCGCATTGTTCCCAGCGGTTGGTGCAGTGCTTGGCACACACTGGGTGCTCATTCAGTATATTTTGAACGTAGGAAGGAGGGATGGTTGAAAGGATGAGTTGAAATGGTCAACTGATACCCTATTCCCCAAAGATGCTCCAAAGATACGATTAAAGAGACTTCTCTCCTAAAACGATTCTAATTTATTTACTGCAATCTCACCCTTTAAAAAAAAAAAAATCTATATCAGCAACAATTTTAAAAAGTACATGTATTTCCAGTAAAGAATTCAGTTTGGGGGGGGGTGTTTTTTTTCTTTAGTGGGGAAAGGAGAGGGGAAAATCAGCTTTCAGATCTTTATCCATCGCTCTGAATAAGTTTTGTGTTTTCCAGGTTCGGTACTGTCCGGGCGAGGGAGCAGGCTGCCAGATTTCCTTTCTCTCAGTCTAACTCCTTATACAAACCCAAAGGGCCCTTTCACCAAATCATTAAATTCTACAGAGGTGGTCAAGCTCGCACTGCTTTTCATGAAACGGAGAAAGAAAAGGGTCCTTGAAGTTTAGAAGATGCCCAAGGAAAACTCCTTGAATGACATCAAAAGAATGAGTTTCCATAGCTGTTGAAGCACGAGGGCCGTGTATCCGCACAAAGGGGGACCGGGGCACCGGGACGGGCCCAACGCTCTGTCCCAGGACAATTGGGTCACTGAAATAGGGAATTAATTACCATTGGAGAGTGGGCAGCCCATTCACCACTGGCTGAGTTTTATTAAACGCCAATATAAATAACAAAACAACTCTTGTGGCTGCACTATTCCTACACGCCAAAGGAAGGATTAGGCTGGGGATTAACATCTTAAAGTCTATGAGACTTTCTGACTCAAGGCTCGGAGCTGGTAATCGTGTTTGTCTCCTGGTTCAGCGATTAGTGCTCTCTTTCTTGCACTTTCCCCTGGATAGCCAGTGTCCCTTTTTGCAGGCACGGAGGGTTAGGGTGGGGGAGCCTTCTTTCACTAGTGGGTCCCCAGGCCCCCATTCACGCGCCGGCTGTTCTTTTCCTCTTACCTGAAGAAAACAATCAGAAAGCTGGCGTGGATTGGCAACATCTTCTAACAGGGATTTCTCTCCTTCCTGGGAAGGACGAGGGGGCACTTGGGTCGCTTAAGGAGTGAACAGAAGCCTGCAGGGCGCTGCCTTTCCGGAGCTGATGGGGAGAGGGTGAGGGGCCGGGCGGAAGAAAGGGAGCCTCCCCGCGCTTGCAGGGCAGATTTCGCCATCTTCAAGATGACCTCGTGCGTCAAGATCGGTTCCCTGAATATTTGGCTCCAGGGACTAAGGCACTTTGTGCGGGCTGGGCGCGAGGATCTGGGGAATGGAGCCCCAGGTCCCAGGGTGGTGGTGGTGGGGTGGTGGTGGGGCGGGGGGGGGGGGGGGGGGCACACGGGGGGGGGGGGGGGGGGAGATAATCTTCCCTGCCCTGGATCTCTTGTCGATTTCTCCGCTTCTACTAGCTTGCGGAAGCGGGGTGGGGGTGGGAGTTGGGGTGCGGGTTGAGGGGGCGCTGGCTCGGCGAAGCGCCTAGCTTGCAGTTCTCCAGGACTACGCTGGGCCCAATCCTCCCGGGACGGGATCCGAGGGGAAAGCCGGGGAAGACAGAATTCCCTGGGAGGGTCCAGGACGAACACGGGGCATGATTTTATAGTTACTTCTGTGGGTTTCCTTGGCTTCCCGGAAGGGGACCGCCAAAATATCCGAGCTCACACTAACTCCCAGCGCTTGTCGGCACAAATGACAAACTCTAGCGACGCGAGGGGTCCTCGGCGACGAAAGCTAATCTTTCTCAGCCCGGTCTCCCGGGCTCTGGAAACGGTGTTTGTAGCCCCCAGTGGAGAGCTAACGAGGTTCGGGATTGGCTAACTGTTTCTCGCCATCTTTCCGCCTTTCTGAGAGCTCCCTCGGGGGATTAGGACATTAGGCTATAAAATCCCCTTGGCAGGCGCGTCACCCTGCCCTTTTAGCAGGGTGTAGACGCTCCCTCTCCTTGCAGGCAGGGTGATTTACTGGGAATTGGGGGACAGGCTCGCTGGGCAGGCAAATTTTTCCTCCTGCACTCTGGGAAAAGCGCCCTCCCTCGCCGCCCCCCCCCCGCCCCTCTAAGCCCCCCAACCCCCCGCCCCCATTCACCTGCAGCAGCATGAGTTTGGGGAGGAGACCATTTGTCCTCTTTGGCCACTTGTGAGGTCGAAGTGTGGATGGATGTAGCCTATGGCCCCACAGCAACACCTACCCTAAACTTTAGGGCTTTTGGGTCGCCTCAAAGTTCAAGCTTCTGAGAGGCAACAAAGACTTTCTAAAGATCTCCACTCTTTCACCCCTCCCCTTACTACACTTTTCTCTCGCTACACGATTCGACCCCCTTTCTTTCGAAGGCTTAGGGATGAGTTTAAATCATTGTGCTCCCATTTCTTGATAACTGCCTGCTTTGAGCTTTTGTTCTCTTAAAGTAGGATTGCACACTGAAAGAGGGGCTGAAGATGAACAGTTTGACCCTTCAGGACAGTTCACGCAGTGGACAGGAGCGGCCCTCGGTCACCGTCCTCACTGATGCTATTCACGCGCTCCCCTCCCCCTTCGCATAACATTTCAGCCTCGTTTCATCTGGACAATCTTTTAGACCACACAAGTGCCTCTTGAATTTATTTAAGTTAAAAGAGTGCTAGAACAGGCCAGCTAAGGATATTTGGCGTCGGTCACGTCTTCCCAAATCTGAGTACAAATGGAAATTTCTTTCTTTCAGCAAAACTGAGCAAAATGGTGAACAAATAGAATTCTACAACTGAGTGTGAAAGGTTGGCTTCTGGACTTTACTAGCGTTGTTAGATGGTTCTTGGGGTTGTTTCTTTTCTTTTCTTTTTAAAAATAATATTCTTCATAGTGGGAAATATTTCCAGAAGTGCTCTATTACTGAGTGATGCTTCTCTTGAAAGCTACAATACAAACATACAACCAAAATTCTTAGAATTCCAAGATGATATAAAGGGTGATTTTTTAAAAACTCTATACTTTGCACAGTAATCTAACATACATCGCTGCATACACCCAAAGAATCCCTTTGGTGATTCTTTGAACTCAACGATAAAATTCTATGAGCTCCACCATATCCTTATATTTATATAGATTAAGGCTGATTTATGTCTGTTTGAAACTTTCAGTTTCTCCACATAGTTTTTCCTTTTGAAGGAAATTTCTGGAATTAGAAACGTGCAATTTACCCTAATAACATTTACCTTTACTAAATATCTGCACAGAACACACTTAAATATGCATTATTAACTTCTTACAGTGTAGAAAGTTTAGATTTTGACAAGAGAAAGCATGTACCCTCCCGGTGCATCATAAAAACAAAATCCTGTGAGAACATAAAATCTGGGGAGTCAGACACCCAAATGCTGTTAACAATCAACTAAGGAAACCCATTGTGTGTTTCACTAGCACTCAGCATTAGACCCAGTTTGATTTCCGTGACTGTTTAGTGTTAGACAAGACTTACCAGGTTTTCCTTTAAGCCTCTTCTTAACTGGAATCTGATTCTGTTGTTCACCCAAATATATTTTGTCATATCAACCCAGCACTTTCCAGCCAAACCAAAATTTTAAAACAACCTGTCCAAAGGGGTATGTTCCTACTGATACTGAAGTAAACCTTCCTTTGCTTTCTATTAAATTATCCTATTGGCTTATCATTCTTTGCAGGCCACTCCTACCTGAGATGTAGATGTCTAGAGACTGACACTCACTGTATGATTCTTCCCATCATCCCATCATCTCAGTATTTCAGTTTAGCAGTCTTTGGTCATTTCCTCAGAGCCCACCTTTCTCATCCTGTTTCATTTTTTTAAAATTTTTAAATGTTTTATTTATTTCTAGGAGAGAGAGAGAGACCGCGTGAGCAGGGGAGGGTCAGAGAAAGAGGGAGTCACAGACTGAAACAGGCTCCAGGCTCTGAGCTGGCAGTCAGCACATAGCCCGACGCGGGGCTCGAACCCACGAACCGCGAGATCATGACCTAAGCGAAAGTCGGACGCTTAACCGACTAAGCCACCCAGGCGCCCCACATCCTGTTTCATTTAAATCAAGACAAAAATCCTGCATCCACTGCAGTGTTCCTTCAGTCTTTACCTGCTAGCCAAGACTTTAAAGGGTTCTTTTAGAAGGACTGTGAAGAGTATTGTTGGGTCTCGGTGATCATTACCTGCAAAATAATGTTAAGGTATACACTCACCCAGAGCAAAGCACTTCTGGTAACTGTTACTACTGACCTATCTTCTGCTTGATCAAACTCTTTTATAAAGTTCTGATTCTGCAGGCTCATAATCCAGAACCAGAGACCCAGAGAAGTGTGAGAAAGGCAGATGCTGTTGTTTGGAGGCTGAAAGTGCCTCTCTCTCTTCTTTATAAATGTTTGCACTTCTAACACATGAAATCAAGCTGTTCTAAAAAGATCGAGGGGGCATCTGGAGAAACAATGCTTTTAAACCTAGGGAACTTGCTTTTTTAAGTGGAGGAGAGGCAAAACACAAATATCAACGAGCAAAGGGAAAATCGTCGTGGTTTTCAAATCATTTCAAGGCAGAAGGAAGTCTGGAGGCTGGAGAGCTGCAGTGGGCAAAAGTCTCTTTCATGGGATTCTAATTTTCATTTTCTTTACTTTGCGCCTTCCAATCCTGCTGTTACTCCATGCAGAAAACATTAAACAAATGAAAACCGTGCCCAAACGCTAACAACCGCTTTCATCACGCTCTTCTCTGAAATAAACTTGTTCCCAGTTCCTACAAACTGAAAGACACAGAGACCTGCAGACAAAAATCTTTGCCTCTTGCCGCTTTTCAACTTCCGCCGGTCCAAAGGCGCCTTGCTTAGACGTAATTGGCAAAGGGGATCTCAAGGGACCTCTCTCCTATCCACCGAGTGCAGATTCATCTCAGCTACTCAGCAAGGGCTAACGCTCGACCCAGCGCACACCTCTAGGGCCTCTGGCTCTGACTCAGAGAAGTCGGCCAAGGCGACAAGAGGGTGGGCGTGAGCGTGCGGAGGAGGAGACAGGGGGGGCTGACGAGCAATTCAGAGCAAGTTTCCTCCGAAGTCCAGCGGCCCTCAGCTCTGTTTTCCCGTTGAAAAGCGCGAGTACCGGGAGCACGGGCCCCTTGTCCCTACAACGCCCCCCAGCGCGGAGCAGAGGTCACGGAAATGTCAGCCCCGTCCCGGCGCGCGCAGGGGCTGCGGGTCGGCCGCTCCTCCCACTCCGCGGGCCGCCACCCTCGCAGGGAAGCCACCGTGTGGTCTGGCTCTGCGGTAAACCGGGGTTAACCCGCAAACCAAGCAAAACAAACAAAACAAAGCAAACGAACGGACAGAACGCGTGTCAGTTCGCGGAGACTCCGTTTGTCACAGGTAAAATGGGGAGGGTTTAACTTTAACCTGTGAGCGCTTTTGTGGTCACATCCTCTACACGCCCATCTACCGCCCCCCTCACTGGATCTCCCCTTCGAGAAGGAGGCGCCTCGATGACCTTCCTACGTCCTCTTCCTTCACCCCTTCCACGCCATTCTCTCTGGAACCCAAACGCGCTTGCCCACCGTGCGGCCACAACTCGCCACCCACACCCCACTCCTCCCTTGACCGAATGAATGCGTTTTAAAATCATGTGCTATTTGATACAGCTCCCAAGAGTCTTTGCCAAGAGACGCCCGGTAGCCCCAGACGGTAGCTGCCTTCCGCGAGATTCTGACCCCCATTAACTAATTCCTCGGATCCCAACGCCCCGGAGCCAAGAGGCCGGGCAGCGCCCGGTGCGGTGCGCGCGCGCGCCGGGGCTGGGGGTGGGGTGCGGCCGCAGGGACGGGCGCGGGGGGAGGTAGCCTGCGTCTCCCCAAAGGCCCCCGGCGCCCCAGCCCCTAATGAGCTGCTGAAAGGGAGCGGGCTCCGGTGCGCGTGGCTCGCAGGCCTCCCGGAGTCCGGGGCGCCCTGATTGGCCAGCTGCGCCTCGCGACCTCCATTCATTAATAAATTAGCGGCACGCTCCAGCCGAGCGCGAGCCACCAATCACAATGGGCAGCGGCGGCGACAACAGCCGCGGCTTGAGCCGAAGCTGCCGCCGCGGCTTCAGCCGCTCCGACCGCAGCCGCGAGCTCCAACAGCAGCTTTAGAACCATTTTATGCTGATTAGATAAAGGGGGAAAAGGGAGGCGGGGGCGATGGGAGGAGGAGGATGGATGGCAGGGCCGAGGAGGGGGGGGGGAAGTGGGTGAAGAAAGAGAAAGAAATGAATGATGATAATGCAATGAAAAGAATAAGCCGGGGGAGGGAAAAGCGGGGGAGAAGGGGGGCCGGCACAGGGGGGAGGAGGCGGCGGCGGCAGGGGTTGGGGGGGGAGGTGGGGGCCCCGGGGGCAGATCTGATTGTTTTCTTGGTGGTATATAAGGGGTTTTAAGGAGGGTCGTGTGCCAGACACGCAGCCACTGAACCACAAGCAGCTTCGCTTTCACTGGAGTGCCCGGGAGTCGCGTGCCAGGAGCTGCACGGCCGAGGACTGACTGACAGACAGACACGCACCACCGCCACAACACACGAGCCCCGGGCGGATCGCCGCGGCCTCCGGGGCCCTTGGCAAACTCGCCCGTCGGGAGAGGTGCCCCGCGGAGCCGCGCCGGAGCCGCTGCTTTCCCGCGACGAGCAGGACGCAGCGCTGCGCTCCCGGCAGCGCGGAGAATCGCAGCACGAGCCAAAGTAACAGCGACGCCGAGACGCGGTTAGGGAGCCAACTACGTACGTATCCGCTCCCTGTCTTCCAATTTGGAAGGGTGTTTCCGGGACTCCGTTCCACCGCGTCCGAGCACCCTTTGCCGGTGCAGAACCTTTGTCCCGGGGGCTGCGGTCTCTTTCCCGGCGCGCACACAGCCGCGAGGCGGACGAGCCGAGGGCGGGACCGGTTGGCTGGCAGCGGGGACACAACGGGGGGCTCTCCGGAGCTCGGAGGGCGCAGGCGGGATCTCTTCCCTAACTACGTTCCTCCTTGGCGCCGCCCTTCCGAACCTGGCCTCGCGGGTGCGCACAGGAGCGTATCCCGCCGGCTGAGGCCTCCGTATTGACATTTCGTTTGCTTCTTTCTCCCGCCCCGCTCTCTTCGGCAGGATGTTTGTCAAATCCGAGACCTTGGAGTTGAAGGAGGAAGAGGACGTGTTGGTGCTGCTCGGCTCGGCCTCCCCCGCCTCGGCTGCGCTCACCCCGCTGTCGTCCAGCGCGGACGAAGAGGAAGAGGAGGAGCTGGGTGCGTCGGGAGGGGCGCGCCGGCAGCTCGCGGCCGAGGCCGGGCCGGGCGCGCTGGGCGGCTCGCCTGCCGGAGCCGAGGGCTGCCGGCCGGCGCGTTTGCTGGGTCTGGTGCATGAATGCAAGCGGCGCCCCTCCAGGGCGCGGGCCGTTTCCCGCGGCGCCAAGACCGCCGAGACCGTGCAGCGCATCAAGAAGACCCGTAGACTGAAGGCCAACAACCGTGAGCGCAACCGCATGCACAACCTCAATGCGGCGCTGGACGCGCTGCGCGAGGTGCTCCCCACGTTCCCCGAGGACGCCAAGCTTACCAAGATCGAGACTCTGCGCTTCGCCCACAATTACATCTGGGCGCTCACCGAGACCCTGCGCCTGGCCGACCACTGCGGGGGTGGCGGCGGAGGCCTGCCGGGGGCGCTCTTTTCCGAGACCGTGTTGCTGAGTCCCGGAGGCGCTAGCGCCTCCCTGAACAGTAGCGGAGACAGTCCGTCGCCGGCCTCCACCTGGAGTTGCACCAACAGCCCAGCGCCGTCCTCCTCGGCGTCCTCCAACTCCACCTCCCCCTACAGCTGCACTTTATCCCCGGCCAGCCCGGCGGGTTCTGACATGGACTATTGGCAGCCCCCACCTCCCGACAAGCACCGCTACGTACCTCACCTCCCCATAGTCAGGGACTGCATCTAGAACTGCCATCTCCCGCGCCAGACCTTAGCGGGTTCCCTTTCCTGTCCCCGACCAAGCCCTCCCACCCCTCTCCTGCCCCCACTTGTATGCCCTGGAAACCATCTCGTTTCACAGGGCAGATGTAGCCGCCCTGAATCCTGGGCTGTTTGCTGCGTTCCTTGGCCAAGGCTTTCCTTTCTTCAGACGGTCTCTAATTTATTGAAGGTGTGATGGAGCTTATTGTCAAAGAGGATGGTAGAGTTTGGGAGGGGGGCGTTTCTTAAGGCTAAAAAGATGCTGGGAAGCGGAGACGGCGGCCAGTCTAAAGAGTTTGCAGGGTGGACTGAGGCTCCTCCCCCTTTCTGCATCACCAGAAGGACCCGGAGCAGTTCGTGTGAATCTCCCAGGGGGAATGCAACTGGTTCCTCTGATCTCTTCACCTTTGCTTCTACATAGAGATGTTAATGTCGAGTAGAAAGAAATGTATCTTAGCATCTGAATGATTTTACCGGTAATAATATTATCCACAGATTTGCAATGGCTGGCACCTGCTTTATTCCCATTGCTGTCTGCGGGCTGTGGGAATTTCACCTGTCAAACCAAACTTTCCCTCTCTGATGTGCACTTTGTTCTGTTTCCCAGATTCGTCACAATGCCCATTGTCCCGTCCTTCTCTTTCCTTTTTCTTCTCCATTTTGCCATCTGTCTCTTATGATTTATAAGGGGAAAAAAAGTTGTTTTGTTAGAGGGCCAGGTTAGAAGTCATTGTATAATTTGTAGGCTTTGTAATGACTGAATGCAAGCGTGGAAATTTAGGCTGAACTCTCTATCAAAAGGAAAAATGTGGAGGAAAAGGGAAAAATCAGGAGGGAGGATTGCTTCATGCATTATTTATCTCGACCTTTTAGGGGAGAAGGAACTCCCCCATTCTTTCAAGAGATTAAAAATAAATCAACAGACTGAAAACCTAAGCAGACACGGAGCATTATCAGGATCAGCCACACACGTGTTCCCTTCTATTTATTATAAAGAAATTTTTCATGGGAAAAGTATGTATTTTTTGTATATTCTACAGAGTTTATTCTAGTATGTATTTACATCTCGAACAAAAAATTGTTCTTGTGATTAAACTATAAATAAAATATATAATTTTCATAATTTTTGTGTGTTGTGTTATAACTTTTGCCTGCTTATGTGGTTTTTGGAAACACGTGTTGTTTTTCTGAAATTTTTCCCTATAGCAAATTGAGCAGAGTACTTGTATTTTACATCAGTGTTTGTGTGTAGAAACTGACATACAAGGTCTGAGAAATCACAAGAAGCTGAATCATATTTGAAACACTAACACTGACATCAGAGTGTAGCTCTGCATACAGACAACATTTGAGTTTTAAGAAATCAATTTCTGAGCCTGAGATCAGTAAAAAAAAAATGGGGGGGATGGGGGAGGGGATTAAAAGATAATTAAATCACAGTAAGTTCCAAAGTTCAGAAACCTTGATTTAAAAAGAGATAGTGAAGTTGAAATTTCTTGTTAGAATATGTAGAAATGTGGTTCTTACACTTTGAGTCTATATTCTCATATATAGAGAATATATGAGACTGTAAACTGTAGGGGTTGACCAGCGACTTCTAAGGCCCCCTTCCAGCTCTACCATTCGTATTGTATTTACAATCCATTACCGGAAGCTGACTTTGTGTTAGCTGCTTTAACAAGCTTGTTGGTTCGAAAAGCAAACTGCTGGGGAAAAGAAAATATTCAGAGTGAGCTGGGATAAAATTGTATCCAAGGGAAATAGCTCAGCTTTCATTTTTTGTTAAAATAATTACATAGTCAAAACTTCTTCAAATAGAAAGCAAAAATGGTTTCCCAATCTCCAAAACACAGAACTCTATAACTTGCACTTCAATCTCCAAAGCAGAAATGAATAGCACCATGGGTCCAAGATGACCAAGTGAAGGTTGACCACATTCTAGATTTAAGCCCCTTCCTTGGGGGGAAGGTGTCCACTGGACAACACAAGCTTAAAAAAAAATCACCTTACCAAAGAAATGGCTGTTCATGCCCAGCGCCCCACCCATGAACTTCAGATCTGCTTCTGGTTTGGGTTAAACCCTCCACTCCTCTGCATTGAGCAACCATAATTTCTCTCAAGGCATCTATCTGAAATGACCCCTCCTGTCTATCCATATGGAAAATATTAAGTGTTTAATATCTTAATAACTGCATTTTTTTAATCAAAGGAAGAACCGAGCCAAGGTTTTGCTTTGTTTTGTTGTCATAGCTGGACATAAAAGAGACCTGTTGGGATACCCTTCTATTTTCAAGACTGTTATTCCTGGCCACTCTTGATTATCTGATATGAGGAAAAAGTGCTATACCTCATGTTCACATTTGTGTTTCTAGTATTTAAGAAGCTAAGGCAGAAAGCAAAAACAATTGTAGACCGGGTGTTTAAAACATCAGTTTTAGTGCCAAATAATTGTTCTAGCGCTGATGATGCTCATGCTGACATACGGTGCTTCTTTCAGAAATTTGCCAAAGACACAGCTAGTGGCACAGGTCTGTGGAGGCAAACCCTCAGGTGCACTTGCTCTCCCAAGACTAGGGGAAATATCTTCAATTGGTGAGGGGATCCCATAAACAGGTGACATTAATTGTTAACTTGGGGAGGCACGGTAGGAGGGGCCGATAACCACAGCTGTAAGGGTAATACAGAGGACAACTGACCCCGCTACTTTGCTGAACCTAGCAGCCTCCTCTACACAGCACCGGAGACATGTGTGGCTGGAGTTTGTAGGTCCCCATCGAAGTCAGTGGCCACACATGGCCGGAAGTCCCTCTACCATTTGTGATCCACACTTAGGCTTTCCCTTCCCCATCCAGAGCAGACCTTATTTTACACTAAATTGGTGCAATTATTGTTTTTATGGCGTCCAACTTCTTTTACTGCTTAAGAATGATGTTCTTTCTGCCTCACTTTGCGTTGGAAGTTCTTTTTTTTTTAATAAAATTTTTTAATGTTTTCAGTTGTTTCTGAGAAAGAGAGAGAGAGAGAGACAGCATGAGCAGGGGAGGGTCAGAGAGAGAAAGGGAGACACAGAATCCGAAGCAGGCTCCAGGCTCTGAGCTAGCTGTCAGCACAGAGCCCAACGCAGGACTCGAATTCATGAGCAGTGAGATCATGACCTCAGCCAAAGTCGGACGCTTAACCTACTGAGCCACTCAGGCGCCCCTCATGCTGGAAGTTCTACTCCCCAAACTCCAGCAACTTCCACCGCGCGTGGGCTGAGGCCCCGCCGTCCTTTCCCCTCCCCTGGAGGAATGAGAATTACAGAGCTGAAGCCGCTGCTTCTGCAGTAGCTTGTAGAGTCACTCTTCTAGTTTCTCCATTTCCTGCCCAACTTTGACCACTTTCTAAGGGGCCGCGTCCGCCTGCACCAAGAGGGCTCGTGGGCAGCTGAGCAGCTGTTCTTTTCTGGCAGCTCTCTGATGGTACACGTTTCAAACTAGGCCAAGGAGACGTTCTTCGATGTCAGTCCCACACCATCAGAGTTGCTAGATCTTTCCAGCGCCATCCCAGGCGCTGCGCGAGTTTACTAAGGGCTGATAGGTTTGCAGGTTGGTTCTGCCCTCTTTGGAAACGTCGCTTTCGCTTCGACGCCGTCAGGGTCCCGGCACTGGTTGTATTTGTTTGTTCTGACCTGCCCGGGACTTGTTCACAGACTTATCTTTACTTCCCCAGATTTTAAATACATCCAGCTGAGGGCCAACAAGGAGAGGGAAAAAAAGCAGAGAGGCGGGCTGCCGACTGCTGGGCCCGCCGCGGGTACCCGGCCCAGGCCCAGCCGAGGCTAGAGGAGCCCGGGGTCCCCCCGCTTTTGAGCAGGAGTCCAGCCTTGCAGGCTGAGGCTAGGGCAGCGGGAGGCCCAGGGCGGCCTTGGTCCGGAGAGGGCCAGGGGTCCAGCCGGCCCTTCCTCGAGTTTAGCCCGACCACGCACGAAGGACATCTGCGCGCAAGGCGCCGCTCTAGCCGCGTACTCGCCGCGGGTCCGCCTGGCAAGGGCTTCTGGCTGCGCAGGCCGGGCTGTGGCAGAGGCTGGGAGCGGCGAGCCCCCCCCCCGCCCCCCGCTGCGCCCTCCGCCTGCCGCCGTTCGTCGGGTGCGTCCCCTGCGTGGCACAGCCTTGGGCAGGTTGTGACTTCTGGGCACCGACACCTGGAACCCGTTAAAAGCGCCTTCTCCGCGTGCCCGGGCTCCGCAACCCCCTCCCCAACACCCCCCACCCCCGCCCCTCCGGCCCAGCGCCCCCTCGGCTCTTGGGCTCCCAGGCGAGCTTTGAATGTATTAATTAAATAAAGCAGGCAGCCCTTGAATCGCACCGATGCAGGGCGCTCCCGGGAGCGTGAAAGTCCCGGCCTCCGAATCCGCAAAAGAAAATGTGTGAAAAGAGAATTAGTGAAATTAGGTTAGACCAATAAAACGTGAGGGCTTCAGCACCCCCCTTCCCGCTCCCCCAGCCTGGGGCTAGAAGGGCTATCTGGTCTGATCTATTGTTTCCCTCCTTGGCAGGGGGTTCATTGTGTGATAAATAATTCCCCTTCCATTTTATTCTTTTTTTTTTTTTTTAAAAAGGGGGGGTATTTGCATAATCAGCGCTTTGATGTGGCCAGAAATCGGAGGCTTGGTCTCCCCAAGTCTGCTATTGGTAGCGAAGCAACAAAGCTGGATCCAGATCTTTTACTTCGCTAACAGTGTGTGGGGCAGATCATCAGAAACGGCAGCTTTAAGCTGTTGCCTCCTTTTTTAAAGAATCCATTTTAATGACTAAACTTAAGGAATGTCAAAAAAGGGGTGTGTGTGTGTGAAAAACGAGGGTTCTCACCCCCCTCCGCCGCTTCTCCCTATCCTTCAGGGTTCATTGCTCTGGGCAGTTTCTTTTCCAAAGCCTTTGGGTGGGTGGGGGTGGGTGGGTGTGGGTGTGTGTGTGTGTGTGTGTGTGTGTGTGTGGAGGGGGCGGGGCGGCTGCCTTGGGGCCGCACCACGTGGCACGCAGTGGGCACCCGCAAGGTCCGCCCGGGCGGGGAGGAGCGAGAACTGCCGGAAAGGTTCTCCTTGCATTCCCCCCCCACCCCCTTTCCCGGGTTCTTTTTCCAGTTTGGTTTTTCCAGCCTGGATGAGCTCCTCTTACGGAGCAAGATGAAGAGAGTTGCTCTTTAGTCCCCGTCGAATCCGGGGGTTCCCCTGGGAACGCAACTTAGAGGCAGTTTTAGATGGTCCCAGACAGGAGAGAGGAGCAAAGAAACGCAGTCATCCGGAAAGCAGAACTGGAAAGCCAGTGTGGCCGAAGCTATTATTTTCCTGCAAGGTGGCGTGAGTCGGGAGGATGCAGTGGGAAAAGATCCTGATGGTGTGTGCACTACAACAAATGGCTTTTTTCCCCCTCTTGGTGCCAGGGTTGGAGGCGGAGGGAGGGCGACAGGCGTGCTCCTGTCTGCTTTCGCTCGCACCCGGCTTCTCCAGCCACTCACAGCGCAAAGGGGCAAAGTCAGCTCGGACTATTGACCGGGAACATCCAGTGAAAGGCTGGGGCTCCCGGAGGGGCCAGCTCTGTGCTCTACCCACACGGTCTCTCGCCTTCGAGAGAGGTGCTCAGCCTCCGGGGATCTGAGCTCTGGAATCCCGCAGGGTTGGGGGTGGGGAGGTGCAGGCGCGAAGGATGATCCGCAGGGCTTTCCTCTCTCTCTCTCTAGCCCCCGCCTCTCACCGATCTGACTGGGGCCATTACTCATTAGGTGCTCTCCCAGCTTTTCGGTCTCGGAGCTTCAGTGGTGATTAGCTCATTATCCATTCTCTTTCAACTTACTTTTCCATTGTACTTGTCAGGGCTGTAACTGTGTAAGCATTGGGTTTTCATGTCAAGTTTCTCACCATACAAAAGCCACATGTCTTAAGAAATAAAAGGATTTGGGGGCCAAGATTCTTCCCAATGGAAGCATACTTTTAATTTTGGTTGGACTTTGGGAGTAGTGTTTTTAGATTCAAGTCACCTGGTAGGCACTGTAGTTAGGGGGTGTACAATGAATTCCAGGGATGTAAGAAACCGAGATGCAAAAAGTTAAATTTCTTTCAAAGGACACGTCTCCAGGAGAGGCTGTTTGGACTGTAACTGGCGTTTCAAAGGTTCAGGAAGGAGGGTGTATCTTCTCTGATCGTGTTGGATTGCAGACCAGACTGTGTCACCAAGGTCTTTCCACATTCCTCCTTTCTTTCTTATGATTCCATCACCACCTCTTTCTCTCTCTTCCCTCCAGTGCCCGGACACCTGGAAATGGTAAACAACAGCTTGAAGAACCAAAATCTTTCACCTGTTTTATCTGATCTAGAAACAATTAAGTAAAAGTGCTGAAGTCCATGCAAAATGGAAACAGGAACCTTCAAAATAAGCAAAGAGAACTCAGGGCTGGTTTCCATGGCAGCGGCTTGCAATAAAGCCTAATTCCTTGTGACAAAGAGGTCATCTTCCTTTTCAAATGTGTTTATGATCCCTTTGTGCATTGTATTTTGGCATAAAAGCTTCTCTGCACCGTCAGGGCTCCACGGGCAGCTCTATGGCTCTCAAGGGGGTTTATTGCCTCCTTGGTTATAAGAATAGCAGAAAGAAGTCAAACTAGTGCCAGTGTGACAAAAGAGTAAGCCCACAGGCTTGCCCTGGCTTTCTTTCTGTAAGACATAAATCTTGGTATGCTTTGAAATAATTTAAAATGAGGGATTCTGAGTATAACTTTAATTTGCATTTGTGTTTTTTCAACCTTTTACAGTGTGTTTCTTCAACCTTTTACATCTACTGAAACATGACATGCAAACAAATCCAAGACTGATTCAATGTGAGGATATAATTAATTTTTTTCCAGATAAATTTGGAAAAAAGAAATCACATGGGGTTAAAACCTTGAACATAACTACGTGGAGGAAAGTGTGGTGATAACCTTGGATAAGTATGGTATTAATGCATTAATACTTCTTTCATATCACAGTGCCTAGAACATACTCAAACTTTATTTTTTAAATCAAACCCATCTAAACTAGTTGTATTTTCCCTAACTCTCAAAGATTGCCATGGCAGAAACTTGGAAATAGACAGGGAAAGAAACATCACTTTCCTGGTGGAGCAGTAAAAAACAGCTTGAAAGTTCTGAATTCAAATCCAGTGCTTCTCTTGAATTGGAAGAAAATGATCTCACCATACCCGCGTGGCAGGGAATGTGTGCACAGGCAAGCCTTTCCCAAGCTTTTGTGGGCATCGGGAAAAGAAGCTCCTGTCCTTTTCAGGATACTTACAGAGCCCACCTGACAGCACCTTCAGTCTGGGAAGTTCAGAAAGAATGCAGCGAAAAATGAGTTTTATTTTTTGTGATCATTATTTTTATTGACTTAAAAAGGGTTGAGTTCTCCTCAAGTAGAACTGCTCTAGAATCTTAGACTGAGGAGAGTTTTCTAGACTTCATAGAGTTTTTTCAAAGCAAAAGGGTTCTGAACTGTAGCAGGTGAAGCTGACCTGATGAAGGCACTGGGCAGCCACTACACCTTCACATTACTCTGAATCCCTTGGACACTCATGTCTTCCGTAACAACACATACAAGATGATGATGATGACAAAACATTACAAAGCAGGCTCAAGCAAATCTCCTACGTGGTAACTACTGGTTATTGCTCTTCAATTAAGTGCTACTTCTGTATCTTTCCACCTAAAAGAGGCCAAAGTCCAGTTTTCTTCAATGGCTCCCTTTTTCTACCCCAGCCAACAAGTGATGTTAAAAGATCTTTGGTAAGGGACTAGCTGGAGAGTATTCATAAACAGTAGTCTTCTCAACATTTTGGTATTCATGACACATTTTTTGAGTTTTAGTATGTTTTTATTTTAGAACTGTAGATAGTATGTTTGAAGGGAGTAGGAGTCTCAAGATAACATTAAACAAGGCAGCTATGAATTACACGGCACAGTATCCTTGCTGCGTCTCACAGGATCTGTCACATTCACAGCCATCGTCCTTCCGCATTGTATCACTATCTGAGTAGAACTATTTCTTGTGCTGACAGTGACAGTGCCTCCCGTACATGCTAGTCAGTATTCCTTCATGTCCCTGGAAACAGAATTTCGTTGGTACTCTCTTTACAGTATTCTGCAACTCTGATTCACAGCCTGTTATTTCATTTCATTCCATCTGACAACCCCCTGCTGCTGGAGGACATGCCTAGTCTCCACCAATATCTGATGTTCTAACCCAACTGGGCATGCTCGGGGCTCTTACCTTTGGGTGGGGCCCCACCTCTGGTCTCTATCTTCCTCTTCTCTTGAGATGGTGAGGACAAATAGTCAATAGAGCTGGTTGGGCTTTTGAGTGACCAGATAACAGCAGTGACCCTCCTGAGCCACCTAAACTCACAGTGGATGTTGAGTGAGGGAGAAAATTCTTGTGGGTCAAAAGCCACTGGGACTTGATTGCATTATATGATTGCATTGTAATAGCCTACTCTGATTAATTGGCGTGTATTTTTATTTAGGGACTGTCTAACTTACTGCAACAAAACAATGTTTTATAACTGATGGAAACTTGGTAACTCATCTCTGTTACAAAAGCCATTTTACTTTATATTTTCAGCCATGCAGAAAAGCTTTAATGCTTGGAAATCTATAGCCATCCTAAAAGTGATTTTTAAAATCATCTTAACCATTTTGTAAGCCGAGTAGTTTTAAGTATATTTACACATTGTTGTACAAGTAATCTCCAGTACTGGTGCATTTTGCAAAACTGAAGCTCTGTACCAATTAAATAACAACTCCTATTTTCCCTACCCTGACAGCCACTATTCTTTCTGTTTCTATGAATATGAGTATGTTACATACCTTATGTAATAAAAGCTGTTTTCATTTTTAAAGTATGCATTTGCTCCACTCCTACTTTTCTCTATCTCACTTTAATAAACTTTAATTGTATTTCTCCACACTGCTGATGTAGAAACAAACATTGTATAAAGTTTTATCATTTACCACACCTGCCCTTTCTGCTACATTGTGGGAAATAATTACTGATATGGAGCTGTGCTCTCCTTTGTATAGGGTTGGGTGATTGAGGACAATTTTACAGGAGGGCTCCCATTATCTGGGTACCTGCCCCTCTTGAATGAAGCCACCTATTCTTGAGAGAGCCCTGAAGGTAATTACATTTTTGCCTCATTCTATCAGAATGTGATTGAGGTGGTTTAATAGGCTCCGAGGTTCATTTGAAGAGTAGATTGATTCCTGGGACAGGATGGATAAAACTCACTACCATAGTGTCATTTGATCCTGTTGTACCCAGGCCTAATAAGGAGACACATGGGTATATAAAAAGAATTTTTTAATGTTTATTTTTGATAGACAGAAAAACAGAGCTCAAGTGGAGGAGGGCCAAAGAGCGAGGGAGACACAGAATCCAAAGCAGGCTCCAGGCTCTGAGCTGTCAGCACGGAGCCTGGCGCAGGGCTTGAACTCACGAACCATGAGATCATGACCTGAGCCAAAGTCAGATGCTTAAATGAGCTATTCAGGTGCCTTTTACCTCCATATATTTTCCAGAAAGATTTACTTTTAAATGAACCATATTGATTTCCAGAAATAGATGGAGAAACCAAATTTTAAGTTGTCTTTAATACATAGGTCTTCAAAAATGGAAACTGGAGGTTTGAGGAAGACAATTGAAAAGTCCCTCAAGCTAGGCTGTTATTTAACACTGACATGTAAGACTTGCCATGCACCTTGAATCTGATCTTTTTTTTCATTCAACACTTGGCACTGAACAGAAGCCAATCATTTTAGGTGGGGTAGAAAGGCAAATCTTTAAAAAGATTTCTGTCTTTTAAGCTGCTTCCAGGCAGAGGATGACTATTTCTTTTATTCAGAGACTCATATTCCTTTATCTGCCTACTTTATTTCTCATCTTTAAAGGCGTGTCTTGATTTGAATATCATGCATCTATAAACACATCACACAAGTAATTTAAAATTGTTCTTCTTGGGGGGAAAACAGATTAAGTCTCAAGTCCCCATGAATAGCTCTGCTCTCTCCATTTTAATAAAGAAGGGTTGGACCAGTGCTGATGGCATATTTACCTTCATGAGTTAAAAAAAAAAAAAAAAAGAAAAGAAAAGAAAAAAAGGAAAAAAAAGTTAATTACTGCTCCAAGCAAGTTAGTCTGGCTGTCCTGAGCTGTCTTTTATTAGCTGTCCCCTTCATTAATTTCCCTCACTGGATTTGCTGCTAATAGCTGCCTGGTCCCAGTCAGCTCAAAGCCGCATCTGCGCCATTGAGCAGAAAAGTAGGAGCCTGGCCAAAGGGGGGTAGAGATGGGGTGAGGGAGACGCTATTTACAAATCAACTCTTATTAACATGACAGTCTGGTTTGCTGAAGAGCGGAGAGGGTAGGCCTCAGAGCCGAGAGTTGTAGAACAGAGGAGAGGTAGTGAAATCTGAAGTAACCAGCCCCAAGAAGGTCAGTTAGGATTTTTACTTCACCCCCATGAACTAGTGTTCACCATCATCAGCTTAGAATAATACTTTTTTCCCAAAGGCTAGATGAAGTCTTCTACTCTGTCACTGAACTTCATGAAAAGTAACAACAGAATTGATCTTTTAGTAAGGAGGTTTGATTTTCCCCTCATGATGCAGAGACTTGGAGAGATCCAAGTCAATAAATGACCTTTATAAATTGGTAGCTTATTTTTAGGCACTGATTCAGTTAGAGACAGTGTATTAAATACATCTGGTTTTTTAACTCTTGTTCCAGTTACATTACACCCTTACTTTTGGAAATGCCTCCCCATGGTTGTTTTTCTTACATTTATCACCAACAAGTAACTTGTTTACACTGTCTGTCTTCCCTCATTAGAACCCAAACCCCAGAAGGACACGTGTTTGTGCGCCCATGTGCATGCGCGTGCTTTATTCGATGCTATCTCCATCACCTGCAGTTGTGCCTCCCACACAGTAGGACCTCAGTAAATATTTGTTGTGTAAGTGTTGATGAAGTAATTTTTAAAAATGTTTATTTATTTTTGAGAGAGAGAAAGTGCATTTGTGGGCACGGGTGAGGAGCAGAGAGAGAGGGGGACAGAGGATCTGGAGTGGGCTCTGCACTGACAGTAGAGATCCCAATGCGGGACTCAAACTCAAGAACTGTGAGATAATGACCTAAACTGAAGGGAGATGCTTAATTGACTGAGCCACGGAGGCGCACGGTAAAGGAATTTTCTATAGACAAGGAACAGTCAGTTCTAAATTCCTATTTGTATGTATACTCAATTAAGACATATCTCAGTGTCCCTTTTTTTTCCTTGATAAGAAGAAAGTTCGTTCAAATGTTAACATTTCCCCAAAGCTCTATCGTAGATGTGGTCATAAATGGGTCTGCCCAAATAATAGTTTTTCTTCTTTATGCAATAGTTTATCTTTTCAAGCTGCACCTGGAATCTTCCAGAGCTAAGAAAAGCATACTTGCAATAATACTGTGAAGTAGTGGGTGAGGTGGGAGTTTGGGGTTCAGAATATATTCCATATAAACGCAATTGCTTGAATACATTAAGAGTCAATAGTACTGCCTTTCTACCTGCATTGTAATATACTTGAGGTTCCATTCACCATGCTATCACAAGAAAATAAAGTTAAATTTGAGGGGTGCTTGGATGGCTCAGTTGGTTAAGCATCTGACTCCTGATTTTAGCTCATGAGAACTCATATTCTCCCTCCCCCATGTTGGGCTCCAAGCTGGGTGTGGAGCAAGTTTGGGATTGTCTCTCTCCATCTTTCTTTGCCCCTCCCCCCTTGCGCTCTTGCTTTCTTTCTCTAAACTAAAGTGAAGTAAAATAAAATAAAATAAAATGAAATAAAATAAAATGAAATAAAATAAAATAAATTTTAATACCCCAAGTATTACATGCTTGGTTTGGGAATCAATCAGTCTGAGTTCAAATCTCACTTGGAATATATATTGTCTTTGTGGTCTTAAGCACCTTAATTTTGACCTTAGTTCCCTATTTCTAAAAGTTTTTTCAACATTTATTTATTTTTGAGAGAAAGACACACACAGAGAGCATGAGCAGGAGAGGGGCAGAGAGAGAGAAAGAGAATCCAAAACTGGTCCCAGGCTCTGAGCTGCCGGCACAGAGCCCCATGCGGGGCTTGAACCCACAAACCGCGAAATCATGACTTATGCTGAAGTCTGATGCCCAACCAACTGAGGCACCCAGGCACCCCTCCCTATTTCTAATAGAGTTAAATGAACAAATGCATTTCATGTGTTTGGCACATAGTAGGTCCTAATAAATGATTGTTATTCCACTATTTTCTTGAAATAGATGAGCACCAAATGTACATGCTATTTTAAGTATAAAATTAGACAGGCTTTAGAATTTTAGTTATTTCAAAAATAACATAAGGTCTATTAAAATATCAAGGAAAAATGAATACATTAAAATCTTGGATTGCAAGTAACTTGTTCTGCGAGTGTTCCTCAAGACAAGCAAACATTTCTAATAAAATTTAACTTGGTAAGCGAGGGATGTCTTGCAGTAGTAGTACGTGATGCTGAACATCACATGATCGCAACCGAGCCAGTGGTTGTTTTCTCTCTCACTGCTGGGTTGTGGGTGAACATCTCCCATGTTCAGATGCTCAGACTCAGGCCGTGGTGTTTGGCAGAAAGCGGTGATTTTTCAGAGCATTAGAAAGTGCCCACACCTAGCACTAGTGTATTTTTTGTCACTTCAAAGCACCTATGGACAGTCCTTTGCTTTTCCATACAATAGTAAGCTCAGGGATGCTTCATTCTAGGTCAGGCTGCCTGCAGATATAGACCCTTTCCTCAGCTGCCTTACTGCCAGTTAAATACAACATATGACAAGAAGTTATTAGTCCTGTACTGTAGTCAGTATCTTTGTGAGTGTATATACAATGGCTCCCATGCAAGAAAAGATTGAAAAGAAAGGTGGTGAGAAGGTGATGGAAGTCAAATTGGAAATTAAGAAGGAAGTCATCAAGAATGTGAACAAGGTATATACAAGTGGCTGAAATTGCAAGGTTTTATAAGGAGTCTACATCTGCATCTCGTCTGCAGAGGGGAAGGAGAAAAAGATAGAAGAACCCCTCTCTTTAAATGAGATTAGGGAGGTGTGTAAAATGTGGGCAGCAGTACAAATTTTGTAGAAAAAAAGCACCACTCGAATAAGCTGTAGCAGGGCGAGTGATGAATCTGTTTAACGACCATGTAATGTCACTTTTCAGCGAAACCCTCAAATGGAGGCAAAAGCAAGTGTCCTTGGACAGGTTCCTTGTTAAAGCTGCAGGAAAAGAAAAAGATTCCATTGAGCCAATAGATAGCAGTGATTCCATTAGTGATAGTGAAAGTCATCCAATATAATAACCCTCCTCTCTCTTGTCTCCCTCACACCAGCCACGAAAGTAAGTGCAAGTTAATTTGTTTATTTTTCTTGATGTTTTGTATTTTCTTTATTATTTTGTATTATATTCTAGTATTATAATCATTTTTATATGAATATTGTTTGGCTGTGGAATGAATCATCTGAGTTTCCATTATTTCTTATGGGGAAATTCATTTTGATATACAAGTGCTCTGGATTACCAGCATGTTTCTGGAATGAATTATGTTCACAAACCAAGGTTTTACTATATTAATGAAAATTTAGAATAATTGTAACTACCATTGATTTTAGATTGAGGCTATTTATAGTTAATAACTATAATTAATATAATCCGTTGGAGAGGAGAAATAAAATACTTCATTCTTTGATAATACATTATGGGACAAGACAGGTGTCTATATAATGTGGTTCTGGAGGAGTTGTTTCAAAATCAAAAAGCATATACTCTTAGAACCAGAAAATCCATTTTTAGGAAGTTATCCTACAACTCTCCCATTGAGAACTCTCCCGTTGTCTCTGTTCTTCTCTCTCTCTCTCTCTCTCTCTCACACACACACACACACTCACTCACACACACATTTATGATAGTGTTGCTTATGAAATAAAAAGCTTGGAATCAATTTAAATGTTCATCAGTAGGGAATAAGTTAAACAAGGCTAGCACATTCACATGCTGGGAGAGTGTATACCATCCCAAGAGAATGGAGTATGGCTCAGTGAACTGACTTGCTCAGATGATCATGAGCTCCTCTCCCACTACTAACACTGGTTACGTGATGATTTCGTTGTCTAAAAATCTGGCTGATCACCAGACTCATCTGTGTTATATTTTATAGATTCCCTTTCCTCAGACTTATGGGATGATACTTTTTGAAGCAAGAGCTTGGAATCTGTGTTTTTTAAAAACTGAAATGATTCTGAGACAACCAGTTTGGTGACAGTCTGGGATGGGCATTCAGGAACTGTGAAGCAAGACGATAAAGACAAATATGAAGGGTTATTTCCAGATGGCCTTAGTTAGCCTACGTGTATATAATTTGGGAAGGCTCTTTTGCAAAAAAGTTGTATTAGCTATGGTAATGCTTCCCATTTACATTATTCCTGGGAAAGTCTACCTTGGGATAAACTGGGAAGAGGTAAATTGCCCATAATATTTTAGTAGATGAAAGTATCAAATTGTAGAATATTTTGTATGGAATCATCCAATTTTTTTTTTTTTTTACAGAACTTTTATTCACATGTGTTCCATAGCATTTTAGCTAAGAGCACAAAATAGAGGCTGATCAAACAGCAAAATGAACTTAGCCCAGGATCCCTCTGCCATACAGAAAATCAGAACAGCTTCCTAATCTCTATCTGATCCCCAATTAAGGGAAACCACTAGAACACACTAGACCCTTGGCATTTGGGGATTTAGCACTTATAGCTTCATCATCTGTGAATGACTCCAAGGGTTTAAGACATGTTTTTGAAACGTAAGTGCTGTGAGGCTGGAGTGTGGACAAGTCACCAGGCTGATGAAGAACACACCCACTGTCAACATGGACTTGCTATTTTCTACCTGTCTTCACGTGTCAGGAGACCACGTTGTCACTGTAACCACACACCTGAGAATTCACAGAGAACTAGATGATACACTGTCCATGAATGTCAGAAGCAACTGGAAATTGACTGGTTCCAAACAAACAGAGGTTTGTTTTCAGGAAAAGGGGCTAACACAGAGAAGCAGAGAATAAAAAACTTTTCAGGGGCGCCTGGGTGGCTCAGTTGGTTAAGTGTTGGATTTCAGCTCAGGTCACGATCTCATGGTTTGTGGGTTCAAGCACTGTGTTGGACCCTGTGCTCATAGCTCAGGGCCTGGAGCCTGCTTTGTATTCTGTGTCTCCTCTCCCTCCCTCACTTGTGCTTGCTCTCTCTCAAAAAAAAGAATCAAAAAGAAAAGGAAGGAAGGAAGGAAGGAAGGAAGGGAGGGAGGGAGGGANAAAGAAAGAAAGAAAGAAAGAAAGAAAGAAAGAAAGAAAGAAAGAAAGAAAGAAAGAAAGAAAGAAAGAAAACTTTTTGGATGAAAACCACACTCTCATGATAATATCCTTTCTATGTGGATTCACTTGTTGTGGTCACAAAGACCTTGACCCTATGTCAAGCATACACCTTAACAAAGGGAAGACACATAAGTGGAATAAGTGTCTAGAAAGCAATGAGGGGGAACTAAACTTAAAAATAAATTCCAGGGGGGCACCTGGGTGGCTTAGTTGGTTAAGCGTCCGACTTTTGCTTAGGTCATGATCTCGCGGTTCGTGGGTTCGAGCCCCGCGTCGGGCTCTGTGCTGACTGCCAGCTCAGAGCCTGGAGCCTATTTCAGAGTCTGTGTCTCCCTCTCTCTCTGAGCCTCCCCTGCTCACGCTGTCTCTCTCTCTCTCTCCTAGAAATAAATAAAAATATTAAAAAAAAATTCCAAGGTACTTTCAATAGCAGTTTGTTTCCAGCACAAGAAAATGTTTCTAATTACGTTCTGAACCCCTTCTGTATCAACTCCAGGCTACCATACCCTTTCCCAATCCCAAAACTGTCAGCGACACACACACACATTCATGTCCTGCACTTTGGATCCACTTCTCAGGCCATCTTAGACAGCAGCCCTTCGCCAGGCCTTGGATGTCAGCGGAGCCAGCGTCTGCTTTTTCTGCCCTTGGTGCTGCACCCCAGGAACTCTGGCTTGAAGAGCAACTGTGAGAATTCAAATTCTTTGCCTCTCTGTCCCTGCGGGGGTGGGAGGGCAGTGCTGAGACAGTCCAGTGTGCTGGGGGCAGCAGAACCCGTAACTGGTAGTGTTGAGTTCTTTCTCAGGCTGCGGCTGAATTAGCTTTGTGGATTTTGTCATTGTAATATCTTGTTTACTGCAGGCATGGAATCATCCAGTCTTAATAAAAATATCAGCATATTTTTTATCTATACCCAGTTGTTCACATGAACGTAGGAAAGCACATGAAAGAATATACACCAGATAGGAAGTGGGGAATGGGACTGCGTTGGTGGGGTAAGGGAAGCCTTTCTCCTTTGTACTATATACAATAGGGTATAACATTTTGTAAGGTTATTTCACCCAGGTAATTAAAAAGAACCAATAAACACATGAAATATGGTCAAGACAAGTCTCCTAAGGTTCCGTCAGGATATATTTGGCATTTCTTTTTAAAACATTTTTTAATGTTTATTTTTGAGAGACAGAGACACAAGCAGGGGAGGGGCAGAGAGAGAGGAAGACACAGAATCTGAAGCAGGCTCCAGGCTCTGAGCTGTCAGCACAAAGTCCAGTACAGGGCTGGAATCCACCAACTGCGAGATCATGACCAAAGTCAGACGCTTAACTGATTAAGCCACCCAGGCATCCCCCTTTTTTAAAATTTGTTTTTACTTATTTTGAGAGAGAGAGAGTGTGTGTGTGTGAGCAGGAAAGGAGGAGAGAGAGAGAATCTCAAGCAGGCTTTGCACGGTCAGCAGGAGCCGGATATGTTGCTTGAACTCATAAACTGTGAGGTCATGACCTGGGTCCAAATCAAGAGTTAGACACTTAACTGACTGAGCCACCTAGGGTATGACTGTCTTCATACAAAGTAGCAACTGTTACTTTGCTTTAACAAGTAATAAAGGGACAGCAATTTCAGGACACCAGGAGACCTGGAGATCAGCAAGGGATAATCTTGCTGCCTCTTTATTTCCTGCTTTTATTTATTTTTTTATAAAAAAATTGTTTTAATGTTTTATTTATTTCTGACAGAGAGAGACAGCAGGAGCAGGGGAGGGTCAGAGAGAGAGGGAGACACAGAATCTGAAACAGGCTCCAGGCTCTGAGCTGTCAGCACAGAGTCTGATGTGGGGCTCGAATTTAAAACCAAACCGTGAGATCATGATCTGAGCCGAAGTCAGACGCTTAACTGACTGAGCCACCCAGGCGCCCCTATTTCCTGCTTTTAACTATTCAAATTAATCCAACCAGATTTAGCCTCTTCCCTGGGAAATTTCTTTCTTTTCTCATCTATCTAGGCAAATCTAGACTCTCCAGTAGGGTTTGCTCTTAACTTGGCATCTGCTTCGAATTTACCTTAAAGTCATCTAAATGGTTCTGCTCAGGCAAACAGGATTGGCAATGAAAATATCCAGTCTAACTTCATTCCCTCATTTGAGTCAAGGTGAACAGACAGGTAACTCTCTCTTCTTTGGCAGCCACATTAAATTGTAAGCTGGTATCGTTTTTGGAGATTTACCCAAAGGAACTCGACAAATAATACGTTCCATTTGTTGCCGTGCTGTGAATTTTTTTCTTTCTGAGGAAGATGCACAGTGATCATGTGGGACCTGAAAATAGTTTACAATGTGTTATTTCATTCTTTTATGAAGAGATGAATATATATTTTGAATATTAAGGGGACTTTAGGTCTATGAAGGGTAATTTGACAAAAGTTCTCCCAGGATAAGGTGACCACCTATTCAAAACATCTGTTGTGCATAAGGCTCCTGATCAGATGATGATTTGATAATAAAGCAGGTGCATGTGTTGGAAGAAGGTTCTCATGATGGGCTTCTGCTGGGACAACAGGCAGAGGAGAATGAGGATTCCTGCAAGCTGAAAAAAGTTCTGAAGTTCTATCTCTCAAAAAATTCAGTGTCTAACAAAAGACCCTTTTGCCTATACTCTACTGATGGTTAAAGGTTTGATAATCAAAAGGAGTATGTTGAGAGAAAAAGCACAGCATTTGTAATGAGAAGGCCAGGTTTAGGTTTGAGTTCTTTGTATAATTCTGAATAAGTTCTTTAGCCTTTTTGAACTCTTGGTTCTACACCTGAAATCTATATTTCCTATCACAAGGTATTGAGACTATTTCCAGTTTTTCTCTACTTGACACAATGCTGTAATAAATAATAGCACTGTAGCTAAACTATGCACTCACAGTAATTTTCTTACAGTGCAGAGTGCACAAGAATAAGACACCACGTGTCTTTTTATTCACCTCGAAGTCTCTTTTCAATATATCATAAGGTTAAAAGGAGCAGATTACAATAATGTGTGTAAAATTATCATATAATGGGTATAATAACGCCTCAATTTCATCATGTGCTTACCGCATGTGAAGGCCATTGCTAAGTCTTTTCTGTAGATTGTTGCATAAAAATCTCACAGTAGGAACTATTACCATTCCTGCTTTATAAATGAAGACATTCTGACTTTAAATATTTATAGTAATCTGTTTGCATTATGAACATTGAAAAAACTACAATTTTTGTTTATTTGACATTTTCTATTTGTCACTATTGAACGCATATTACTTTTTAACATAAAACCGACCATTTTGACCACTTTTGAGTCCAGCCAGCAACATTAAAACATTCACAGTATGGGGCAACCTTCACCGCTCTCCACTTCCGGGACTTGCCCATCACCCCAAACAGAAACTCAGTACCCACGAAACAACAGTTAAAGTCTCACTCTTTTAAATCTTTAAGACATAACCAGAAAGTTAGAACCTTTGTTTCCTCAAAGGGCGATGGAGCAAGTACTTTGTACCAGATGAACCACACCAGAACATGGCTATTTTCCTCTGTGTATCGGATCTGTTTCCGTTAAAGAAAATGAATGTGCATCTTACAGCTTTCTCACAAAAACAAACAAAAAACAAAAGAAAAGAAAATTCCAGGCATAGTTTTCACTTATGAGTTCTTCCAAACATTTATGGAAGAAATAATCCCAGATCGACACAAACATACCCAGAAAACAAAAGCGATCCAAACGCTTCTCCACTCATTCTATGAGACCAGGATTGCCCTGATAATAAAACCAGACAAAGACATTATAATAAAATGAACTTATTTTATTAGATAGCTTTTAAAACTTATTTTATTAGATATTTAGTTTATTAAATATATAATTAAGTAAATAAAATAAATTACATCCCTGATGGATATTGACACAATACAGCTTTACAAACTTTTAGTAAGTGGAATCTAATAATATCTATGTATCTATGTATCTATGTATCTATCTATCTATCTATATCTCAAGACCGAATAAGGTTTATCCCAAGAATGTTGGTTTGGCATTTGAGAGTTCGCCAACGTAATCCACTATATGAAGAAACTAAAAAAGAAAACCCTGACGACCATTAATAGATGGAGAAAAAACATTTGACAAAATTCAACATCCATTAATCAGAAATGTTTCCAGAAAACTAGGAATAGAAAGAAATTATGTTGGCAACCCAATAAAGGACCTCAACAAAAGCCTACAGTAATTATAGTTAGTGATAAAAGGCTCAATGTTTTCCTTTTAAGATTGGGCACAAAGCAGGGATATTTACTCTCACCACTTCTATTCACTATCAAACTGGAGTTCCTAGTCAGTGCTAATGGCAAGAAATAGAAATTCAAGGCATAATGATTAGAAGGGAAGAAGTAAAATACCACTATACACTGGTGACATGTTACCTATCTACACAAAAGCTACTAGAACTAAGAGAATTAAGTAAGATCAGAGGATACAAGCACATTCTACAGAAATCAGTTTTATTTCTTTTTTAATTTTATGTTTCTTTTTTATCTTTATTTTACTTATTTCATTTAGATAGTAATCTGTACACCCAGTGTGGGATTTGAACTCACAGCCCAAAGATCGAGAGTTGCATGCTCCACTGACTGAGCTAGAATGCACCCCTCTTTCTCTATTCTCGTGGTGAGAACACTTGAGCTTTACTATTAGCAAATTTCAAATATACATATTGTATGATTAACTATAGTTGTTATGCTGTACCTTAGATCCTTAGAATTTACTAATCTTATAACTTCTGCCCTTTTGCCAGCATTACCAACATCTCCACACTTCTCCTACCCCTCAGTTCCTGGAAACCACTATTGTACACTCTGTTTTTATGAGATTAGCCATTTATTTATTTATTTATTTATTTATTTATTGAAAACAAAATTTTTTAATGTTTCGTTTATTTCTGATGGAGATACAGAGTGAGCAGGGGAGGGTCAGAGAGGGAGGGAGACACAGAATCTGAAGCAGGCTCCAGGCTCTGAGCTGGCTGTAAGCACAGAACCCGACATGGGGCATGATCCCATGAACCATGAGATCATGACCTGAGCTGAAGTCGGACTCTCAACCAACTGAGCCACCCAGGCGCCCCTATTTATTTTTTGATTCCACGCGTAAGTGACAACCATTCAGCATTTATCTTTGCCAGGTTTATTTTCCTTCATGCCCTCCAGTTTCATCCATGTTGTCCCAAATGGCAGGATTCTCAGTTTTTATGGCTGAGCAATATTGCATTTTCTGTTTCACATCTTCTTTATCCATTCATCAGTAGATGGGCATTTGGGTTGTGTCCATATCTTAGCTTTTGTGAATAATACTTCGATCAACAAGGGGGTGTAGATATCTCTTCAAGATACTGGTTTCATTTCCTCTGCATATATACCCAGAAGGGGAATTGCTTGATCATATAGCAATTCCAGTTTAAATTTTTTGACAAACTTCTATACTTTTTCTGTAGAGGCTGTACCAATTTACATTCCTACCAACAGTGTACAAGGGTTCCTTTTTCTTTACATCCTCACTAACACTTGATATCTCTTGTTTTTTGATCCTAGGCATCCTAAGCTGTGTGAAATGATATCTTATTGTGGTTTGATTTGCATTTCTCTGATGATTAGTAATGTTGAGCATCTTTTCATATACCTGTTGGCCATTTGTATATCTTCTTTGGAAAAATGTCTAGTCAGTTTTTCTGCCCATTTAAAAATAGTATTATCCTTTATTTACTTGTTTTTTTTGCTACTGAGTTGTATGAATCCCTTATACATTTTGGATGTTAACCTTTTATTAGATATATGGTATGCAAAAATTTTCTCCCATTCCATAGTGTACCTTTTAATTTTGTTGCTTTTTCCCTTTCCTTTTCAGTTTGATATAGCCCACTTGTTTATTTTTGCTTTTGTTACGTGTGTTTTCATTTCCTATCCAAAAAAATAATTGCCAAGATCAATTTCAGGGAACTTTTCCCATATGTTTGCTTCTACGGGTTTTGCAGTTTCAGGTCTTACATTTCAGGCTTTTAAAAACCATTTCAGGTTAATTTTGTCAAGTGAAATAAGATAGGGTCCAGTTTTTCATTTTTTTGCATGTGGATATCTAGTTTTTCCAAAAATATTTATTGAATAGACTATCCTATCTCCATTGTGTGTTCTTGGTACCACTGTTAAAGCTTAGTTGATTGTATTTTATTTCTGGGCTCTCTATTCTGTTCTAGTGGTCTGTGTGCTTGTTTTTATGGTACTGACATAAAATCATAAAATAGTAACATACTCTAGATTACTAGAGTTTATGTAATATAGTTTGAAGTCAGGAAATGTGATACCTCCAACTTTGTTCTTCTTTTCCATATTGCTGTGGGTATTTAGGGTCTTTTGGGGTTCCATAAAATTTTTAGGACTTTTTTCTATTTCTATGAAAAATGCCATTGGAATTTTAATAGGGATTACATTGAATCTATAGATTACTTTGGCTAATATGGACATTTTAACAATATTAATTCTTTCAATCCAAGGACACAGGATATCTCTCCACTTATTTGAGCCTCCGATTTCTTCATCAATGTCTCATGGTTTTCATGTATACATTTTTTTTTATCTCCTTAGTTAGATTTATTCCTAAATATTTTATTTTTGATGCATTTATAAATGAGATTATTTTCTTAATTTCTCTTTCAGATAGCTTATATCTCTGCTGAAATTCTTGTTTTATTGATGTGTTGTCTTACTGAGTTTACTGCATTATCTCTCTGTGTTGTATCTATCTGAGTTGTGCTCACTGAGCTTCCTAAAATAATCATCTTGAATTCTTTGCCAGGCCATTCATAGATCTGCATTTCTTTGGGATCAGTTGCTGGAAAATTGTTGCGTTCCTTTGGTGGTGTTATGCTTCCTTAATTTTTCATGTTCCTTGAAGCCTCACATTGCTGTTTTCACTTTTGAAAAGGGGATTGCCTCCTCCAGGCTTTACTGACTGGGTTTTGGAGAGAGATACCTTCACACATTAGTCCAGCTGGGGATTCTGAGACTGTTTCAGATCTCTTCTTTGGGACTGCCCACTCTACACTTTTTGCTCCCCCTTGGGGGAAATTACTAAAATTGTATGCTTTCTCTTAGTGGTGCAAAACCAAGCTGGGTTCTGAGAATCTCCCGTTTTTCCCGGGGACAGTGCCCTGTGAGCCTTCTCCTAATCTCACAAAGTTAGTGTGGCTTTCTGTGCTTGCTTGCTAGTCATCTGCATCGTCTCCCCCTCACTTTCCAGGGAAGCTGGCCATGCAGGGGAGAGAGAAGTGTGCATTATGCACGGGGAACATTAGGGGTGGCTGTGGGGGCAGTTGGGGAACCACACGTTTGAGGCATCCACGGTTTTTTGTGAGTAGGCTTCCTAGTGGAGTTTGTGATTTGGTTAGTAGACAGTCACAGTTAGCAGAATTTTTTTGATGAATTCAGAGTCCTGTCCGCTATACTCTTAACTGCTTCCAACCCCTAAGGCTTGCAGATCACCTCAGTCATCTGGGTGAGGTAAGAAAGAAGCAGGTCTCCCGGGCAGCATCCTGCATGGCTAGGAAGCCAGCCACTCGGTCACATGTTCTCAGTTTCCCTAATGGAGAAACCACATCTGTAGAGGTGTCTCCCGGCACTGAGCCATCCCGCCTCGGGGAAAGAGTGTTGAGAGCAAAGTGAAACTGTTCCTCTTATCCTCTTCCACGCATCGATTCTTGGATTACTCTGCTATAGCTGTGTGCAACTTCTCTGCTGGACCCCCAGACTCCCATGAATGGACTCTTGTCTCTGGGTGACTGCCAAAGTTGAGGTACTATGGAGGGATGAAGGTAGAAAAATTTACTCTGCCATCTTGCTGATAGCATTTGAACTATACTTCCATGAACTATTAAAAAACAATTAGAAGTCAAAATAGGAAAATAATTCTATGTGCAATAACATAAAAAATATAAACTACTAAAGAATAAATATGACAAAACATGGGCAAAATGTGCATGCTGAAAACTAAAAAACTAAATGTTTTATGGGAAAGGTTAAAGAAGACTTAAATAAATGGAGAGATGTATGGTACTCACGCATGAGAAGATTTGATATTACTACGATGTCAATTTTCCTCTATTAGTGATCAGCCAAAAAATTTGGATGTTGAGACTGATGATGCCAGCATGCACCAAAAGGGTGTGAGGAGAGCATCATTCATGTAATAAAACTTTCTAGAGGGAACAAGGCAGGCTTCCAACATGTCTAAAATGGCTTGAAAGTTTGGGTTTAAAGTTTTGTGGTGTTTAGAGGGAGGGGCTAGTTAAAAACCCTTTTAAGGGGTGCCTGGGTGGCTCAGCCGATTAAGTATCCGACTCTTGGTTTCAGCTGAGGTCATGATCTCACTGTTCGTATGTTCAAGCCCCACGTGGGGCTCTACTTTGGCAGTGCGGAGCCTGCTTGGGATTCTCTCTTTCCTTCTCTCTCTGCCCATCCCCCTCTCATGCTGTCTCTCTCTCAGAATAAATAAATAAGCATAAAAAATAAAAAATAAAAATCCATTATATAAGTTGAAATTTGCATACTTTTAACTTCTTGCTGCTGCCAAAGGAGAAAGCACCTGGGCTTTTTGGTTACCGTCTCCAGATGGGGGGCAGAAAGGTAAGAAGGAGAGGTGGAGCTTCAAAGACGTCAACAATAAAACATCAAAAATGGACTCAGACACTTAATTAGATTCCCAATTTGTTCTATAGACTCAATACTATCCCAATTATTATTATCTCTAATAATAATTTTTTTCTTAAGTCCATTTTGTTTGATATTAATATAGCTATCACAGATTTCTTTTGATTAGTGTTTGGTGGCAATTCCAACCCCCCCATGTTTTCACTGTTATTGATGTGGTTGGATTTAAATCTACCATCTTTCTAGTTGTTTTCTGTTTGTTCTCCTTTATCTCTTTTTCTGTCTTGCTTTTGATTGTTTGTTTTTAAATGTTTACTCATATCGAGGACACCTGGGTGGCTCAGTCGGTTGAATGTCCGACTTTGGCTCAGGTCATGATCTCACAGTTTGGGGGTCCGGCTCCCTGTGGGGCTCTGCACTGATGGCTCAGAGCCTGAAGACTGCTTCAGATTCTGCATCTCCCTCTCTCTCTCTCTCTCTGCCCGTCTCCCACTTTCTCTCATGCATGCTCTCTCTCAAAAATAGATAAATAAACTGTAAAAAACATATATGTATAAATGTTTTACTGCTTTTTGAGAGACAGAGCATGAGCAGAGGAGGGGCAGTGGGAGTGGTGGAGAGGATCTGAAGCAGGCTCTGCGCTGACAGTAGCAAGCCCCATGCGGGGCTCAAACTCGAACAAGGAGATCATGAGCTGAGCTGAAGTCAGACACTCAACCCTCTGAGCCCCCCAAGCACCTCTGACTGAGTATTTTTTATTATTCCATTTTATCTTGGCATTAGACCAGTAACTGTCTTTCTATTTGGAGTTTTTCATAATGTTTGCTCTAGAGCTTACCATATCTGTGATGAACTTATCACAGTCTAGCTTCAAATAAAATCATTTCACTTCATGTATAAGAAACTTACAATATATTTTTATTATATTTACCATTTCCCTCCCTTTGTGCTATTTTAACACATTGTTATAATTTTTGTTCTACACAATTATCTTTTTAAGTGATTAAACATAAGAAAATCATCTTTTACATATACATTTATATTTATATACTTCCTCTTAATTAATTAATTGATTATAAACATTTCTTCCACTCTTTAGTTTTTGTAAATTCAGCTTCCTGTCTCTATCATACTCCTTCTGCATAGGAAATTCCTTAACATTTCTCTTTTAAAATATTATTTTTACATTTATTTATTTTTGAGAGACAGAGTATGAGTGGAGGAGAGGCTGAGAGAGAAGGGGAGGAGAGGCAGAGAGAGAAGGAGACACAGAATCCAAAGCAGGCTCTAGGCTCTGAGCAAACATTCAGCACAGAGCCTGATGCTGGGCTTGAACCCACGAAACGTGAGATCATGACCTGAGCCAAAGTCAGATGCCTAACCGACTGAGCCACTCAGGCGTCCCTCCTTTAACATTTCTTATAGCAGTTTTGTTTATGATGAAATCCTTCAGCTATTTTTATGTGGAAGTATCTGTCTTCATTTTTAAAAGAGATTTTAACTGGGTATAGAATTCTGTTAAAATTTTTCCCCCCAGTACTTCAAATATATTTTTCCATTGTCTTCTGACTTGTTTAGTTTCTGACCAGAAATCTATTGTAATTCTTAATTTTGTTTTTCTTTATGTTACACCCTCTTCATCCCACCCTACTCACACTACTACATGCTTTCAAGATTCTGTCTTTTTTAAAAGTTTATTTATTTATTTTGAGAGTGAGAAAGAGAGGGAGGGAGGGAGGGAGAGAGAGAGAGAGAGAGAGGACGTGGGGGGAGGATAGAGAGAGAGGGAGAGAGAATCCCAACCAGGCTCTGCACTGTCAGCACAGAACGCAATGCAGGGTTCAAACCCACAAACCATAAGATCATGACCTGAGTTGAAACCAAGAGTCAGATGCTCAACTGAATGAGCCACCTTGGTTCCCCTCAAGATTTTATCTTTATCTTTGGTTTTAGTAGTTCTACTGTAAGGTATCTAGGTGTGGTTTCTTTTGGTATTTATATTTTGGGGGGTTCTCTGGGGTTTTGGATCTATAAAGTTCTGTCTTTTATTAATTTTGAAAGTTTCTCAGAAAATGTCTCTTCAGTATTTCTTCTGCCACATTCGCTACTACTTCTTTTTCTGGAAATCTAATTACACGTATGTTAATTCTTTTGATATTGCTACACGGCTCTTGGTAGCTCTTCTCTCTCTCCCTCTCACTCTTTTTAAATCTTTTAACTCTTTGCATTTCAGTTTATATAATATATACTGATCTATCTTCAAATTTACTGATTCTTTTTCTTTTATTTTTTGGTTGTGCGTAGTCTGCTGATAAGTCCATAGAGGGAATTCTTCATCTCTGATAATGTGTTTCTCTTTTTCCTTATGTAAAACTTCTATTTGACTTTAAAGAAATAGTTTCTGGAGCACCTGGGTGGCTTAGTCAGTAAGTGTCTGATTTCAGGTCAGGTCATGATTTCATGGTTCGTAGGTTCGAGCCCCGTGTCGGGCTCTGTGCTGACAGCTCAGAGCCGGAAACCTGTTTCAGATTCTGTGTCTCCTTCTCCCTCTGCCCCTCTCCCACTTGCACTCTTTCTCTCTCAAAAGTAAATAAACACTAAAAAATAAAAAAAATAGTTTCCATGTCTCTGCTGAAATTCCCTATCAGTTCCCATACATGCTATCAATCTCTGTTATTAAATCTTTTAAATATTAATTATAGTGATTAAAAAATCTCTGATACTTTCTACATCTGGGTCATCTCTGATGACTAGTTCTATTGATTGCTTTAGATGTTAGCAATGGATTGTTTCTTATGCTTTTTAAAATTGCAGATCATTTCAATAAAGTTTTGCTATCATTTGTAGAAGAGTAACAGGAGCTGAGGTAAATAAAAATTATCTCTGAAAATGGACATGCGTCTTTTATCAGGCTGGCATGTCAGAAGCTGAGTTAGTCTGGTCAGAAGCTCAGCTGGTTTGGGTTTTGTTGTTTCTCTCATTGTCTTCATTGCAGTGTAAGCCTCACATTCCTCCAGGGGTGGCTCTTGTTCTTTGTGCCTAGAGCTGGGTGGTCCTGGGCTCGTGTAGGATTGTGGGTTTTTATTTCTTTTTCTTATTGCTCCTGCTCCATCTCAGCTTCCTGTGCTCCCTGCATGGCTGTTTCTCTTTCCACATGCTTCATTCTCCTGCTACCATTTCTTATTACTAGGTGCTAGTGTTGCAGGATTTACCTCCATACCCGGGGTTCGTTGTCTCGCCACTTCAAAGAATGAAGAGGTGGACATAGAATAAAATGAACAGCAGGCAGAAGTGTGTTAGGGTATAAGATCAGAAGGGAAGAATAGTTTGAAAGCTCTCTTTGCAGGGAGGGGGAATTTGAAAGTGAATACCGTGACTATACGCAAGGGACTTTGTTTTCTAGGATTTTGGCCAGCTCCTTCCCTTCCTCCTTGTTCCTCTTCCGATTTTACCTCTATTGGCCACGTGACTCTAAGTGCCTAGTCATTGCTTTTGATTGGCTCATATCCATTGTATGAAGAGTGGTCGACGGCCATATTGTTCCTTGTGGGTCATATGTCTTTTAGTCTACTTATTTTTAGTCAGGTCTTTTGTCAAATTCCTGAGGGAAACCTGAGGGGCAGTAGGTAGTGTCTGTATTCCTAAGAGGAATTTTACACCGGAGGGAGTTTGCTTGAGGTTAGATGTTTCCAGAGGAAATATTTTAAAATAATGTGTTTTTCCCCACCCAGGGAACTGCAAGCCCTAGCCTCTCCCTTTCCGTCTATCTACTGGATCTTATCTTTTCCTATCATACTAGGTTCATGGTGGGAAATGGGAGATCTTTGTTTTTCTGGTATTTTAGTCTGATACCTATTCAGTCCCTATGCCTGATTCTCAGGAACAGGACTTTATCAGTATTTCCTACCCCTCTTCCCAATGCCTGCTGAATTCTGACTTGTAGGTCATGGATAGAAAAGAGTTTCTTGTCTATCCCTGGAAGTAGTACACCCATCCTCACACCAGGACAGGCTCCTGAGTCCAAGAGTTTTCCTGCTTTTGCATGGGGGGGGGTAGGGTCTTTCTTCTATTCATTCCCTAGAAGCAATAGGTTTGCCCCTTCCATCAGTAGGTTCAGCCTTTTTGCCTTTTATGAGAGAATGATCCAGGTTGCTGGGTGCATTTTTATACTTTTGCCACAGTGACAGCCAAAAATCTCCTGCATGCCTACACCACGCACCGCCTCTTTCATGCCTGCTCTGACTCTAGCTTTTCTCATGAGACTCCAGTGGAAAAGAACCTGTGAACTAACACAAAGTCCCCTTGTCTTCAACTCCCAGTTATTCCAAACTGATACTCTAGTCCACACTTGTCCTTGAAGACTTTATTAAACTTTTAATTTTTTTCCTTACTGACTTATATAGTGGTCACGTATCTCTTTTATGTTTTGCCAAAGGTAAAGGAGTTTGTGTTTCCTATCTCTCCTTGGAAGGGCTCACAATTATTTGGGATTTAATTTACTTGATTGCCTGGTAGCCTCAGTTCTCATAGAGGCTCAAGAAAAGTTTGTAGATTTTCTAGCTTTTTTTTGGTTGCTACAGTGGGAACTGTGTTTCTCTTCTAATTTTCTTTTTTTTTTTAATTTTTAATGTTTTATTTATTTCTAGGAGAGAGAGAGAGACAGCGTGAGCAGGGGAGGGTCAGAGAGAGAGGGAGTCACAGACTCTGAAACAGGCTCCAGGCTCTGAGCTGGCGGTCAGCACAGAGCCCGACGCGGGGCTCGAACCCACGAACCGCGAGATCATGACCCAAGCGAAAGTCCGACGCTTAACCGACTAAGCCACCCAGGCACCCCTCTCTTCTAATTTTCTACCGACTAAATAGAAGCGAACCCTAGAAATCTAAATTAAAGAAGAAAGAAGTCAATCAGTGACTTCACATGAAACTACTTCATCATCTCATGTGGACCCAGATTAATTATGTTGAGAGAGAGTCTGTTCTTTGCCATTAAAAATTTTAAACAATGTCATGAAACCCAGCATCTCAAAATCAGGAAACCCCACTCACATTGTGTGGTATGCAGGATTTTAGAGATGGCCTCCCAAGACTCCCATACCTTGCTTTTTCAAACCCTTATCTAGGTACTGCTCTAAAGAGATTTCACAGATGTAAAATCCCAAGGCAGCTGACCTTAAGATCTGAAGATTTTCAAGGTGAGCTTGACTCAATCAGGTGACTCTTCTTTAAGTAGAAATTTTTCTGCAGCTGGTAGCAGGGTAAGTTGAAGAGCTTTGAAGCCCGAGACGGATTTCAGTGTACTGTTGTTGACTTTGAAGGTGGAAGGGGCCCTGCGCAAGGCCTGGAGAGTGGCCATGAGTAGCTGAATGCAATCCTGAGCTAACAGGCAACAAGGAAATGGGGACCTCATTTCTGCAGCCTCAAGGAACTGAATTCTGCCAATAACAGGCATGAGGTTGGAAGAGGGACTGAAGCCCCAGATGAGAACATAATGAGCTGACACATCAATGCGAACCTTGTGAGATCCTGAGTGGAGAGTCCAGTTACACCATTCTGCATTTCTGACCTACAGAACTGTGAGATAACAAACTGTCTTGTGTTAAGATGCTAAATTTGTGGTACTTTGTTACATAGCAAAAGAAAACTACCGGTGAATGGAATCCTCGAAAGTTGTGCAGTCGTACAGCCCTGATCCTAAACTATTGTGTGACCCTCTGTTACCACAATAAGAGGCTTTTGGAAAGACAGGTTTTCATAATCAGGATGGAAGGTTCATGATGCAGAATGGGCTTAGGGCAGAGACTGAATCATAAAAAACATGCAGGAAATACCATGGAACAACATTTGGATGACTGGGTAGGTAATCATACAGACGGCAGATTCTATCAGTAAACAAGAATTAGAGCAACTGGCATTCATATAGGAACTAGCCTTAGCTCTGGAGGAAAGCAACGCTAAGATACATAATGGTGTCTCTGCTTCGGTTTAGAGAATGAAAATATGGTGAATAAGTAATAATGATGATGATAAAACAAGAGCAACAACAACCACTTACCGAATATATACCCTGCAACAAACACTGTTGTGATTACTTTACGTGTGTTTTTTCTAATTCTTAAAATCTTTCAGCTTGACGCCATTAACCTTCTTTTAACCCTTGGGTGTGGGTAATGAAGAATGATCCTAAGATTAATCAGGAAAAATCCAGGAAACAATGGCAGCATCTTTGGACAGAAAATTTAAGTGCCTCTTGTAGTTTTATAATGTGCCCTTAACTTCAGTAACGCTTATCTGCTTTGGCTCAAGAAGAAAGTGAACTCTTTAATTCATAAAACTTGGCAAATATACTTCTTTTTTCTTTTTTAAGTTTTTATTCATTTATTTTGAGATAGAAAGCATGAGTTGGGGAGGGCAACGAGGGACAAAGAATCCCAAGCAGGCTCCACACCACCAGCATGGAGCTCGACCTGGAGGTTGAACCCACAAACTAGGGGATCATGACGTGAGCCAAAGTTGGACCCTCAACCGACTGAGCCACCCAGAGGCACCCCAAAATACCCTTCTTAATGCACTTAAAAACACTTGGTGTCTGAGCCAAGACCCATAAATTAGGCCTTCTTTATTTCTGAAGCAATTCATGCTTTATCTAAAGCATATCATATAATACATATTCTGTGAGTTAGCAACATTTATTGATCACTGTTTCTTTTTTAAGAACATAGGGCTCCCAATGTAGGGCTTGAACTCATGACCCTAAGATCAAGAGTCACATGTTCTACTGACTGAGCCAGTCAGTTTCCCCTATTAATCATCTTTTTTTAGTGTTTATTTTTGAGAGAGAGAGAGACAGAGAGACAGAACATGAGCAGGGGAGGAGCAGACAAAGAGAGAGACGCAGAATCCAAAGCAGGCTCCAGGCTCTGAACTATCAGAACAGAGCCTGATGTGGGGCTCCAACCCACAGACTGAGAGATCATGACCTGAGCCAAAGTCGGATGCCCAACTGACTGAGCCACCCAGGTGCCCCTCCCTTATTGATCATCTTAAAAAATTAGATCACTAACACATTTTGCCTGCACAGTTATAGAATACACTTAGAGATAATTACACCTTATCATTAGAGTCCAAGAACAAATCATAATAAATTCTCCAGAGTTATCAAACTTGCAGATATACAAAATAATAATAAAAATCAACATTAGGTGGTGCCTGAGTGGCTCAGTCTGTTAAGCGTCTAACTTCAGTTCAGGTCATGATCTCACAGTTTATGAGTTCAAGTCCTGCATTGGGCTTTATGCTGACAGCTCAGACCCTGGAGCCTGCTTTGAATTCTGTATCTTCTCTCTCTGCCCTTCCCTCACTTGTGCTCTGTCTCTCAAAAATAAATAAATGTAAAAATTTTTTTTAAAAAATCAACATTAATACAAGGAACCATTGTCTCTTACCAATTTTAATTTATGTACCACAAATAGTTTGATTTTCTTAATTCGATAAGTAACTGAAATCAAATAATAATAATAAGAAGGGACTGAATCTCCCTAAATGATGGACCATTCAAGCATTTTTACTTTTGCATGCAGACAAAAAACCCCAAAACAAGTAACAAATAAACAAACAAGAAAAACCCTGTCCACCCAGGGGCTAATCCATTTTCCACGCTCATTATCATTCAGATGAGTCTTTTGTAAGACAAAGATGTCGGCATAGCTTTTGCAGTGTCTGAGAACGCCTTTCTTATTTGGATTGTACAAATAAAGAGGACCCTCTGGATCTAATTAAGAGATTTTTCACCTGCCATCATTCATTCATTCAGTTCACAAACATCTATGGAACACGTGCTATGTGCACGGCACAATGTTAAATACTGTATTACGCCAAGAGTTATGCCACAATGGGCCAGTCATAAAACTACACTCTTAATTAATCTTGTGATTTTTAATAATTTGCTTCTTTCATTCAACAACGCCTTATTCACAACGAGGTGCTAGGCTAGGCCTTGAGGCTGATGAACTCAGTCCCTGCCTTCACGTGCTCATAATCTGATGGGGAGGCTGATACATAAACAAGAAATTACTGTGCAGTTGAGATTCTACCATAGTAGTTTGTGATGGTGTCGCGAAGCCTCTGTGTGTCCGTGCAGGAGCGCGTGTAAGTGTGTGTGTGCATGTGTGTGTATGTGTGTGTGTGTTACTGGAGGGAAGTAGAAGAAGGGCCAGAGAAAGGCTCTCTGAAGAAGTGACAAGACCAGGGTCTTGACAGACAAGAATCTCCAAGGGGAGGGATGGGAAGATCTCGCAGGCACAGGGAAGAGCCCTGGGAAACAGTCAGCGGGAGGGAAGGTCACAGGTGCCCTGTGAGACTGGAGGATGTAAGACAAGCCGGAAATGAGGTTGGAGAAAGATCAAATGAGAGGATCGTGTTTGGGGGTTATTTAGGTTGAATCGTATGAACTTGCCAATATAGATTATTTAGACTTAAAACAGCAATTTGATAGGGTTTAAATATTTCAGGATGACACGATAATGATGAATGAGCATCCATCAGTAACTACATGGGCAGACTCTGATTCAATTGTTGTTGGCGCTGTTATTTGCATTTCTCACTCCCCACCCTGATCAGAAAGGGCTCCTCGCTGGGGCCAGGGCTGTTCCCCGTGTCTGAGGGAGATTCTGAGGCTACATGTAAGTAAGTGGTCTTGGCTGCCCAAGTCAGTGGGGGTGGGACTCGGAAAATGAATTCTGCAGGACTGTACCGGGGAAAGAGCATGGATAATAACGGTAATAAAACCCTATCCTTTACCGAACACCAAAGTGCGCGGCTACTGTGCTAAGTCGTTCACATGAGTTACCTCTAATCCTCACAACAGCACCCCTAAGGTGTGTCTTTTCAGGCCTATTTGACGTACTGGAACTCGAAGGCTCTGAGACATTTGGTGCCACCTTTCTAGCACTCAGCAGAACGAGGGCACCTTCCTGTGACTTCACTGCACCTCACCTTCCGGGAGGCCTGAGGAGAATGACTGCAGGTAAAATCAGAAGGGACAGAACACTAGTTGATGCTTAAGTATTGCCCAGAAGAGGGAAGGCCAGAAGACGGGGGTGGCCTCATGAATAATTTCAGTGTCAGAAGTCCTTGTTTTTAAATTTAAATTATTTTGGCCTTTGGGAGGTAGAAAGGGGCAGAGGGGAGGCAGCAAGGGAATGGCGGTGTAATAGATGTATTTTGGTGATTTGGGAGGAAAAGGGAAGGCAGGCTGCTCTTTCCTCTCCAACCTCCCTGGCAAGCCACCAGCTGGCTCCATAACTTAACTCTTTGTTTACCGTGGCAAGAACAAAGCACATTCTGCTTCGTGAAGTCCTTCCTGACAACGGTTACATAGCAGGGGGAGAAAACCGTGTGGACATCATTTGATGAAAACATTTCCCTCGGCTTATGGCCTTAATAAACGTGCATAGAAAGGAATAGGTTGTCAGAGAAATGCAAGACCAGAACTTGAAACATGTTACGAAAGGAGTGTTCTCAGCGGGGGAACTGGAAAGTCAGGCGGCATTTCCATCACTTTGGGGTGGCTGTCCAGTGGAGACTCTGCGGTTCCCTGTGGCCTTGTCATCTCGAAGCCACCCAGCACACACTACAATGCGCAGTGGGAACAATGCCTCCGGGGGCCTTGCGACCCATGAGTACAGCATCTCATCTATTATCCAAGTGGCCTATTCGAGAAACCATCTTTTGGGTGTGTCTTTTCATTTGTTTATTCTGTCCCACATGCTGAGAGTGATGACAAGGGTCATTTCTAGTTAATGTTGTGGACAGTGCACTCAAAGTGACCTTTCCAACTGAGAAGCAGCCTTTCATAGTCTGGATTTTTAAACAGTTTTCTCAAAAAAAAAAAAAAAAGTGAGTGTGTATTTTTTTAAAAGTTCACGTTTGAATTAAGACTTAGGTGTCTCTCTGAAGCTTAGCTCTTTTCATAAGAAACATAATGGGTTTGTGAGAATTTGAAAGAGGAAATCACTGTAAGGTTATTTTGCAGGGACAGAAGTGAAGCCGTTTTCAACCGAGTGAATATGTAATTAATCCTTCCAATGGAAAACACTACAATAAACATGCAAACTCCTGAGTAGGGTCCTTCTCTCTTTTAGAAATTCCATGAATCAGCTATACCCAACTATAAAATGCTTCCTGAAAACAGTATTTTCTTGATAACTTGAACTTCAAAATGTATAAAACATTAATGTTTCTAAGTACCTTTTTCAGTTCACTTTAAAAAAAAACCACTTGAGATACACTCTGGTTGATAGATGTTCTGAGCATGGCAGTTTGGGCACGTTTTTCAAACAGTGTCAAGGCAGTAGAATAATTGACTTATACCAAATGACCAAGCACTTAATTCATCTCAATCTGTATTTTAATTTCATTTTTAAGTCACTGATGACAAAGCCTGGCATTCTCCTGACATTTGGAGCTATTTGGAATTGTCTGTCTCCCAGTCAGCAAGCACTTACTGTGTAGCCACTGAATAGCAACAAAATTGTCATCAGCTTATGGAGGATGAATCCTTCTTTTTAAGAAAAATATTTATTTGTTTTTGAGAGAGAGAGAGAGAGAGAGAGAGAGAATGCACGTTAGTGGGGGGAGAGGCAGAGAGAGAGGGACAGAGGATCCAAAGCAGGCTCCATGCTGACAGCAGAGAGACCAATGTGGGGCTTGAACCCACGAACCGTGGGGTCATGACCTGAGCTGAAGTTGGACACGCAACCAACTGAGCTACCCAGGTGCCCTGTGTAGAATGAATTTAACACTATTTCTCTTTTTGATTGTTTGCATTTCCCCCTCCTTTCTGGTAACCAAGAGTTGAGTATTTTAAAAAAGCTGGTGCTTGGCAATGCAGAGTTTCAGAGATGTCAAGTTTAATTCACCTTTATATGTGATCACACTGTCTCCAGATACTTAGGAATAATTTTTGTTTGTTGAGTATATGTCCTTGCTCAGCTCAGAAAGTGCAGAGGCTGTGCTGCTGGGATGAAGGGACAAAAAGAGATGGTGGGGAGGGGGGTGCACAGAGAGGGAAGGGGATGAGCTTAAGTCTGTTTTGCAGCAGGTCGTTGAGGCCATGCTGAGTTGTAAAGCTTGCTCTAGTATCCAGCTCAATTTCTGGTCATCTTCCTTGGTGCCTGTCTGGAAGTCTTAGGACTTTGATATTAAAATTATTTTTTAATGTTTATTTTTTTTTTGAGAGAGAAAGAGATGGCACGAGTGGGGAAGGGGCAGAGAGAGGGAGGCACAGAACCTGAAGCAGGCTCCAGGCTCTGAGTGGTCAGCACAGAGCCCGACATGGGGCTCAAACTTACCAACTCGCAAGATCACGACCTGAGCTGAAGTCAGACACTTACCCAACTGAGCCACCCAGGTGCCCCTAGGACTTTGATATTTTAAACTATTTTTGTCAGAACAATTGAGGGCTTTGAATCTTTGCACGAGGCATGTTTTAAAGGCTTCTGGGTTCCATTGCTCTTAACCTTTATTTATACCCATTGAAGGTTCTTGCTAACTTGTCTACAGTGGGGCAAAGAGGACAGCCACCCAGATGGATGCCCGTGTACTGATCCAGCCTGGCCTGGCTCCTGCACAAATATGCCCTGCAGGCTGGGGAAGGATACAGCCGGCCAGAGGCTCCTGCCCCTCATCTACCATCCTCTCTGATGCAGGTGGCTCAGTGACTGCTGTCCAGCCCAAGGGAACGCTGCACATGACCCAGGTGCTCAGCCCAGAGAGAATGTTCCCTATTGAAAACACATTGGGAACACGGCCCCTCAGAGCCAGTCGCTGTGGGTCCTTCTGTTATTTGGAAAAGACCATGTCAAATGTCTAACAAAAGTGTTGAAACAGTCCTTCTCCTTTCTGGTGATTTGTGTAGGAAAAGAAGGTTAAATCTGGTGTCTGTCCTTGGCAGAGAAAACTTCCATATTCCAGTGCTGTCGCGTATTCTTACAGAACACTTACATAACATATAGGCAGTTACAGATGCCCAACGTTTGAAAATTTACTTAAAAGTAACAAAATAGGGCATTCCCTGATTCTAAATTGCTTTGACTAGAAAAATGCTCTGTATTTTAAGAGAGCATTTGGCGACAACAGTGTTTCCTAAAATCCATCAGAACCCGAAAGAAAACAGAGGTTCTTTCTCTTTAACTTGTGTCATTTACAGTGGAAGGTCTAAACGGCAAAGCACATATTAAACTTTAAAATTATTTTAGGTTTTAAAAATATTTAATTAGAAAGAAATGGACTTTTTGTGCATAAATTTTAATTAATGCACTCTTGTGATCTAAAATTAAACCCTTTGATACTTATCTTTGTCTTCTCCCTTTTGAAAATCACTTTTTAAAAACAAATCTAACAGTTACAGATTCAGTTATTCCAAAAATACTCTTTCTGTTATATGATAAATATTTGCCTGGGCTTGGTAAATGAAGGCTGTCCATTGTGAGCTCATTTCTGTATGAGGTTCATTTAAAATTTTATTACTGTGTAGGTCACACAATGGAATAACAGTGTTAATAACTTGATACTGTAGCTGCAGGATTTGCAACCTTCTCTTATGAAGCAAACTGCCCCAGGGCCAGCGGCTGCTCATTTATTTCACTATATTTAAATCAATTGCGGAGGCAGTCAGACAATAAATTGTGCGCACGTCTCTGGTCATAAAATTGGCATCTCAAACTGCAAAGGCTTCTACAAAGATTTAACAGCTCCCCCTTTCGGGACGGAATCTTCTTTGTACCATCAGGGGCAGGGAAGGTGTGGAGATGTAAATAACATTCTTTTTCTGCCTTCTTGTTAAATTCTGTTTTACCATCGTCTGGTTGGGTCCAACTTTTTCAGCCTCTGTAAAGCTCCCACTTACTGCTTGAGGGGAATTCTTTTGTCTGAGCAGCGGAACAAGATAACCGACTTAATCTTCCTAGTAACACGTGAGTCGCCATGTATCATTTTAATCTGCAAAACACTAGGGCTGAAGAGTGTCACATGCTGATTTTACTTTTCTATGAGAAAGTGACTCCCTGGTTCAATGATGGATTGCTTGTTCTCTTTTAACAACAGTCAAGATGGTGAATGCCCCGGGGTGATAGACAGAGTGTGCAATGGGAATGGGGGCAAATCTGATGGGCCGGTTCAAGTTCACCTGACAAAGCTGGAGCAGTCTGCAAGCAGCATTCGAGAAAGGATTATTCACACTGGCATTATGGTTTTGAATGCATTTTTCTCCTTGTGCAGCTGCGAAGCTCCCTCACACTGAAGGTTTATGCACCATAATAAAGAGATTTATTTTTTTTTCTCTCACTCATGCTTCTTACACTTTACACCTAGTTTCCACTGAACTGTTCAGGCAGAGGACATCTGTATAAGCAAACTATACAGAACAAACATCATCTCCAAAACAATAGCAGGGCTGAACAACAGTAACAAAAGCCCGATATTTCTGATGTCTGAAGGGACAAAAATTACGTCTCTTGAAGTTGAACACAACTCCCGAAACTTAGCTCTCTATATATTGTCATTTGATGCTGCACACAAATGATTAAACTAAAAGTTAACTATTTATTCAATTCAGCAACATGATAGTGGAATTTTTCTAGAATTGACTTGAAACTCTCCTAATATCCATTTTGCTGTGAGAAATAAACAGTAAAGAATAGGAGTGGGGGAAGAAATTAGGAAAGTTTATACATAAGGAAGCAAAATAATTTTCTTTATATATTTGAAGTACAAATGAGGAGATTCTATTTGTCTTTCTTTCCTTCCAACTTTCCATCCTCTGTCCATCCACATATCTATCCCCATCCTACCTTGTTGTAGAATGGTTTCCTGAAGTCTGGAGAGTTTAGACATTCTTCTGTTATTAAGACATAAATCCTTGTTGCCTCTTGCCTTATGTAGCAAGAAGTAGTTAGCTAATGAGCAGTTACTGGGCATATAAAATGCATAGAATTAGCATTTACTTATTCATTCAATTTACTTACTCATTCAATTATTTAAATGAAAATGAACGAAGCACCAACTGTTAAGCAGACACTAATACAGGCAAGTGCTGGGGGAACAAGGAGGCACGGGGTTCCGTTTAGGCTGGTCAGATAGTACGACCCCCATACCAGCCTCTAATGATCCCTGCCTCCTGATATTCGTGTGTTTTGGTCTCTCCCACATTGTATCACAGTTGATCTGTGTGACTAATAGAATATAGAAGTGATGGTATGTCACTTCTGAGGCTACATTATAAAAGACTTGTGACTTCTGTCTCTCTCTCCCTTGTATTTTTCACTCTGATTGAAGCCAGCTGCCATGTTGTGATATGGACTGGCCCACGTGGTGAGGAACCAAGGCCTCTGACCAACAGCCAGCAAGGAAGAGGCCTCTTGCTAACAGTCACATGAGAGAGCTTGGAAGTAAATCCTTTGGTCCCAGTCAAGCCTTCAGATGACTGAAGCCCCAGCTGACATTGTGATGACGACCTTGGGGAGACGCTGAGTTGGTACCATCCAGCAAAGCCACTCCCCAATTTCTGATCTGTGGAAACTTCAAGAGAATAGCCTTTATAATCTTCTATATATAATAATCCTTTATTATTCAAAGCCTCTAAGTGCTGGGTTATTTGCCATGCAGCAATAGAGAAATAATATAGTAGATAATTATAATCCAACTAAAGTTGATTATATAATACAATCATAGAGATGATTACATAATTATCATATAGATAATATGACATAGCTTCCATATTAGCTTCCATGATAACTGTGCAGTGATAGTTGCACAATTATTTTGGTAGATTAAAGGAAGGGTACTTAGGTTGTAGACAAAAAAAGGAATGGAAATAAAGGATATCAAGCAGGATTTTTTAAAGTTTATTTATTTAGAGAGAGAGAAAGAGAGTGCATGTGCCAGCATGAGTGGGGGAGGGGCAGAGAGAGAGACTCTCAAGCAGGCTCTGCCCTGTCAGTGTGGGGCTCCATCCCATAAACCCTGAGATCATGACCTGAGCCAAAATCAAGAGTTGGATGCATAACTGACGGAGCTACCCAGGCGCCCCTCAAGGAGAACTTTTTGAAAGAAGTGTTGGTTGAGGTGAATCTTCAAGGATGTAAAGACATAGGGGTGACTGTCCTTGTAGGCATAAGCATGGAAACAGTCACGGAGTGACAAAGCGGCCTGTAGTGCGATGGGCAGAGACAGGGTGACTTCGGACTGAAGCCATTAGCAGATCAGTGTGTCTAGAGTACATTACAAGACTCAGAGGAGTGTTGGGCTAAAGGAGAAAGCCCTATGTCCTCATCTGATAATGTGGACTTTCTACCAAAAATGAGAACCATTTGAATTTCATATTAAATATGCTTTTTGTTTGTTTGTTTAAGTAGTACCTACTTCTTCCAAAAATTATGGAAGATATAGATGACAGAGAAGAAAATAAAAGCCCACTGCCATAAATTCACTAGCCAGGAAAAATATGATAACATTTCCATATATTTGCATATGTTTTTCTATTTACATATATATACATACTGATATTGGGGGCAATACTATAAATGCTGTTTTATAGATTGCTTTATTTTTAATTTAAGTTTATGTATAATTAAACATTTTTGAAAACATACAATTTCAATGGATGGATCACATTTAGCCATGTGGATGCATTATAATATATAATATTATTCCCCTACTCTTGAAATTTTAAATTATTTCATTTTTTACTCTCATGAGTAAAGATATGATAGACACATTTGTATTTGTTCACATTTCTGTTATTTCCTCATTAGGGATTCATGGAAGTATTAGTGGGTCCAAGAATGGACAGCATATATTGTCAGATTCCTTTCCATAAAGGCTGCTGTAATCCACATTCCCATTATCAGAGTTTCTTCCAACCTTTCCAGAATTGAGTATGAACTTTTAACATATTTGTACTTTGATAAGTGAAAATAGTATTTCCTTTTTGTGAATCCTCTGTTCACATCCTTTCTCTACCTTTTCCCTCTTATGTGCATTTCATAGTAGCAGTTAAAACAAGTTCATGCCATGAGAAGATTTGTATTTAAGAGAGATCACCAGTAACTCGGAGGATGATGTGGGGCAACATCAGAGTCAGAGATCATGCAGGCCTCAGTTAAGATCGTGGCCATAGAGACAGAGAAAGAACTGTATTCAAGAAGAGCTAGACTGAAGAATGCAATATAGGGGCGCCTGGGTGGCCCAGTTAGTTAAGCAACTGACTCCTGATTTCAACTCAGGTCATGATCTCATGGTTTGTGAGACTGAGCCCCCTGTTGGGTTTCTCATTGACAGCATGGAGCCTGCTTGGGGTAGTCTCTCTCTCTCTCTCTCCCCCTCTCTCTGTCTCTCTCTGCCCCTCCCCCACTCGCTCACACATGCTCTCTCACTCTCAAATAAACTTCTAAAAAAATAAGAAGGGCATGATCAATTGTGTCAAATGCTGCCTATAGACAAGAGTACTATGAAGGATTTATTGGCCTGTAACCTGGAGATGAGCAGATATAGTTGAGCACTAAATGGTAGACCTGCTCCGTGTTTCCTCCAAATCTTATATTCTTTCTGTTGCATTTTCCATCCCTGTATCTTTCTGCTGCATTTTGGTTAGTTTCTTCACATTTATCTTGCATTTCAATTCTTGAATTTTGCCTAGTTTGCTGTTTAACCTAATAAATTATAAATATCAATGACTGTATTTTTCATTTTCTCTAAAGTCAGTCTGGCTCTTTTTAACCCCTTCTGTACTTATATAAACCTTAAACATATTAAAAAAAAAGATTTTAAATCCTAATGTATTTTTGAGAGGGAGAGAGCAGGGGAAGGACCGAGAGAGAGGGAGACACAGAATCTGAAACAGGCTCAAGACTCCCAGTTGTCAGCACAGAGCCTGATATGGGGCTCAAACTCATAAACTGCAAGATCATGACCTGAGCCAAAGTCAGATGCTTGTCAACTGACTGAACCACCCAGGTGCCCCAACCTTAAAAATATTTTTAAAAGTCCCTTTATTATTGCTTTTATATGAACATAAATGTATAACAACATTAAATAAAAGTAAACGTGTAACAACATTAATGGGAATGATAACCAACACTTTCTAGGTAGTGATTGCCCCTTGGGCAGGAGAGGAGGTGTAGATTAGGGAAATGTCTACTGGAGGTTTCAACATTAGTATTACATTTAGTTTCTTAAGCCAGATAGACATTGGATATATCAGTGTTGGTGTAAATATATAACAATTGAAAGAGATCCTTAAAATGTAATTTTCTGCAAATTCCCCTCAGTAGTACTACTTCTGCTTTTTTAAAAAAAAGCTTATTTATTTTGAGAGAAAGGAGAGCACAAGTGCAGGAGAGGGTCAGAGGGAGAGAGAATCCCAAGCAGGCTCTGCACTGTCAGCACAGAGCCTGACATGGGGCTTGATCCCATGAACCTCAATATGATGAGCAGAGCCAAAATCAAGAGTCTGACACTTAACTGACTGAACCCCCCAGGCACCTCTATTTCTGCTCTTTTTGATACATAAGTATGCATCATTTCATGACCTTTCCTCTGCTCAAATCCCCGATGTTGCTAGCCTCATCTCATTCAACAGATACCCTAGACTTTTGACTTCACGAAGGAAAGGAAGGGTGCTCTGATATGTGCTTTTCATCAACTTCCTTTTTTTATCACTTCAAATTTCCAATTTCTTCATCCATTTGTGTTATTTCTTTTTCTTTTGTGTTGGTAGAGATAGCCATATTTCTTTGTAAATGTAAATAGCCTGACCTTTATTCCTGATCTCTTCTTCCACAGCAAGGGCTAACAAACCTTTCTTGTAAAGGCCCAGATAATAAGCATTTTTGACTTTGAAGGACACACAGTCTCTGACACAACTCCTCAGCTCTGTCATTATAACGCAAATTCAGCCACAAATAATATGTAATTGACTAAGTGTGGCTGTGTTCCAATAAAACTTGGAATGGTGGCAGGATGTGACCCAAGGGCCATAGTTTGCTGATCTATGTTCTACAATATCCAAAAGGTCAGTCTGTCAAGCAATGGCTTGTTTTAGCTGTCACCAATCTCTTCATTATCTTCAGGCCCTCACTCAATACACATTCTATTTCTTCTTGATTTTTCTGCAGGACTTTACATTGTTGAACACTCCTTCTTATATTCTATCCTGATTAGCTTGTTTGATACAAATCATAGTTTTCATCATTTCTACCTACCCATTCTTTGGCTTGTCCTTGGTATATCTTCCTTTTTATGACCTTCCAATTAAAAAAATTGCCATTTAAAAAATATATGAAAAAGAGAAAGACTAATATAACGAATACACATGTACTCGTATCCCTGCTTCAACATTATCAAGAAAGAACCAAGCTATTTTCACTTCCGCCTTCACTATTTTCGGGGGGTGGGGGGGGAGGAGGACACCACTTCACTAATTTTATCTAACACTCAGTAAACATTAAAAATCTCTAATTGTCCCCAAAGTGTCATTTTAGCATTGATTTATTGTCCTACATTTAGTGATACGATTGATTGAGGTGTAAGTAACATTAGCCTGATTCTTCCATTACAAAATTATTCTATCAATGCTTTTTACCCAGGTCTATTATTTAATTAAGGGGTATATGGTGATTGCCTTTTTTTTTTTTTTTTTTTTTTCCGAGAGAGAGACAAGTTCCATGCTCAGTGCAGGGTCTGATGTGGGGTTTGATTCCATGACTTTGGTATCATGGCCTGAGCTGAAATCAAGAGTCAGACGCTCAACCAACTGAGCCTTCCAGGTGTCCCATTTGGTGATTTCCTAATTCTATCTTTCCTTCTATGTTTATTAGTGTTTTAGGGAGCACGGAGAAACCCTTTTGTATTCTTTTCTCACATATGCTAGCACCACATTGACACCACTTTGGACACTAGATGTGTGGGCTTTTTCCCACATCAACTAATTTTCTGACACCAGCTAGATGTCCTATAATCCAACTTATGTCTAAGACTTATCTACCTGGAATTAGCATCGTATCCCACAGGCTAAGGGCTCAGTCTCACAAGACTCCCCCTTCAGACACTAATTGAGAGGCCTGGGTGTCATCTGTACATCTTACTGAATGGCTACAAATTGGGGTTCCCATGATCTCCTCCTTAGGTTTGACACTATGCTGGAATGGCTAACAGGACTCAGAGAAACACTAAGTTTCTTACTGGTTATCATACAAGGATGCAATGAAAGGAATAGGTGAACCTCAGGTGGAAGAGGGGCGGAAGGCAAGGTCTGGGGGAGGGGCAGCGACACGGAGCTTCTGGGCCCTCTCCAGGGGCACCGCCCCCCAGTACCTCCAGGTTGTTAAGCATCTTGGAAGCTCTCTGAACCTGATACTTGGGGGCATTTTTATGGAGGCTTCATCATGTAGGCGTGATTAACCATGAGCTCCATCTCTAATCCCTCTTCCATCTATAAGGATGAGAGCCGACGCTGAAAGTTCCAAGCTTTTCATCATGGCTTGGTCTTTCTGGTGACCAGTTCTTATCCTGAAGCTATCCTGGAGCTCATCAAGAGTTGCCTCATCAGAACAAAAGAGACTCATAGCATTCAAGAAATTCCAAGGGGTTTAGGAGCTCTGTATCAGGACCTGGAGTTAGAGACCAAATCGTAGAACAAAAGATGCTCCTAGTGCTCTTATGACTTAGGGAATTACAAAGCTTGGAGGAGCTCTGTGCCAGGAACTAGCATCAGACACCAATGTATGTATTGCACATATTTTTTTAAAACACATGTTGAATAGGGTTGGAATAGTGAGCAAATTTGTCTGGTTCCTTTTCTCAAATGGGAAACGTTAAGTGCCTGACTGTTAATTATGATATTGTATGATACTGCAGTTTTTTAAAACAAAGTTAGGGAAGCTTGGGTGGCTCTTAGTTTTGGCTCAGGTCATGATCTCATGGTGCATGGGATTGAGCCCTGAGTCAGGATCTGTCTGCCTGGGATTTTCTCTCTCCCTCTCTCTCTGCCCCTTCCCTGCTAGTGAGCATTCTTTCTTTCAAAGTAAATAATTAAACTTAAAAAATAAAAGTTAAAAAAACTCTTTATCAGAGCCAGAAATCTTTCCTTTGTACTTAGTTTGCAAAGAGATTTTTATCATGAATTGATTTTCATTTTATTAATAACCTTTTTTTTGCATCTTTTGAGATGATATGATTTTCCCTCTATTTAAAAAAATTTTTTAATGTTTATTTCTTTTTGAGAGAAAGAGAGTGTGAGTGCGGGAGGGGCAGGGAGAGAGACACAGAATCTGAGGCAGGCTCCAGGATCTGAGCTGTGAGCACAGAGCCCAAAGGGGCTTGAACTCATGTAGCACGAGATCATGACCTGAGCTGAAGTCAGACACTTAACCAACTGAGCCACCCAGGCGCCCCTCCCTCTTTATTTGTGAATAGGATGAAGTTTTTCCATTTCTTTAGTAAACTTATGTTGGTTTGGGTTGTTCAGGAGGCAGATGCCAACAAGGGGAATAGACATATACGATATTTATGGGGAGAAATGACTGTAAAGGCTCAGCGGTGGGAACAAGAGAACGCAGGTCTGACATCTGAGAAAGGAGAGGGCAGACAAAGGAGGAATCGGCAGGCAGAGTCTCAGAGGACAGCAGTGTTTACAAGTTTTTGGTCAGGCCCGTGGGAAGACTTCGTGTGCAGTCACCTGTTTGAAGTGTCCTGGCCTTGCGGAGTCACTGGCTGAGAGCACACTGGGGAGCGTGACTTCGCCATGAACTCAGCAGTGGACCCACTGGAGTGAAAGCTGGACTCTCTGGCCACCGCGCTCCCCACAGCGGCAGGTCTGAATGGTTCTCACTTGCCCTGACTGCAGCTGTGAACAGACGTGTGCAGTAACCCCTGAGAAAGCTCTCTCGAGTTTGCAGAAACTCCACACGTGTCAGTCTGAGTCATACCACCCGGCTGGCCACTGTGACTTGCCAAGGTAGTGCTTAGGAATGACGGAAGTTTAGAATGAATAGTAGGAGGGAAAGGGGGAAAAAGAGTCGCAGTCCCAAAGACTAACTTCAGGAAGGGAATACCTCACCAATACCCCTTTCCTAAGTTTCTTTTAGTTAGGACAAGATGCTCCCCGAGCTGGACGAGCTGCTCCCCAAGCCTGTGTGAAGAAGCAGATGTGTACGCTGCAAGGAGTGGACTGTTGTGGCTGTGAAAATGCACTATTCTTCATTCACACCTTTCACAATGTAAATGTGCTAGAAGAGACTATGGTGGGGAGGGCGCTGGGTGGCTCAGTCGGCTGAGCATCTGACTCTTGATTTTGACTCAGGTCATGATCCCAGGTCATGATCTCAATCATGAGATTGAGCCCTGCTTCGGGCTCAGCAGAGCCTGCTTGGGATTTTTTCTCTGTCTCTCTCTGCTCCTCTCCCCTGCTCTCATGCACTCTCTCTTTCACACACAAAAAAATACATATATATGCTGAGATTAAAAATAAAGAAACCCATGGTCGGGAGGGTCTACATATGATATACAACCTAGGAGCAATAAAAAAAAAAAGATTGATGAATTCAACCACATAAAACAAATTATGCATGGAAAAAAATTTCACATGAAGTCAAATGTCAGATGACAAAGAGGAAAAAACTAGAGCTTCTATCCCAATGTCCTGAATTCTTTAATACCTACAGAGAACTCCTAAATATTTGCAATAAGAGACACACCCATAGCATCGGCATTGATAGATAGTGACAAAAAAAACTCCAAAATCTCAATGGCTTAAACACAAATGTTTATTTCTCATCTGTTTTGTGTCCACGAGGGGCCAGTTAGGGGCCGTTTCCGTGTAGCACTGATGCCGATAAGCAGCTATCTCCTGACGGAGTTCTGGTAGTTGTGGCAGAGGGAAAGTAACTCAACTAACTCCACAGCAAGTCGCACTGGTAATTAAATAGGGGCCTGAAATGGAGAGTCACTAATTCCTCTCACAGGTCATTAGCCAGAAGTAGTCTCACTGCTCTGCCTGAGCCCGAGGGGACCAGGCTACAATCCTGCGTGGGTCTGGGGGGAGAGAAGGACCCAGCTCTGGTGAGCAGCGTCACGCCAGACAGTCTATCACTTCCTTGGTTTCTCAGCTGAAGGTCTCGTCAAAGAAAGACGATGGCATATTTCATTACATTCCAAATGCTGGTGATTAAAGAAGTAAAAGATTCCCTTCTTTCCAAAATTGGTAGTGACATCATGCCGGTCAACAGAGTGGATCTGGGGGTCTGTCAGATAGATGAGCCCTTTTCCATTACCAGTCACCCAACCTAAAAGAGAAATAAAGACGTCTGAGGAGGAAATCGTCTACAAATGTCAGCAAAGTGGTTCAGAAAAATAAAATATGTATGCTTAAAGAGATATTTTGAAAACCTGGTCACAATGGTTTTAATAAGTTTCTGCTAAGGGATTTGGTATTGCATACTCCAATTATTGGTTTAAAAAGGAAACTAAATATGGAGTAATTAAGTTTGTCACATATGACATACCTTGACTACCAATTTTCAAGGAGTTAGCAGTAACTTGATCACAATATATTGAATATTTCTTTCATGATGCATAAGTTTTTTTAGTGCCTAACTCATTAACTCATATATTCATCTGTTCATTTACCAAATATTGATGGAGTATACACACTGTACAAGACACTGTTTTGAGTAGTGGGGATTTAGCAATGAACAAGTGAGTCAAAAATTCCTACACTCGGGATGCCTGGGTAGCTCAGTTTGTTGAGTGGTTGATTCCTGATTTCAGCTCAGATCATGATCCCAGAGTCGTGGGATCAAGTCCCTAGTCAGGATCTGCACTTAATGTGGAGCCTTCTTAAGATGGTCTCTCTCTCACGGCACCTGGGTGGCTCAGTCGGTTAAGCGTCCGACTTTGGCTGAGGTCATGATCTCACTGCTCATGAATTCGAGTCCTGTGTTGGGCTCTGTGCTGACAGCTAGCTCAGAGCCTGGAGCCTACTTCAGATTCTGTGTCTCCCTCTCTCTCTGCCCCTTCCCTACTCATGCTCTGTCTCTCTCTCTCTCAAAAATAAACATTTAAAAAAATTTAAGATTCTCTCTCTCTACCTCTGCTCTTTCCCTGCTCACACATATGCACTCTTTTTTTCTCTCTGTCTCTCTCTCAAAAAAAAATCCCTACATTCATTTAGCTGTCATTTTGGTTAAGTGGGACAAATTAAGAAACAATATGAGTAAGTAAAATATACAATATGACAGAGAGTGATGATAAATGCTACAGAAGGGGAATACAGAAAATCTTGGGGAATGGTCATTGTATCATTACTAAAAATAATTATAATAAACCTCATTTATTATTTAAATGAAGCAAAGAGTATTGGCTCTTATACTAGTATAATAGTTCTGATAAATGAAATAATAGATGAACTGAAACAAAATTAAAATATAAATGCAGAAAACTTAAAAAGTCAGACTTGAGTGCACACAATTTTCTTTTTCTTAAAGCTTTTTTTTAATGTTTTATTTATTTCTGAGAGAGAGAGAGACAGCATGAGCAGGGGAGGGTCAGAGACAGAGGGAGACACAGAATCCGAAACAGGCTCCAGGCTCTGAGCTAGCTGTCAGCACAGAGCCCGACACAGGGCTCGAACCCACAAACCAGGAGATCATTACCTGAGCCAAAGTTGGACGCTTAACAGACTGAGCCACCCAGATGCCCCTGAGTGCACACAATTTTCTGTTCCATAACCATCCCCATTATGAAATCCAATATCACATTTGTAATAAAGGTAAAGGGCTGAAGAAAAGAAAGAGTAGAAGGATTTACACATATTAAAACATGCAATATTAAAAATCCTACATCACTCAAATACACTTAAGTGTAATTTTAAAAAGCTGTTGTGGATGTGCTGTAGAATTGAGCCCAACAGAATCTGAGTGAGATCTTTTTACTGATTATGTGTTATTCTCTAGACTTGTAGAAGCTTTAGTCATTTTTTTTCAGACACCATTTTCTACATACAGTAAAATCAATTTATTAAATTTAATTAAGTTTATTTACTTTAAAAGACAGAGAGAGCACAAGCAGGGAAGGAACAGAGAGAGGATGGGAGAGAGAATCCCAAGCAGGCTCTGCACGATCAGCACAGAGCCCAATGTGGGGCTTGAACTCATGAACTGCAAGATCATGACCTGAGCCGAAATCAAGAGTCATATGCTTAACAATCTGAGCCACCCAGGCACCCCGTAAGATTAATTAAGTTAGTTACACGTAGTAGTCTAGGCACTGAGCAATCTATTAAATAATGACTAGAAGAGCTAGTTACAAGACCTCACATTTACATCTGAATAACACTAAAAGTAACTAATTCCCAATTTCACATACCTTGTAAATCGACCACAACATCTTTATGATTAGAAAACTCATAGGAGAAATGGCCATACGCCAAGCCATATTCTGTGGCTTTGTATTCTGTTTTAACTACTTTTGCATTATTTGATAATTTTACAAATTCTCCCAGGATATAAGGTTCCACACTTATACATCCCTTTATTGTCTTGCCTTCCAAAATCTGAAAAATAGAAATGGGAGACAATATACCATAATGGTTAGGAAGGCTGCAGGCTTTGACCTCACTTTGAACCCAGGCTTCACCACTTAGGAGCTTTGTTACTCCTATAGATTTTGGTTTGCTCATTTGCAAAGCAGGTATTATAATAATAGCCACTTTATAGTATTGTTAAAAGAATTATATGAGAAAAATGCATGTAGGGTGGCTAAATTTTATGTGGTGTATGATAGAACCTAAAATTATTATTATTCTTTAAAATGCTCACATAAAAACAAGGCCATGATGGGACCCAACCCAGGGAGCTAGCTTGTCAGCATATGTAGATAGATCACACGCTGGAATGCAGGGTTAGAATGTTAGCTAAGCATTTGTGTGTATCATCTATTTTGCAGAGTTGTTTCAGAGGTTAATGTGTTAAATGTCTGGCATAGTGCTTGACATAAACAAAGTGAGAAATGGATGCTGGCTATTATTAGTAGTAATAAAATATGGGCCTAAGAATGTCTCTGGCCAAAGTAAAAAAAAAAAAAAAAATCCTTTAGGTGTGAATGAGCCAGGGATTCGACATAGTTGGGGAGGCAGAATATTCTTAATCCAAATAAGAGAAAAGTCAGTGGAGATGGATGGTTGACTTTATATATTTAAAGAGATATCTTAGTGAAAACACACTGGTATCAATGGCCCCAGAAGGTAGAGCTGTAATCACAGGTAGAAATCAGAGGAAGAGAGGTTTGGGTTAAATCTAAGAGCTTCCTAACAATTAGAATTATTTGAAAGTGAAAAGGGAATAATTATTTTTCCTTAGTAATGGTGTTTAAGTTATGACTTAGTCACCACTTGGTTGCAAGGGGCGGGGACTAATAGATGTGAAACAGAGAATTCATGCATCATGTTGAGGGAATAACTTGTACTCTGTATCATCTTCAGGGTCCTTCTTTTTTCTTTGAAAGTACAGACAGTACTCAAAGAAAGGATACTACAAATGCTAACTTGACCCTGTGGGATCAGATACCAGAATTAACACAGCGACTTTGAAGATCCAAGATCCAAACTGTATATTCAGGGTAAAGAGAGTCATAGTTCTTACATATCTAAGTAGATGAAACAGATGAAGTAGATAAAGGAATCTGGTAACTGATTTACTGGAATTTACCAGAAATCTAACCCGACGTATATTTACAGGCCTGGTTAACCAAATCCTTACTCTCCTTAATCTTACCAGTAATACTGTGGATGGGATATAGAATATCTGTGTTGGAATCTTTTGTTCATAAAGTCTCTTGTTAAATTCTGTCACGTAGTGCTGTGCAGTCATTTGCCGTTCCACGTCAGCGAAGTGGTGCCAGAGCCCCTTCTGCTCCTTATATTCTTTCCCAACATATCTATGAGCAGAGAAAAAAAATACAAAAAGAAATGCAGAAGTGATCTTACCATAGAGTAAGAGAGCAGAGACCAAAGAAGATATGCAAAACTGCTTGAAATGTGTTACTCTTTTTCTACCTTAGTCAATATTAACTACCTTGAATTCTCTCATGACTCCAACAATTTTGTAAGAGCCTCCTGAACAAGAGAACATAATTCATGCTAGCTGGCTGTGATGGTTAATTCTATGTGCCACCTCGATTTGGACATAAGGTGCCCCGGTATTTAAGCAACAGTTATTATGGGTGTTTTTGTCAGGTTGTTTTGGGATGAATTTCACATTTGAATCAATGGACTGAATAAAGCAGATTGCTCCCCCTAATGTGGATGGGCCTAATCCAATCAGTTGAAGGACCAAACAGAAAGACTGACTTTCTCCCCAAGCCTCTTGCCAAACTGCCTTTGGGCGAGACATGGGTCTTTTCTTGCCTTTGGACTTGAACGGAAACATCGGCTCTTCCTGGGTCTTGAGCCTGTTGACCTTGTCAACTACACCATTAGTGGTCCCGGGTCTTCAGCTTGCCAACTACACATTTTGAGATTTTCCCGCCTCTATAATCATGGAAGCCAATTTCTGACAGGAACTTGTCTATATATATTTGCATCTTCTTGGTTCTGTGTTTCTGAAGAACTCTGTCTGACACACTGATCCAGGATGATACTGATATAGAGAAAATCCCCAGTTAACGAAGCAGTCTGCCCAACTTCCTTGGTTAGCTAAGGGAGCCAGGATGGGCACTGAAAAGTGCAGACTCTGCAACCAGATCTTTTACTACCTGCAGCGTGGGCTTACACAGGCGAATTAATCAATCTGAAGCCTTCCTCTGTCCCTTCCTTTTGTGATCTCTTCATCTCTACAAAGATTTGTTTCCATCATCGCCTATTATGTGTACAGCATCGTGCTAGCTAGCCCTGAGCATTTTGAAGAAAGTATGAATTATGTATATTTCAAGGACTTACGCATAGTTGGAGACAAAATATATGAGGCAGTAAATGATTAAGTGTTGAAAGGAGCAAACAGTAACTATCACACTTTTTTAAAAATCATCTCACCTCTTTTTTTAAATTAATTTTTTAAAATTTATATCCAAGTTAGCATATAGTGCAACAATGATTTCAGGAGTAGATTCCTTAATGCCCCTTACCCATTTAGCCCATCCCCCTCTCACAACGCCTCCACCAGCCCTCTGTTTGTTCTCCTCTGTTTGAGTCTCTTATGTTTTGTCCCTGTCCCTGTTTTTAAATTGTTTTTGCTTCCCTTCCTTTATGTTCATCTGTTTTGTATCATAAAGTCCTCATATGACTGAAGTCATACGATTTCTGTCTTTCTCTGACTAATTTTGCTTAGCATGATACCCTCTACTTCCATCCATGTAGTGGCAAATGGCAAGATTTCATTCTTTTTGATTGCCAAGTTAACTACCATGCTTTACTGCGGTTTATATTTGCTATATGTTGGTGTGAATTCATGAGTAATTCTCATGTGTCCAGAGTGACGTCCAAAAATCAAAGGGAACTGTTGGAGTTATAGGCTTCAACTAGAGAAAACTCCCTCCAGAAATACCTGAGTCCAATAGGATAATGCAATCCAAGTTGGCTGCAACCATGACCTTCTGGGGATGAGAAAAGAAAGCTGACCAGCGAGGCTGCAGAGACGGAACCCATGGAGCATCAGAAAGCAGCCCGCAGGGGAGCAGCTGTCCTGATCGAGGTATTCCGTCAGTGCCTGGAGCATTTCTGCTATGCACTGACCTCTGGGCCACAGGAGCTTTGAACCAGTTCAGAACTTGGAGCAAACCTCGGTACTGGATCATTTCCCAAACATTCTGTCAGAGGGCCTCCAGTGCCAGGTATGGGATCATCAGTCTGGGAACAGAGGCCCATTCTTTCTGGCATCTTATGCCATTTTGCTGGGACCATTTATCTCCAGTAAAGATATGTTAGCAGTAAACTCTTTCTTCTTCGGCTGCTTTTAAGATTGTTTCTTTGTCCTTGCTGTTCTAAAGTTTGACTACTATGTGGCTAGAAGTGGATTTATGGTTTCCTTCCTTCCTTCCTTCCTCCTTCCCTTCCTCCCCTCCTCCCTTCTAGTTTCTTCCCTCCTTCCTTTTCTATCCTGCTTAGGATTCACTGCAATTCCTATATTTGGAGATTAATGTGTTTTGGCGATTCTGGGAAATCATCAGCTATTATCTATTTACATAGTGATTCTTTTCTGTTTGCTTTGTTATCTTTTTCTGATCAGACATACATTGGACCCTCTCACTCCATCTTCCATGTTTCTTACTCTCTTTTATTTCCCATCTCAGATCCTCCTGTGATGCATCCTGGTGTATTAAGCTTCTTAGGACTGCTGCAACCAAGTACCATAGATTGGGTGACTTACACAACAAAAATAGATTCTCTCACAGTTCTGGAGCCTAGAAGTCCAAGATCAAGCTGTCAGCAGGGCCATGTTCCCTCTGAAGGCACTAGGGAAGGATGGTTTCCAGTCCTCTCTCCTGGCCTCTGGTGGTTCCTGCCTTGTGGCAACATAACTACAATTTCACATGCATTCTCCCTTGGTACGTGTCTCCCTCTTTCTTTAAAGGTTTATGTATTTTTGAGAGAGAGACAGAGTGCGAGTGGGGGAGGGGCAGAGACACACACACACACACACACACACACACACACAGAATCGGAAGCAGGAACCAGGCTCTGAGCTGTCAGCCTGGAGCCTGACGTGGGGCTCGAACTCACAAACAGCAAAATCATGACCTGAGCCGAAGATGGACACTTAACTGACTGAGTCATCCAGGCTACCCCAAATGCATGTCTCTCTTTAAATCTCCTTTTCATAAATTTCATAGCCTGTGTCCCCTCTGTCCCCGCCTCTCTCTGCCCCTCATATGTGCGGGTGCATGCACAGTCTCTTCCTCTTTCTCAAAAATAAATAAACATTAAAAAAAAAATTTCCTTTTTATAAGGATACCAATCATAGTGGACAAGGGGCACACTATTCTCCAGTATGATCTCATCTTGACTAATTACATCTGCAATTACTCTATTTCAGTAAGATCCTAGTCTGAGTATGAGGGGTTAGGGCTTCAACATAAGAATCTGAGGCTGGGGGCACAGAGCTATTAAGAAATCATTCAACCCATAACATAGGGCTCCATCATTTGGATACATGACTTGGGGCAAGTTTCTTAACATCTCTGTACCTCAGTTCCCTCATCTGTAAAATGGGGATAATAATATTGACCTCACAGGGTTTTGTGATGATTGATTAAGTCAGTACATAAATGACTTAAAATGAGGCTTGGCACATACATACCTGGTAAGTATATGTATTGTTTCTATTATTATAATTATCATCAACAACCTTTTTAGCAAATGTACTTCCACTGTTTAAGAACCACCCAATTTCTCTCTCTCTTATTTCTTCTCTTCCTACTTATTCCTTAAATTATTTGGATTTGGATAGAGAACAGGGTCCACCTTAAAATTCGTGGCTTATAGGTCTTTTTAGATACACAGATGATGTGAAAGTAGCCCTCACACCCAATGGGAACACCTGTGGTTACTAATTTTTCAAGTGAGTTTTTACTTAAAGTTGTCATCAAGAACTACGGCCAAACTAAAAATTTTCCAGGTGTTTACCTCAGTGGGGTGGGTATTTTTTTTTTTTTTTAAGACAACCTTTTCCTGGAGGACGTAGCCATTCTGAATCCTTGCTTTATATGGATGGTGGTCTCCAAACTCATTCCCTTCCATGTGTCATTTTTATCACTAGCTGCCGCCTCATCCCACCCCACTCAAAACTTGTATAGAATGTCCTAGGGGCTCGGTATACACTTATCTGCCTGGAATGCTTCATATCCCTATGCTCAATGGATTTTCCTACCTTTTTGGCAGGTCCTTTATTGCTTATAAGTGAAGCTTTCATAGTTTAACTAGATTTTTTGCCAGCATTTTTTAGTGGGAGTGTTTAAGGCTCTCTGTCCTGCCAGATGGTCAGAAACTCCATTTTCTTATCTGTACAGTGGGGATAATAATGTTTCCCTGATAGGCTTGACATCATGTATATCTATGTAAAATGGCTGACATAGTGTTGGTCAATGTGTGGTAACTGCTATTAACTAATTAATGAGGAGAAGGAAGGAGTAGATATCTGAAAATATGCATTTTGGCCAAATTTTTCAGCTCTTTCAAAATCTCATAAATGATTAATTAAGAGAAAGGTATAATTAACCCATTTTACATTAGTGGTATAGGTGTTTTAAAGAAATACCTCCCCAGAGTTTCTTCTTGATGAAGATGATGAACCCAAAAAGCATTTCTTTGTCTACCTTTCTTCTTCACATTCAGGTAGTCACCCAAATATACAACAGTTTCCTGGGCTGTCCATAATTCTGATTTTTTAGAATATTTTAATAAAAGAGCATCTGAAAAAAAGGTAAGAAAAAAACGGATGTTATTTGTTTAATGTTTAATTTTAAAATTTTTTATGTTTATTTTTGAGAGAGAGACAGAGACAGAGCACGAGTGGGGAAGGGGCATAGAGAAAGAGGGAGACACAGAATCTGAAGCAGGCTCTAGGCTCTGAGTTGTCAGTGCAGAGCCTGATGTGGGGCTCAAATCCATGAACTGTGAGATTATGATCTGAGCTGAAGTCAGACACTTAACTAACTGAGCCACCCAGGTGCCCCTAACGTTTATTTTATTTTTGAGAGACAGAAAGCACATGTGCGGGGGAGGGGCAGACAGAGAGGGAGACAGAGAATTCAAGCAGCTTCCTGGCTCCAACCTGTCAGCACAAAGCCTGACGTGGGGCTTGAACTCATGAACCAGATCATAACCTGAGCTGAAGCCAGACACTTAACCAATTGAGCCATCCAGGTACCCCTAGATGTTATTTTCAAAGGGATGTTACAATTCATGAATAAATTTGAAGCAACACAGATCCTAATCCAGCTTGTCTGAAATCTTTAGCTTCTTTAGATATTTTCTCAAATTTTAGCCTTTTCTATGAATACTACTAAAAGGTTAGTGAAGTGCAATAAAAAAATAAAGCTTTGCACATATAATGAAGAATCACAAAATCTTTCTCTTGTGATTGAGAGGGATTAAGGCCAGAATTTCTGTATGAAAGCAGTGGAGGGGCATCTGGGTGGCTCATTCAAATGAGCGTCTGACTCTTGATTTCAGCTCAGGTCATGATCTCATGGTTCATGGGACTGAGCCCTGTCTCAGGCTCTGCGCTGGCAGTATGGTGCCTTCTTGGGATTCTTTCTCTCTCCCTCTCTCTCTGCCCCTCCCTTCTTTCTCTCTAGAAAGAAAGGAAGGAAGGAAGGAAGGAAGGAAGGAAGGAAGGAAGGAAGGAAGGAAGGAAGGAAGGAAAGAAGAAAGAAAGAAAAAAAAAGAAAGAAAGAAAGAAAGAAAGAAAGAAAGAAAGAAAGAAAGAAAGAAAGAAAACAAGCAGTGAAAAATAAAGGGCTTTTTAAACAGTAAAATGCCAGAGACTATTTTCAAACAGTGATACATGCTTGCATCTTCTTCTAATTATCTGATAATGGAGGCTATTACCTGTGCCAGGCCATATAGATAGAAATAAATGAAATAATTTACCTTAGAGATTCCTGGAAACTCCAGACATCATGTACCTTAATTTTCTCTGAGTTGTTTTAAGTTGGGAAAGTCCAGGAATTACTTGAGAAAACACAGCTGCTCTACAAAGATGCTACTCAATTGAAAAGGGAAAAGATAGGAAGGAAAAGTAAAAACTGTCTCCACCTGAAGGAAAGGGGGAGCAGTGCTAGCAAGAAAGCATTTCTTTGAGGGGGAAAGACATGAGCCCTGAGGAAGAAATGCAACATTTTGGGATCCAAGTTAAAATGAAGTGAACAAGGACCTCCTGCATCTAGGTTATGATAATGGATGAATGAATGGAAGACTCAGGAGAACAGTACTTAAAATAAGATAAACTCACGGGTCTGGGGTTGGGGAGGGAGATGATTGGAGGCTGGGGAAGATAGTGACCAGGGCTGGGCAACTCAATCAGAGAAGCTGGGGTTGGAAGTAGAAGGTGGGCCGCTTGCACACATTCACAGGAAGGGTAGTGAATTGAGGGGAGAAGAAAGGAGGAAATGTACAACTTGCTTTGTTTTCCAGCTTTGGGCTTCCTCTCTTTTTCTTACCTGTACACTGGGGATAATAATGTTCCCCTAATGGGTTTGAGATCATGTACATGTGGCTTTTCATCCACAAACTGGCACATAGGCATAACAATCAAGCAGTTGCTTAATTCTAAGGAATGGGATTCTGAACCTTCAGAGTCCCTAAGTAGGAATAGGAAATAGGGAAACCCTATTATAGTAGAACATTTTTTTTTATAACAACCTGAACTATATTTTAGTCTGACTTCAAGGCAGCAGGCAAAACACTGGAATACTCTGAAGCGGAAGTTATTGACATTGGCTTTATACAAAGTCACTGGAGAGCTCTTAAAAAATACCGATGCCTGGATCCAAACCCCAGACCCATTAGATCAGAATCTCAGGGGTGAGGCACTCGAAGTTTTACAAAGTTCCCCAGGGGATTCTCGAGTGGTGCCAAGATTGAGAACTACTACTTTAGTATCCAATGCTTAGCAACCCATATAGCGTGTGTCTTCTGAAATGTGCTTTGCAAGTTTTTTTTTCTCATTCAAATAAGTTTTCAGTATCTTGGAGGGTATTACAATCCCCTGGGCTAAGAGAAGAGCCTTCTTTTGTCTTCTTCCCAGCGTCTTCACTACTTCTAAGCTACATTAGATTACGAGGTGCCCCACCCAGGCTCCCTGCTATGGTAAGTGACCTTGGGTGATCCTGTAAGCAAGATGTAGTTACTGACTGTAATAGTAGGGGCCACTTGATCAATCCACTGGCTGGAAAGAAACCTTGTGGACAATCTCTGCCCACTAGAGAAGTGATGTTTAACTAGGTCAAACTCTGCCCTGCCCCTCTAGAATTTGAATGGAAAAAAATAGAAAACGGTTGGTAATGAGAATCCACAGAAAAGACAGATGCTGAGTGGATATGGCACGCAGAGCTGTTTTAAACCCTGACTGATGACTGTTCCTTACTCCTGTGAGACTCCTGTCTGCCTTACTGCCTATGTATCTTCACAGCAAGTCCCCAATACATGAGGCGACCTGAGAAAGCCTCTATTCTATGCAACCATTAGAGTCTGCCACACCAAGAGTGAGGGCCGGGGCCCTTGAAGGTCACATTTTTCTGTAGAGTCAGAGAGCATGACAGGGGTCTGTGTCTTTCATGAGCTTTAAGCAATCTACCTTTTAAGCTCTTCAGAGGACCCCAAATGTACATAGATGCCTCCTGAGGCCGGACCTACTGAAAAAGGTTGTACTTACTGTGTGCTTGGTGCAGTTGATTGGGCTTAAAAACTCCCGTATTCTCCAGTCTCTGTAAGAGCCAATCATGCCTCACTCCTGCCAAGAGTTTTTCAAAGTCATCCGTGTGCAGGGTTCGAGCCTCTAGGATCTCTTGCCTTGTCATTCCTGGCAACGAAACAAAAGAACTTCCGCTGGAATTCAGAAAGGACGGTGGGCTTTCCCACTCGGAAGAACCGCTGGAAAATGCTGGTGAATTCAACCACCACACTGAGGAGGTGGAGTTCTGGCTGCAGTTTAGCATGTTTCCTAGTTTGTTTCCTTCCTCCGTGGTAGTGCAGTCCTTGCTAAGACCAGGGGAGGGAAGGCTACTGCCTACAGAGGAATTGGGGGTTTCGGGTCCCTGACCACGCGGCTGCCTCAGAGCACATAGGCCACGCCCGCTTGTGGGCTGAACATCTGTGCTGTCGAGCAGGTGGGCCTCCTCATCCACTGTGGAGGCATCAGGGTCGATGCCCTGCTCTTTGACTGGGCCACTGCTCTTTCCTGAGTCAGGATTTTGAACAGGCCAATGAAGAGTGGAAAAGCTACACGCCATCCCGGAACGTTTGCCCAGGGGATCCTCCATGACTATGTCAGAGTCTAAGGGCATATCCTCTTCTTTTTCTGCTGTTTCTCCTTCTGGGTCAACCCAGGCAGAGCTTTCTTTAAATGTAAGGCCTGTGCCTCTTTTGATTTCCTCTCCATATCTGTCTTCAGCATCACAATCGATTTCTGGAAATTTGTCAATTAGTTCAAAGGATTCTTCTTCTCGAACCAAAGGATACGTGGCTGTGTTCTTGGGCCAACCAGCATCAGAAGAGGACAAAGAAGCAGAACCAAACGAGGGTCTGGAATGAGCAGAAGTATTTCTGGGTCCCCTATTTTTGACTTTCTGCACATCTTCTGGAGCTCCTCCTAACAGACCCGCCCCGGGGGCTGAGAACGTGCCTGTTGTGTTACGAGGATGGGAGGTTGTCAAGGGCACGCGTCTGTGCGGCTGACTTTGCAACGACTCTAAATTGTCATCCTCGGACACTTGGAGAGAGAGACCGTGAAGTTCTGAAGACAGTGGGTGCACAGGCCTGGTTTCCTCATTGATCTCGAGCTCTTCAGACAGGGCCGCAGAACATGCAGTATCCACAGGACGCACTTCTTTGCGAGGCTCTTTTCTGGCTGACTTATCGTCCACATAATTCACTTCCTCCCAGCTGGCAGAGGAACTAACCGCCGATAACTTGCTCCAAGAACTGGAGCACTGGCTGTCACTCAGAGACTGGTTCAAAACAGCTCCTTCACCATAACTGTGATCTGATGATTCAACCTCAGTTTCCATATCTTGATCCAAGGAGACCCGAAAGGCATCAGAACGGGTCCAGTTTTTCCTTGCTATCCTCCTGGGTTTCTCCTGGTCAATCTTAGCCATTTGGGAGGAAGATACTGCCATTCCTTTTTGAAAATGTGGTTTGTCTTCAGTAGCGCACACAGTATCTATGTTTTTTGTCTCTGTTTTTAGAGTAGTGATACAGACTCCCGTTTTGGTATCTTTCTCTTTATCTCTGTAGTTTCCACAAGAGCTTTCAAATACTTCACACACTGAAGTGTGGTGCTGTGAGTAAGTCTCAAGGATATTTTGGAAATCTACTTGCCCATGCAAGATGGGTTTATCCAATCCATGCTTGAAACTCTCTGGAACATAAGACTTGTCTTCGAAATTTGAGAAGCTTTGAATTTGTAAGTGATCCTTTACCTGTGTGATAACTGACATGATCTCCTTAGAGAGAGCTTCTCTCTCCTGACTTCCAGAGGAAGTACTGAAACGGTACAGCTTTCCCATAGCTTCATTACAGAGCTGACCTGCGGTATGGACCACCTCTGTCTCCCCATACAGTCTTTGGTGCACAGTGGTGAGGCCAAAAGCAGCTTTGAGAAGACTATGAAGCTCTTGTTTTCCACTAACTGATTCATCATCTCTCTTGGTGAGGAGGCCAATTTCAAAGGCCTCTTTGGCTTCACACAGATACAGATTTTTCATTTCCAGAGGACAGTCGTTAGAGCTACTATATGACAACAAGCACGTGCCACGGATATTCTGAGGAAAATACCAAGTACAAAATCAGACAAAATGAAATACAAACTGGAAGTGAATCAGGAAAAACTTCATTCCTGGAGGGTGGTCATTAGAAATATTCTAGGAAGATAAGCACATGGCATAAATAGTCTAAGAAAAATACACAATCAGAAATTGAGTCAAGGAACTAAAGTCTCTTTGGTGAATAAAGGAAAGGGCCTGGGATGTATGCGACTGGTTGGCATGAAGGGGTAAGAAATTAGCTTTAACTACAATCTTAATATAGGCCTGATACTTTTTAAGAAAAGTTTATTTATTTATTTTTTTTAGTAATCCATATACCCAAAGTGGGGCTTGAACTCATGACCCTGAGACCAAGAGTCAAATACTCTTCTGACTGAGGCAGCCAGGTGCCCCATGCCTGATAATTTTTGATCAAAGATGATAAATTTGTTGTTACTGCTGTTGTTAGTTTTAGCTAATGGTCTGTACATGGGACATGTACATAGTAATTCTCCCTGTGCAAATAAGGCTGCTATATATAAACATATCATTTACTTAACAATAGTCAAAACAAGAGAGTAGTGGCTTGCAAACCCCTCTGTGCACCTGGGCAGTATTTCAAAATAAAGGATTTCCGAGCATCAATCCCAGACGTTTGCATTTAGTGGGTCTAGGGTGGATTCTGCTGTGCTTGGGAACCATTGGTTTAAGGCAGACAGCATCAGATCCATGGGTTGAATTAATTTAGCTTCCACGAGAATGTCACTACCCTGACTGATAAAACCTTCCCATACATGAGGTCTGATCACAATTATCTACCGATGTGCACAAAGCCTACTTTAGGTTAGACTTTTTCCTCTCACTAGTAAGTTCCCATCACTGGGCAGAGGGACAGTGTAGAGCTGTGCTCTGCTTACCACAGCTGTGAGCACGAAGAGGGGTGTGTAGGGACTGAAGGCAGCTGCCAGTTTGCAGGCTTCTGCAGCTGAGAGCAATTGGTGGTCAAACTCCTTCAGCAAACCCTGCGACGAAACAGGCCAAGTGTTGTGTTGACAATTATTTATCCATTAGCAAAAGTCAGGTGATGAAATTCCTTTACTTTCCTTTCAGGATTCTGAGGGACACCCTGCCCCTCAGCACAACCACAACTGAACAGTGCCAAGAATGAGTTAAGTGTCTCAAAGGACCCTAGGGAACTGAGTGTCCTTTCCTCCAATACCCAGACACAGTCCATCCCCCTCCCTCCCCAGATCGGGCCTAACGTGCGCAAAATAATTCACACAAGTTTCTCTGCAGGATCATGCAACTCTTTGTTCACAGGAACCTCCCACATTTTGCAGCCAAATTAGCTGATGATTTCTGCAGGGTTCTTGGCAAAGAGCCTTTTAATGTATGATTTCACAGCAATTAAGATTCATTCATTCATCCTAGATATACGCATTGAGTACCTCCATGTCCCAGGCACTGTTCTAAGCACGAAGGAGACGGCAGACAGTGAGCCTGCAATAAATAAGCTTGCTTCCTATTGAGGGGAGGGAATCAGTCAATACACAAAATGAGTAAAATGCATAGTATCTGGCATGGTGGCAAGCAGATGAGAGAAAAATACAGCAGGAAGAGGTGAGGAGGCAGTTTGCAATTTTTAAAAATTTAATCTTCTTTCTTTCCTTCTTTTTAATGTAAGCTCTGTATCCAACGTGGAGCTTGAACTCACGACCCTGAGCTCCAGAGTCACATCCTCTACCGACTGAGCCAGCCCAGGTGCCTAGCAGTTTACACTGTTAAACAGTCATCAGAGACAACTTCACTGAACAAGGGCTATAATCCTTTTCTTGTGTGTTGGTTTTTTGCTAAAACCCAGATTGCTAGCAGCAAGCTGCAAGCGTTCTTATGCTATACTCATTACTATTAAATATGGTTACTATTGTCACTTTAGTATTTAACAAAAATGCCAATCTTTGTGAAACTATCAAAAATCTCAATATCAGGGGCACCTGGATGGCTCAGTCTCTTAAACATCTGACTCTTGATTTTGGCTCTGGTCATGATCTTACCGTTTGTGAGTTTGAGCCCTGCATAGGGCTCTGTGCTGCCATCACGGAGCCTGTTTGGGATTCTCTCTCTCCCTCTCTCTGCCCCTCCCCCATTCATGCTGTATCTCTCTCAAAATAAATAAATTTAAAAAATAATCTCATGGCTCTTGAATGCTGAGAACAAACTGAGGACTGATGGGTGTTGGGGGGGAGGGGGAAGATGGGCATGGAGGAGGGCACTTGTGGGGATGAGCACTGGGTGTTACATGGAAACCAACTTGACAATAAAATATTTATGAAAAATAAATATATAAAAATAAAAAATAATCTCATTATCAGTGCGGTGCAGGAGAGCAGTTCAATGTTTATGTTAATGCTCCAGACTGGTCGGAGACCTGAGTTCTGCTCCTTGGTTTTCTTCCTATCCGGTATGCAAACTATAGAGGACCTCAGTTTATTTTTCTCTAAAATGGGAATGATACATTTTGCTCTACCTAATTCATAGGGTTTTGTGTAGCTCATATATATATGAGCTATACTATATACTATATATCCTGCTACATAAGGATATATTAGTAATCCTTATTATTTAAGTTTTTTCAATGTTTATTTACTTTCTGAAAGAGAGAGAGAAACAGAGAGTGAATGGGGGAGGGGTAGACCGAGAGGGAGACACTGAATCTGAATCAGCTCCAGGTTCTGCGCTATCAGCACAGAGCCCGATGCAGGGCTTGAACCCACGAACTGTGAGATCATGACCTGAGCCGAAGTAGGATGCTTAACCCACTGAGCCACCCAGGCACCCTAGTAACCCTTATTATTAAAAAGTAAGAACATAGGCAAGTGACAGATGCTCTGATTTGAATAGAGGGTAATCAAAGTCTTAGAATTGTTACCCCTTTACTTTATCACCAAGAGGGCCCAAGTGTGGAAACTGAATTCTGTGATAATTTGAAAGGAAATCAGTGGGATTCAAAGCATTTATCATTTTGATGACATTTACGCATTCATTCACTCATCATTTTTTTTTTTTTAGTACCCTCGGTATGTGTGGTACTGTGCTAGGTGTTAAGATAGTCAAGCCAAATAGGACACCCATAAGAATTGTCCCCAGGATTGTTCATGTTACTTGAAAAGGGGAGACACTGTGCTCCCTGACGCCTGGAAAGAGAATGAGATTGATAAACCAAGCACCAAAAACTTTGGCAGTTTTGTAGGTGATGCCACTCTGCACCAATTGGTAATTACCAAGTTAATCTGTGGATTGTTTTTAAACTTTTCATAATCTTTTTTGCTCATGGAAACAAAGATGTCTGCCAGTATACCTAGCGATGTGGAAATACCCTGTAAGAAAAATACAAACAAAACACAGATTAGGAATTTAAGGTCTATTACTGTTTTCATCACAAGGCCTGAAGGCAGTGATCAGTCCTCCATATGAACTACTGCTGCTGCTGCTGCTGCTTTTGCTCCTTCTCCCTCTCTTCTTCCTCCCCCCCTCCTCCCCCCTTTCTCTTCTTTCTCCCCCTCCCTTTCCTCCTCCCCCTCCCTTCTTCTTGTTATTCTGACAGTGGAAATAGTTCTAAACTGGATGCCACAGGGTTTGAAAGATCATCACATCCTGAGGGCAAACACAGCTATTTCTTAGTTGGACTTTACTGGGCTGTCAACACTAACTTCTCCATACCGCCAGGGACCCAAACAACTGGCCCAAACAAGAGTCCTCGCACCCCATTCTGTCTGTGCGGTAAAAGGATTGTAGGCAATGGCATTGCTCATGCAGGTGATAACCCAGTGCTCCACTTAACGGGGAGAATACTTCTACAGAGGTACAGAGAATGAAAACATTAAGTGGGAAATCAGACATTGCCCCTCACATTCCTTGGATAAAGATGCCACATAAACGATTCACTGGAGTCTGCCCACTCAGCAGAGGGAAAATGATTTTACATAGAAGTGGTTGGTCATCTCATTTTTGCTGTGGAATCAGGGAAAGTCTATGTATATAATAAAAGGAATAGGTGACTGACTCATAGAAATAAAAATACAAATAGGTAGTTAAAAGCAGAAACACCAAATACACGCCAGGAGTCTGGCTGTGAATGGGGACAGAGCAAAGCATAAGAGGAAGTTACCAAATGTTCCTGGTCCTATGCACATGTAGAATCAATAAAGATAGGACCAATAAAATTGATAACCGATACACTGCATTATGCCATAAAGAGATAACTATCCAAAGACGAATGTAGGAAAGGAGGGAAGAAAGCACTGGTTAAACCACCTTTCTATCTGGCTGAGGCAGGGTCAAATATCCTATGATCGAGGCCCATATTAGCTCTGCCGCTTCATACCACATCCCTGAAAAACGAAGGGGAAAGATGGAACAGACCGCTAGTATCTGTGCATGGTGTTAGAAAACACTTTTGAAAACTAATACAGAAAGAAGATTCATTGGCTCCTGTTAGGAAAATTCAGGGCTGAATTACATCGACAGCAATTGGCAGATACCAATCTGCTGGGAAAACAGCAACTGATTTTTCTAGCTGGTTCAATACAGATAATTTCCCTTTCACAGGAAAACAGTAAAAAAAATATTATATATCATATATAATGCGACATTAACATGAAGATAATTAAATCCAGGATTTACAAGAATAATTACCATTCTATGTTAACATTTTTCAAACACCTTAGTTTGCATTTTATTTAGTTAATTAATTTGAGCACCTGCAGCTCCTTTTTATTAGTCCTTTCTGTTGCTTTTTAAAGTCTTCTGTGCTCAGGTGAGGAGAGGGCTTGGGGACAGGCTAAGAAGCCCACAGGGGTCCCAGGGGCTCCCCAAGAGTTCTCTCTTCTCTCCAGCTGATGGCACAGCCTCTGCCCTGTGTCCCTCCACAGGACCTCTCGCTGGGACCCCTACTCCCGATGTCCAGATTGCTTGTCTGTGGGGACAGTGCCAGAGACCGTCTCGTGGACTGTTGGCAAGCCACTGAGACTTGCTGGACTATAAACATCTGGACTATAAAGAGGGCCATGCACTTTAAAGTACAACTAGCATTCTATACATTTTGCCTTACAAACTCAGGAATGCCTTCTGAGGAATGAATGGGTGAGGTGTCAGGGTGGTTTAAAATAAGGAAAACGGTGTGGAGGTTCCTCAGGAAATTAACAATAGAACCCCGCTATGACCCAGCAATAGGGGAGGAAGTTACCCAAGGGATATAGAAATGCTGATGCATAGGTGTACATGTACCCCAATGTTCATAGCAGCACTCTCTACAATAGCTAAAACATGGAAAGAGCCTAAGTGTCCATCAACTGTTTAATGGATCAAGAAGATGTGGTTTATCTTTATTATGGAATACTACATGTCAATGAGAAATAATGAAATCTGGCCATGTGTAGCAACATGGATGGACCTTGAGGGTGTTATGCTGAGCAAAATAAGTCAGGCAGAGAAGGACAGCTACCATATGTTTACATATATAGGTGGATTAGGAGGAAGCTAATGGAGGACCATGGGGGAGATGAAGGGGGGAAATGGTGGGGGAGAGGGAGAGAGGCAAACCATGAGAGACTTTTGAATGCTGAGAACAAACTGAGGACTGATGGGTGTGGGGGGGAAGGGGAAATGGGCATGGAGGAGGGCACTTGTGGGGATGAGCACTGGGTGTTATATGGAAACCAACTTGACAATAAACTATTGGTAAAAAATAAATAAATAAAAATAAAAATAAAATGCCTTAAAAAAATAAAATAAGGTAAAACTCTATCACATGGAGTCCCATAGAACTGAAAGTCAGATGCCAGAAATAATGCTGAGAACCCTACAGTTAGTATCATGATATACACCTGTATATTTCTTTAACAAAACTCAACAGAAAAGATTTTGTTTTGTTAATGTTCATAACACTCCCGGGATCCCAAATGTCATTTTCTTTTCAATGAGGAAACTAAGAAGAGTGCGGATTAGCAATTTTAACTAGATACAGTGAGAAAATTCCATGGTAAAACTTTGTAGCCAGACTTTGTAAATGAGCCCTGAGAGAAGCGAATGTTTGATGACCGTACCTAGCTTTTGCAGAATCTGCCCTCGGATCTGTATGCACACCGACTGCACCAGGACCTTGTCACTTTCGTTTCTGTACAGCCAGGTACCTACACATAAAAGGGAAAAAAGAAAAGTAGTTTTAGCTCCTAATTATCAAGTAAATAGCCCGGTAAAATGAAACTGTTTTCACAGAAGCCTTCATGAGCACATGTGATACAGATTTGAGAGATGATCTCTTCTCTACATTTAAAGAAAGGTCCAAACTCCTCGCTATCATGTACAAGCCTTCACAGAAACAAACTCCTGCCTGGTCTCCAAGTCTCCACACTGACCGTGCTCTGTCATGGCAGCTTCACTTGTGTTCCTTATGTGGGAGATGCCTCTTGTTTCACGGCCTCTGAACTTTCTGCTACCTCTGCCCGGGATCTGCTTTACTCTGGTTCCTGAGGAGACCAGCTTCTCCTGCTTCAGGTCTCAGCCTCAATGTTATTGCCTCCAAGCCCCCCGAGTTAACTTGCTATAGTATTACCCCATGGTCTGTGGTTGCCTAGTAGAGGGTGGGATCCTTCCCATCCAACCAAAGTTGGTTTGGAGGTGGAGACCGATGATTGCACACACACACACACACACACACACACACACACACACACACACTTCAACAAGATATGAAAAGATTTAGTACTGACATAGTGAGCCTTTCTGAGAAGAGGAGACAGGTACCCAAGCTGGTGCATTTGACTTGTGTGAAGAGAGTGGGGAGTGGCTTTGGTTTCTACTGTCATTAGGGTGTGTGCTGGGGTAAAGTCTCCCACAAGCTATGCCTGGTTTACTGATGAGTAGGTTTAAAACAAACCAAAAAACAACCCTCCTTCCCACCAGCCTGTCCAGTTGTGGGATAAAGTGGGTGGCGGAAGGCTGGGGCCTGCAAACTGCCAGTGGTCAAACACCAAAAATAGAGTCAAACTCATTACTATACCCTCCTTGATTCTCTGTCACATCACCCTCTCTATTTTCTCCCTCGCTTTTGATCCATGTATGTGTGCGTGTGTGTGTGTGTGTGTGTGTATGTGCGCATGTGAGGTGTAGAAGATGGGAAGTGTGTATATCATAGGTTAGTGATGGTGGCCACAAATGATGGGTGTGGGGTCAATATCTGTATTCCAAACTGCTTCTCCACTGGAATGTCTACAAGTTTCAAGGTGCTTGGGACCTTATAACCAACCAAGCACACTGAACTTTAAATTCTACTGGAAGTTGTGTTGACCTTACCGGGAAACTTGTTGACTTTAACGCCCAGAATTTCAGGCAAGGTAGCTGAAGGTTTAAATAATTTGTTATCCAACTATTAGATTTGCTTCCTTTCATTTATGATTAAATACTGAAAGAAATCCATTTCAAAATAAGTTATTAAAATACGTACATGGCAAAATCAAATTTATTTTCCAAATCATTTAAACATATAAAGCCATAAATATATTTTTCTCAACTTACAGGCTTTATCTCCACTTACAAGTCTCCTAAAGGCTGCTACTGAGTCCCTTTTGGGGTCCATAGAGTTTCCTGCTTTAACCTCATATTGTTCATTAGATAATACATTTTACAATAAAGCCTGGAAAATTAGAAGCTTTGGTTGTTCTGTTTTGTTTTCATTTTTTTAAAAAATATTTTTTATTTATTTCTAGGAGAGAGAGAGACAGCGTGATCAGGGGAGGGTCAGAGAGAGAGGGAGATACAGACTCTGAAATTGGCTCCAGGCTCTGAGCTGGCAGTCAGCACAGAGCCTGACGCGGGGCTCGAACCCACGAACCGCGAGATCACGACCTAAGCGAAAGTCGGACGCTTAACCGACTAAGCCACCCAGGCGCCCCTGTTTTCATTTTTAATTAGAGAAAATGGAGACACAGAGAAATAAGCTCCTTGACCAAAGCCACTTCATTCATTAATGGCAAAGTCAGTCCCAGCTAGCTCTGGAGACATCTAGTCTACAGCAGCTATTAGGTTGTTGCTTTTAAACTAGAACTTCAGTTCAATTGCAGGTGAAGGTCACTGTGAAGATAGGAAAGCACCTTACCTGTTGCTCCATTGTTGCTTATTAAACTGCTCAGGATATATTCTGCTTTTAAAAGTTTCCCTGAAAAGAAGCAACCAAATGCCACACAATTAGTTCCTGAACATGTGCCTTCAATACTACTAGTAGTTTAAGCTCTCAGAGTAACACACTGTTACCTCTCTTGGAAACATTCTATTTTTAAATTAAAAATCAATAATTACATCATATATCAAAGTAAACAGAAAGATGACATTTCCAGGAATTGGGAAGGTGGGAAGTTGCACAGTATCTGAAATGGCAATTAGATTTACACACACACACACACACACACACACACAAACACTCATTCATATAGAATAAGGCTTGAAAAATAAAGATAAATCTTTATAAAACATGTGTCTTCTTTCTGTGAACAAGACTACTGAAAGGAAGTAAAGAAAGGAGGGAAGGAGGGAGGAAGGAAGAAAGGAAGGAAGGGGAAAACCACTTTCTGAAATCATGAGTTACGGCCTGATTAAAATGTATTCATTCCAATGTGTTTAGAAAGAGAGCAATAACTTGAAATACCTATGTAAATAAATTTTAGCAAAGGTATCTTTATTCTTTTTTTAAAATTTTAAATGTTTTTTATTTATTTCTGAGAGAGAGAGACAGCATGAACAGGGGAGGGACAGAGAGAGAGGGAGACACAGAATCTGAAACAGGCTCCAGGCTCTGAGCTCAGCACAGAGCCCGATAGGGGGTTTGAACCCACGAATTGTGAGATCATGACCTGAGCTGAAGTCAGACGCTTAACCAACTGAGCCACCCAGGCGCCCCAAGGATCTTTACTCTTAAAAGTTATATTTTCTAATTAGGTTTTGCTGATATATAAGGAAGGGTAGTTTTAAAAAATACTGATTTGTATTTGCCAAATTTCCTGAATGTCTTAATTCTAATAATCTGTGTATTTCCTGAAGTTTTCCATGTGGGCAATCATACTGTGCACAAACCCTGCTAATTGTGTTTATTCATTTCTAATCTTTATACCTCTTATTTCTTTTTCTGTTTTCATTGCATTGGGAGGACTTCCAGTTTATGATCAAATAGAAGTAATAATAAGATGCATTTTTTTTCTTGACTTGATTTTAAAAGGAATATTCCTAACTTTTCACCAGTAGTTTTGCCAAAGGTTTCCAGTTGCTTCCTTTTTATCACGTTAAGATGTTCCCTCTTGTGCAGCTATCAGCTTATTGCCTTTCAGCTCCAAATCCATCCTTCATTGCCTGCTTTGCAGTAATGGGAATGGACCTTGTAAATATTTCTCCTTTGACAGCTTTGTCATTAGATGGTGTAGAGAGATGGGGCACCTGGGTGGCTCAGTCTGTTAAACGTCCGACTTGGGCTCAGGTCATGATCTCATAGTTCCTAAGTTCGAGCCCCGCGTCGGGGTCTGTGCTGACAGCTCAGAGCCTGGAGCCTGCTTCAGATTCTGTGTCTCCCTCTCTGTCTGCCCTTCTTCTGCTCATTCTGTCTTTCTCTCCTCTCAAAAATAAATAAACATTAAAAAAAAAAAAGCTGGTGTGGAGAGACTGCAAGGGGAAGACGCTTCTCTTCCTCATGTAGTGTGCCACTCTTGCCAGCCTCCTGCAGTGCTTAGAGCTGCTCCAACTCCTGCCTGCTGCAGCGTTCTGGCTTCTCCTGTGCCTTCCTTCTACAGCACAGGTGGCTTCTCCAGCACCTGGCTCCTCAGAGGTCAGCAGCACCCAGCAGCCAGCAGGGTCCTGCAGCATCCTCTCAGGTGACTTCACAGTGGAGTAAGCGCTGCCTGCCAGTGAGGCACGTCTCGGTGACTGCTTCCTCCCGGTGGTGTTCCGTAAGGGCAGCTTTGTGGTGGCACCTCTCTGAGGATGGCTTCCCTCAGCACCCCAGATGCTGGATTTCTGGTGAGTTCTGCTGGCATAGAAACTCCTTGACTTCTCTGCCATCCAGTGAGCCACGGCTGTGCCTTCTCCAACAAGGTGTTGATCACAGTCCCGGTGTGCCTGGCGGTGTGTCTGCGACATTTTCTTACATGCTCTATCTCAGTACAAGGGATGGTGGTTGTTCTTTACAACTGCTTACTGTGTATTCCTCAGAGTCTTCTTTCCTACTTACTAGCCAATCCTTCATTTATCCCCTGACATATGAATAACTCTTTTATACTGAACGTTCTTTTTTCAAATTAGTGTGTTGTTTCTGTCTCCTGACTGGAAGATGACTAATAACATCTCTAACCCTAGTTTGTATTTTTAACCTAAACGGGTTGGAAATTTTATAAAGCACTGCTCACATCAATTTAGGTGAACATGTAGCTTTCTTGTCTACTCTGTCCGTGAGGTGAATTGAATGAGTTAATTATTATTATTATTACTATCCCTTTTGGTGAACCTTACACCCAATGTGGGGCTTGATCTAAGGACCTCAAGATCAAGAGTCACAGGCTGTACCACCTGAGCCGGCCAGGCAATCCTGAATGAATCAACTTTTATTTATTTATATATTTTTTTGTTTATTTATTTTTGAGAGAGAGAGAGACAACGCATGGGGGAGAGGCAGAGAAAGAGGGAGACACAGAATGTGAAGCAGGATACAGGCTCTGAGCTGTCAGCACAGAGCCCAACTTTGGGTTTGAACTCCCAGACAGTGAGATCATAATGAGCCAAAGTCTGATGCTTAACCAGCTGAGCCACCCAGAAGCCCCTGAATGAATCAACTTTTAAATATTTAACCATCTTTATGTATCTGGAATAAACAGATGACAGCCTTCCTTTACTGTAATGTATTATTATTAATTTAATGTAATGCTGGTCAATTTTTATAATATTTTAAGATTTTTGCACCTGATAAATTATGTAAACAATACTGCCATATAACTTCCTTTTATTTTCATTTTAATTAGTTTGATCTATGCATTTACCAATTATTTTTCTACCATTGCTTTTTGAATCTCCTACTCCATCTGTATAAATTCAACTTCCTTCTTTAATGTGTGCATTCATGAGAGAGATGTCTTGAGAATAATAATTATGTTTAGTCTTTGTCTGAAAACGTCTATTTTGTCCTCACTTTTGAATGATGATGATTTTTGCTGAGTATAGAATTCTAGGCTGAAAAGCTATTTCCTCTCAAAAAAATTTTTTTTGGTAGATTCCACTGCTTTCTGGACTCTGTTATTCCCGATAAGACGCTTTTTGTCAGTCTAAATACAATTCCCACATAAATAATCTGTCTTTTCTCTGTTTCCTTTAAGATTTTCTCATTGTTTGATTTTCTGTAATTCCACCACACTGTGTCTAGGTGATTTTTTATTAAAAATTTTTTTTGCTCAAGTTTGGATCCACCTTTTCTGTGCAAAGACATGTGTTTTCCTCTGATTCCAGTCAAATCTCCCAGAAGTCCTATTCGGCTTACGTGCTTTTTTCATTCTATTCTTCAAGTTTTTAAAATTCCTCTTTCATTTTTTCATCCACCTGACTCTATATGCTTCCTTCTCAGGGTTTTCCTTAAATATAATATCCAGGTCCATCATTTTCTGTCTTGCTGTTTGAACTGTTGCGTGAACACACTCAGGTAGGTCAGTTAGGGGGATGGAACACCTGAGAAACTGGCCTAGGAAGTCTGTCTTTCCTGGGAGAATGTTACTGCTCCCCTGGAAAGGCAGGCACATGGTCAGAGTCTTTGGATCGTCCTTTGCTGGCCTAGTGAGGTTCAGGGAACAGCATCAGTGTTGTCTGGGAGCTAGTTAGACATGCAGACTCTGAGGCCCTGCCACAGACCTGCTTAGTCAAGGATCTGCATTTTCAGTAAGCTGTCCGGGTGCTTCAGCAATGTTTGAGAAGCACTGCTGCCTGCGACTCTTTATCACCGGCCTGAGATGAGATTAAGTGAAAAATGGAGAACAAACGTTCAGAAAATTTTTTTAAACCTTTTGCCAAAGTAATGTTATGACTCTTCGATCTAATAATAAGTACTTTAGACTCATAGTTTTATGTATCTTTTGTTTTTTTTTTTTCATTTTTCTAATAATCTATTTTACTGCATTCACCTCGGTTTAAGCAGCTTGTTGGGCAGGTGGTGTCCTTATCAGCACTTGAAATTCAGGAAGCATCACTGCCAACTGGGAGAGCTGCTGGGTTTTGGCTCTTTCTATCCATCCCCGTGTGGTTACCCTCTTGTAGCCCGGATCGACAAAAAAAAAGGAACTTATGCTGTGCCTGCTTTGTAGGCAATTCCCTACAATTACTATGCTTTCTTGACAACCACACTGATTTTTATTTATTTATTTATTTATTTATTTATTTATTTATTTTTACAAATAGTTTATTGTCAAATTGGTTTCCACATAACACCCAGTGGACAACCACACTGATTTTTAATGTCAATTGCTGTATGTTTTTCTGAAAGTTCTCTTTAGTTCTTTTTAAAAATAGTGAATTCATTTTCTTTTCCTGTTGTGTTCTATTTTTTTATTATTCTTTTTTTAATGTTTACTTTTAATTTTTGAGAGAGAGAAAAACAGAGCATGAGTGGGAGAGAGGCAGAGAGAGAGAGACACACAGAATCCGAAGCAGGCTCCAGGCTCTGAGCTCTCAGCAGAGCCCGATTCAGGACTCGAACTCATGAACCATGAGATCATGATCTGAGTTGAAGTTGGACGCTTAACCGACGGAACCACCCAGGCACCCCTGTGTTCTATTCTTTAAACATACTACTTTTTTAAGCCATTTGAGTCTTGGGGCACATGGGTGGCTCAGTTGCTTAAGCATCTGACTCGATTTTGGCTCAGACCATGAGCTCGTGGTTTGTGCATTCAAGCGTGACTCACCTCAGGCCATGCTATCAGCACAGAGCCCTCTTGGGATTCTTTCTCTCTCCCTCTCTGCCCCTCACCCACTCACACACTCTATCTTAAAATAAATAAATAAACTTAAAAAAAGCCATATTAGGGGTGTCAGACTCTGTACTCATAGCTCGGAGCCTGAGGCCTGCTTCAAATTCAAATTCCCTCTCTCTCTGCTGCTCCTCTGCTTGTGCTCTCTCTCCAAAGTAAATAAATATTAAAAAAAAAAATGAGCCTTTCAGGTTGTTCTATTTTTATATTTTGTTTTGGAGTGCCATGTTTCCTGTTTATTGCACATGGTGTTCTTCTCTCACGTTTCATTTCCTGTGTTGCCTATACAGTTTAATCTAAGAGCACCATCAGCAAGGAATGTTCTCCTGTGGAATTCCTATGCCCCTGGACCATGGATATTTCTCTAGAATATAGTTTTGTACATGATATTCTGCCGAGCCTCCAAAATGGCAGTATTGAACTGTTTTTTTCAGTTAATTATTTGGGGGGAGTCCCTCCTTTGTGGGTAGAGTAAATTTAGACTCCACACTCACATTTGGCACAGTCTTGTGACTTTTATTTATTTATTATTTTGGCCTACTGCCCCAGAGCTTGGGCAGAGAGCAAGCTTCCTTGCCACTTCTGTGGGTGAGCTGGTGGAACCCTCATAGATGGGCACAGCTTTAAGAATTCCAGCTTTGGGGCATCTGGGTGGCTCAGTCAGTTAAGCGTCAGACTTCAGCTCAGGTCATGATCTTGCAGTTTGTGGGTTCGAGCCCTACATTGGGCTCTGTACTGACAGCTCAGTGTCTGGAGCCTGCTTTGGATTCTGTCTCTCTCTCTCTGCCCCTCCCCCTGTTCATGCTCTGTCTCTGTTTCTCAATAATAAATAAATGTTTAAAAAAATTAAACATTCCAGCTTTATGTAAATATTTCACTCCTCACACAGGCCCAAGGTCCTGTCTCTTGTCCCTGCATGAGAATTAAAATGACAGTCCCTTCCCCTAGTCATACCAAGTGTAAACCCCTCTGGCTACAGTGTCATGAGCAGTAGTCTACTGTTCTAACTTTGAACACTTTCTAGCACTTAAAAAATGTATTCACAACATTTATGTAATAAGAGAAGATTATACACTTGCTTAATGCTCCATGTTGATGAAACTGGAGTTTGAACCTTTATCTGTAATTATAGCTTAAAAGGTTTTGCCTCCTAATTTTAGGCAAGAGTGAGCAGGACAGGCCCAGGATGCCCTCCATTGTCTCCGAAACCCCACATGTTGAAATGCCCCGAGCTTTGTCATGTGTTTTGGGTGGATACCAGGTAGGGTGACAGGAGGGGTATGCTGTCCCCTCATGTTACTTTTACTCCTCTTCCTTACTACTTATAATATCATATAGTCACCTCACTCTTCTGACACAGGAGTCCCAGGTGCTGAGGGTGGAGATCCCTTATCATGGCACCTTCTTTACCAGGACACCACTCCTGCTCTAAGTCTCTCTCTCTTTGAGACATCTAGTGTAGGGGGAAGTTCAAGAGTTGTTTGAGGGCAGAAATTCACAAATACGGTAAAACCTGGAATTGCAAATAATTTGCTCTGCAAGTGTTCTCCAAGACAAGCAAATATTTCTAATACATTTTAGCTTGCTAAATGGGCCATGTCTTGCAATACAAGTAAATGTTACATGATCACAAATGAGCCAATGGTTCTTCTCTCTCTCTGAGGAATCGTGGGTGACCATCTCCCATGATCAGATGTTCAGTGTCAGGCTGCGGTGTTTGGCAGAAATCAGTGATTCTTCAGAACGTTGGAAGGTGTCCATAACTGGCACTTCAAAGCACCTATGGAGAGTCCTTTGCTTTTCCATACAAGAGTAAGCTTAGGAATGCTTTGCTTTATTCTAGGTCGGCCTGCCTGCAGATACAGACCCTTTCCTCTACTGCCTTATTGCCAGTAAAATACAGTATATGAAAAGAGTTTATTAATACCGTACTGTATTAATGAAGTCACGAAAGTTTTCAAAATAAGTACATACATGCGGGCGTATACCATGGCCCCCATGCAGAAAAATGTTGAAAAGAAAGGCGGTAACAAGGAGATGATTATGGTGGAAGTTAAGAAGGAAATCACTGAGAAGGTTGAATGACGTATGCTGGTGGCCAAAACTGCAAGATTTTATAAGAAGTCTACGTCTGTGTCTCGTCTGCAGAGGAGAAGGAGAAAAAGATGGAGGAACCCCTCACTTCAAAAGAGATTAGGGAGATGTGTAAAATGTTGGCAGCGCAGAATTTTGTAGAAAAGCACCACCCAAATAAGGCTGTAGCAGTGTGAACGATGAATCTGTTTAACGAGCATGCCATGTCACATTTCCGTGAAATCCCCAAAAAGGGGTAAAAGCAAGTGTCATTGGGTAGGTTCCTTGTCCAAGTTTAACAAAAATAAAAAGATTTCAGTGAGCCAATAGATGCAGTGATTCTCTTTGTGATAGTGAAAGCTGTTCTACAAAGTAACCCTACTCTTTCTTGTCTCCCTCATACCAGCCTTGAAGGATTTCTAAGTAAGTACAGGTTAATTTATTTTTCTTTACATTTTATATTTTCTTTATTATTTTGTTTTATATTCCAGTATTGTAATCACTTTATATGAGTATGTTTGGGTTGGGGAACAAATCATCTGAGTTTCCATTATTTCTTATGGGGAAATTCGCTTTGCTATACAAGTGCTTCGGATTACAAGCATGTTTCTGGAACACAGTATGCTTGCAAACCAAGGTTTTACTCTATTCACTTAACTCTGAGGCTGTGTTTGTGTTCTTGTGGCTCTTCTGGTAGCTTCTTTGAGGAAAAGACAACCCAACTGTTGGGGACTAAGATCTAGAATTTTATCTTAGACGTACGACATGTGAGCAGAAGAGGATATTATTTGTGACGATATCTAGACTTACTTGTCATTAGGGTTGGAAGCATGAGATAAACAACAAAATGAACCAGTGAAAATTTCAGTTTGGCTGCGTAAAGCAAAGCTATCAACAGGACTGTTGACCACTTGACCTCAATTTCCATGTCCCACTTTAGCAATTCTGTACATCATCAACGAGGTCACATTAACTCTGCTCCAAGTTCTAACTGAGGACGACCAATCTGGAAGTCTGCTGTGCACACCCATCCTTCATCACTCTGTTCTCCCCACAGAAGTCTATGCACACACATCATCGCCGTCTGATGCCATCAGAAGGAGCATTAGTTGTTAAGTTTCCCTCATACCCCAAATATTATAAACTCCAAACGCTGTAAAATGTCCCAGGTCAGTATTTCGGAAGGAGGAAAGTTTTCCTAAGTTCCACCCTGTCCCTTCAGTTGCTCTAGAAAAGTAATCAACAGGGACACAATTTACGCACAGCTGCAAGAACTTGAAAGTGAATGAACTTGGGCTTTTGAAAAGTTAACCTTCACAAGCCCATTTCTCTCACGTCCTTTTATCTCTGTGCCTCTCTGCATCCAACAATTGTCCCATTTAGTATAGTCAGTACAGTTCCTTTTCAAAGGAAGTGAAGTAAAGATGTTTTAACCCCTTGAAGACCAGGCTTATTAAAAACAGTAACAATAGCTAAAATCAATTTAAAAAAGGAGCCAGTCCTGTTTCCGGGAAGGGCAACTTGCCTTCTACTTCTGTCTTTTATTCTTTCACTCTTAGAAATGAGAATAGCAGGCTACACATGTTCTAAACCTCGTGGTTATCAGTAATTTAAATAATTCAAAAATTCTATGGAGGTAAACTTCACTGTAATGCATAGCAGGCCCCTTTCCCCTCCAACCCCCCTCTACATTACATCCTAAGTTAGAATGTCAGCCTCATTTTTCATTTCATTCAAAGTGACAGAAGGAAAAAAAAAAAAGATACTTTAAGGCCTAATCAGGTACTGTACCGGTCCCAGGGATGGAAAAAACCCTCAAATTACTTCAGTGGGTTTGTCAGCTCTATTGTTAGCATAGTCAAGTGGCCCTACAGAAAGGAGACAGGAGAACTAAGAGAAAATAGTAGAATTTTAATCTGCTTTTTTAAGGCTCTTGGTCAGAAGTATAGCAATTCAGATACCCCTGTTTGAAAGCAGCAGGACAGATTTGTTAGAAGACAAAAGCTCCAATTAGTATTTTCCACACCCTTTCACAATTTTCTCTACCGCTTTTGGCTCTGAAACCCTTTATGCCAGGGCCTTTGTGCTGGCAAGAGGCGGGTGGAAGGGCACCGCGGGCCGGGGGCGGGGAGAGCCCGCAGCTTGAAAAGATGGCCCGCGGGCCCGGGTGCCCGCCGCGCTCCCCGCGGAAGTCAAGGAGCCCCGGAGGGAAGGCGAGCCCCAGGCCGGACGCCGCCGGGACGGGGAGGGGCCTACCTGCGTTGACCGAGAGTCGGGCTTGGCGAATGACCACCTGCGGGGCGATTGGCGTCGCCGGCTGCAGCTTGTGGAGGCCTCTGGCGACCTGCAGGAGCTGGCCCGACACGTCGAGCCCGTACAGGAACCGGTCGCTTAAGAACACGATGGCAGCTGCGGTGGCGTAGTCGCGGGAGCGGATGGAGGCTTTCAGGGACGCCTGGAGGGGCAACCACGAGACACAGTGAACCGGACAGAAGCCGCGCAGGCACAAGGGGAAGGAGCCTGGAGACCAAGCTCACTCTGCTAGGTGTTTTGATTGAAACGAGAGCCACAAAACCTAGAACTAAGGGGAGACGCATACTTCACTGGGCGGCCGCACTAAAGGAAAAAGAAGGAAAAATCCAATTCAGCTGGGAGATAAAATATTTCTTTTCCCTCACTACATTTCTAAAATTATACAAGTGCTAAACGCATATTTCCTGTTATTAGAAAATCCAAACAACACAAGGTAAAAATGAAAAGTGCTCCTTAGTTAGTCGACTCTTTACATTATTTTTCCCCTCCTCTCTTCAATCTCATTCTCATTCCTCCTTGTAATGGTGTCAGAGGTATCCTTCTAGAAACTTCTACCCTTTTGTGTGTGTTTAGACATTAATTGATTCCTTGTCTTGCCTTGATTTCTCCCCCCTTCTCCTCTCCCTCCTTTTCTCTCATAAATGAGATTACACTAGGCATATTGTTATGCTAGTTGGCTCTTTCAGTCATGGTAACATCTAGAGGAGGGTTCCACATCAGTTCACAACACTCTGCTTCATTTATTGCCTACGTTTTAATTAAGAGGAATACAGAATTTTAGGTAACATTTTAAATTTGATTTATATTCGGTTAATGAATACAACACGAAAAAGAAGAAAACAGGCAGGAAATGAAAGTGTAACATAAAGAATGAGACAAATGAGGCAGAATTTTATGGGAAAACGTCACTTTCGGTCTCATGAGGCGTTATATTAAAGACATTCAAAGTCTTGTAGCTACTAGCATAATTGAGTATCCCACCCAGTAGTACTTTCTCCATTTGCTAAACTAAAGCTGTGTTTTCAGAGTCTGTGAGTCACATATAAAGCCCAGAAGGCATTGCTCATTTTCCTAGTGCAATGTTACTACACAAAGCGCTGCTACATAATCCTAAGTACTAACATTTATTGGATAAAATCTAGGTGCTGGGCACAATGTGAAGTGCATTCCATGTACTAATTCACTCACTCTTTACAACAATCCTAACAGGCAGATTCTATTTAATAAGCCCGTTTTACAGAGGGGAAACCTAAGACTCATAGGGGTTAATTAACATGCCCAATGTCACATGACCTGTGACTAAGAGGGGGGATTTGAACACAGGAAGTCCAGGTCCAAATCCCACATACTCAAGTCCCATGTGGTAGTGACTTTATTTTAGGAAACAGGAGTTGGACATCAGTTATCTGATAATTGCAGTGATGTCGTATATATCAAATGTGTAATCAATGTTGTTACAGTTGCTGGTCTGAGCGTGATTTACTTTAACAAATTGAAAGTAAGAGAGGATACATTCAAATTGGGAGAGAATAATCTCTGCTTTTCAAAATCTGCTTGAAACCGTCCTTTCAGAGTTTTAATTTGATTCTTGTGTATCTCTGAGTAAAACCGGCCTAAGCTTTTGTATCCGGCCCAGTCAGGAATTCTATCTATGGTGCTTTTTCACATGATTTGGCTTTTGGCATATATGTTTTGGTGTGCTTATCTACAGCACTGCATACAGAAAATAACATTTGTATTTATAGGTATTCATCCATCAGGTAAAGCCTACCAAGAACCAGTACAGTAAGCCCTCTATTTTCATACTGACGATTTCTTAACTCATTAAAGCTTTTAAGCTATTGCTGTGTTTATGAAGTCTGGAAAGTGATAATTTGTGTTTATATTTACTCTCTTGTTCAAATTGATCACTGTTTTCGTTGATGCCATATACTAGGGGGCACTATCCCTTCTCCCTTCTTGATGTTTCCTTCCATGTGAAGGGAGCGAGCTTACATACCGTAGCACTCCTGGCTCTCTCTTTACCCACTCTGCCCCAGGGGAGTGGAATGACTAATCTGATTGGTAAATTTGGGATGAAGAAACTGGGCGTGTCTGGTTTAGCTCCCCTCCCCCCTCTCTTTACCCCCTTGGGAACAGCTGTCTAAGGGAAACAGAATACTCTGCTCTTTTATATCATGAGTCTTATCTAGAAAACCACCCTATATGTGGTGTTCTGCTTGCCTCGGTAATTTCTGTGACTGAATGGGAATGTCTATATAATTCCGGGGTTTAGCTAGCAGACCCCCTGTACTCTAATATGAAGCTATATCTTTCTCCTTTTTAAAGCTTATTTATTTATTTTGAGAGAGACGGAGTGAGTGGAGGAGGGGCAGAGAGAGAGAGAGGGAGAGGAAGAGAGAATCCCAAGCAGGCTCTGTGCTGGCACAGAGCTGCTAGCACAGAGCCCCACATGGGGCTCAAACTCAAGAAACCATGAGATTGTGATCTGAGCCGAAACCAAGAGTCAGAGAGGCTTAACCTACTGAGCCACCCAGGCACCCCTGAAGCTGTCTTTCAATTTAGTCTTTATCAGAATTAAAGGTAAAGCTTAACCTGATGTCTGCCTACCTTTTTTAATTTTTTTTTAATTTCTCAGTTTGCTCAGAATCCAGGAGGGAAGGAATCCTGGATCCTCTCAAAGATCCCAACATTAATCATTGCCTGATATACCATAATCCTTTCTGAGGACAACTGCTTTGCCGGCAGCCCCTACCTTTGAAACAACTATACATTTTGCTGCTTGACCTTGACTCCATTTCCCCACCCAACCACCAGCTCAAAGCTAACCCAAAAGTACCTGGCCCCATGACTCTGTGGCCTGGCTTGAAAACATGAACTTTCAAATCTGAACTCACAAATACAGAAGGGTAGAAAGAAGCAGAAAATAGAATGTAGCTAAGTCATATTTATGGGCAACAGCAGGGTGAGGATTGAAGAACGATGGCCCTGTATCCAAATTTACCTTTTCATGAGGGCCATTCTTATAGTTACAGGCCTCCTTTATTTGTTCCATTATGTTTTCATAATAATGTACACCCCATTTAGTGAATGTGCTTAAGTGAACCTTGGTTCCTTCCAACGGGGGGGGGGGCACCCCAAACTAAAACCACAATGCTCAAAACTTCTGTTGAGAATTGTCAAGCAAATCGCCAATCTGAACAACACAAATCTTGAAGCAAGAAAAAGTCAGTCACTTGACATGCAGAAACTGTAAATCAAATGGAAATGAAATGGAAAGGAAAATCTATGGTATTATGTATGCCCAGCTCTGTTCAAGAAGGGCAGTCTCTGGTCAAGAGTCCTCACTTTGTGAGGTATACGTGATACAGTCCATGAGTTTGCAACCTCAGCGGTTATCTGCACCACTGGCAGCCTCTTCCACTTGCAGGTCTTCTTAAATGTCTGCTCTTCCTGCAACCCTGCTCATGACTACATACCGTGCAGGGTACTCAGCAAGCCCCAGGGGATTCCCTCTCGAGGCTGCGCTTTGGTGTATGCTTGATGTTTAGTTCTATTCTCCCTTCTTAGAGGTGCCCCATTGAGTTTTAGGGTAACTGTCTACCTACATGGGATGCAATGTTTAGTGACAGGCTATTTTCCAGGGGTGATTCTCAATCCTTACCTCTCTGATAAAAACGGTTTCCATCTAATTTATGAAAACCATTCATGTGCATTAGTCCAGTTAGATTTAGAGTAACTGTAAAATTTAAGTAAGGTAAGGAAACCGAAGTTGAGAGGTTAAGTGACTTTCCAAATTTATAAAGTCAAAGGGTCAGGGTCAGGCAAGAACCCAGATCTGTATCTTTAAAAATGCTTCTTCTTATTGTGATAAACAACACGTAACATGAAATTTACCATCTTCATCATTTTTAAGTGAACAGTTCAGTAATGTTAATCCACATTGTTGTGGAATAGATCTCCAGAACTTTTCAATCTTGCGAATATGAAAGTCTATACTGATTAAACAACAATTCCCCTTTCCCTGCCACAACCCAGGCCCTGTAACCACCATTTTACTTTTTTTTTTTTTTAAGTTCATTCACTTTTGAGAGAGAGAGACAGAGAGGGACAGAGAGACAGAGAGACAGAGAGAGAGAGAGAGAGAGAGAGAGAGAGAGAGCACAGGTGGGGGAGGGGCAGACAGAGGGGGACAGAGGATCTGAATGAAGGTCCATTCTGAGAGCAGGGAGCCAGATGCCAGGCTCAGACTCAAAAACCACAAGATCATGACCTGAACCAAAGTCGGATGTTCAACCAACTGAGCCACCAAGGTGCCCCTTACTTTCTATATCTATGAATTTGATTATTCTAGGTACTTCAAATAAGTAGAATCATATAGTATTTTTATGACTGGCTTACTTCATTTAGCATAATATCCTCAAGGTTCATTCATGTTATAGTAAGTGACAAGATTTCCTTCCTTTTAAGGCAGAAGTTTTCCATTGTATATATGCACCAGACCTTGCTTATCCATTCATCTGTTGATGGACTTTTGGGTTGCTTCAAACTGTTGGCTATTGTGAATAGTGCTGCCAGTAACATGGGCATGCAAATATCTCTTCAAAACTATGCTTTCAGTTATTGTGGCTATATATCCAGGAGTGGAATTAATGGATCATGTGGTAACTCTGTTTTTAATATTTTGAGAAAGCTCCAGACTGTTTTCCTTAGAGATTCCACTATTTTACAATCCCACCAACAGTGAACAGAGTTCCAATTTCTCCATATCCTTGGCCAGCACTTGAGGAACTCAAGTGCCTAAAGGGTCAGTTTTTCTTCTGCTTTCTCCCTGCAGTCTGATCAAGATGATTTTGCTCAGTGCCTAATCTTGGCATAGGATGCTGGGCCTTTGGAGCTAGGGCTAAACTCATAACTCACTGAATCCAAACAGTAGCTCTAAGAAACCATGTCTTTTATTATGATGAGAAAATTCTAAGGAGGAATAAAGGACTCCTTCCCCGCCAAAAAACTCCCACCATAATTGAAAAGAGGGCTTTTGTTATGTATTTAAAAGTAAAAGAAATATAGGAGATGGCCTTCAATGTTAGTGTTTTGAAATTCTCTAGTAAAACCTGGTGCCATGAGGGCAAATGATGACTTGGTGATTAGCTAGAAATTATTCCAGCTGGACATTCTCCACACTGAGCTGCAAAGACACTTTGCAATTCCAGTCGTAACTTCTGTGAGGTGGTCTTCCTGAGTTGGAAAGATGGAGCTTCTAGGAGTCTGGGTAGGCCAAGTTGGCTAGAGTTCATAGAGTGAGGAGCACAAAGCAAGAAGTCCAGAGATCTGAAAAGGGTCCCTCAAGTTTCGGGAGACCTCATGCATTGAAAGTCACCACACAAAGCTGGAGAAAGAACTACCTAAAAGGATTAGAGGAAACAGTCCCCAGGAAACATATACATGGCTTCATGTAGGTCTTATATTTCCACCAGTCAGAAAGGAAAATCTTGTCTACAGGGCATGGGGTATTCAGAAGACCATCACTTCAATAGTGAGACAAAATTAAAGTGGTTCTTGGCCTACTTCGAAAGTTTAGAAGCAAGCTTGAAAAAGATCAAACAATTTCCTACCTTGAACAAGTTCCAAAACTAAGCTTGAGAATATTTACAGGTGGGATGCGTGGGTGGCTCAGTGGGTTAAGTGGCCGACACTTGATTTTGGCTCAGGTCATGATCTCAGGGATCCTGAGTTGGAGCCCCACATCAGGCTCTGCACTGACCGTGTGGAGCCTGCTTAGAATTTTCTCTCTCTTCTCTCTCTGTCCCTCCCCTGCTTGTGCATGCTCTCTCCCCCTCCCCCCAAACAAATAAATAAAACTTTAAAAAAAGTTAAAAAAAAGAATATTTGTAGACTCACAAAATACCCTCCATCCTATGTGGTGAAATTTACAATGTCTGGCATCCAGCCAAAAATTGCCAGGCATGAAAAAAAGCCCAAATTGCAAAGAAAAATAAATCAATAGAAACTGACTTCAAAATGACAGTTGTTATAACTGTATTTCATAAGTTTCAGAAGGTAGAGTAAAAATTAGGTAGAGTGAAAAACACAGGAGGGAGATGTGAAAGTTGATCCAAATAAAACTTCCAGAGATGAAAAAAAAAATGCAATGTCTGAAATGGAATCACAGATATCTGAGTTTGTCTCTTAGCTGGCATTTATTTGTCAACAGCAAATTACCTAACCTCTCTGAGTCTCAATGACTTCATCTGTGAAATGTGGATTATATTTGCAGTGCTGTGTCAGGATTAGAGGAAATGTGAGTCAAATGCTCAGGACAGGGCCTGGAGCAGGGTAGGTGCTTAATAAATGACAGGGGATACTGTAGGGGAAAATAGGAAAAAAGTCAGTTCATGTACTCCGACTCTCCCTATGGCAAAATAACAAGACAGGCTCTGAAAATAACTGTCTCGGTAGAATTTTCAATAGAGTGAAAAGGAAATAACTGATCATGTTCATAACATCCATAAGGCCCATGTCAGAATATGGCGAAGCCTCTGACTTCTTTTATGCTCTTTCTTGTCTTTGCCAGCTCTGAGGAGGGATGTTGCTAGAAACTGAGAAAGAAAAAGGAGAATGAGCAGGCTTGATGGCAGTTGGTGAAGGGAAGCGGGTTCCTGAAAGCGAGCCTTCTCAGCACGTGCGAGCTGCCTTTGGCTGTCGCCAATGGAGGAATCCCTCCCCAAGCACCTGTAAACTGATGCTGCAAACACCCCATTCTGCATCCCGCATGAACACGCCATATATTTGAGCAGAGAACATTGCCTAATCTATTTTTCGCCCTTCTACTCTTAATAGATTGGAGCACAAAAGCCTGAGAGAGGGTGACCTGCCACACAAAGGCCCTTTGAGTTCCTTGGAAAAGTAGACTTGGAGGAGGATGGAAGGAATCCAAGTGGCCCTATTATTTCCACTTGCACTAATTAGACATTTTTCTGTCAGTTATTGAGCACTGCTGAGAGGCCAAACTCACTGAATTCATTTCTAAAGTGTTTACAGAAGTTTGCATCTGTTTGTGTCTCTTCAGGAGGAAAATAAGCACTTCAATAGCATTGTGGAAAATCTAAACGAAGCATCCTATTCTGGAGGACCTGGCATCCCCACAGCTGCATAATTTAGCTCCGTTTGGGCCTGAGCCTCTCGTATCTCTCTCCAAAACCGAACGGTGCAAAATGCAGAGAAGTCAACTCAGGAGAATCTTTTCTTTCTTGCCATTGTCTTTTCTCTCGCTCTTTTGAAACCTCGGCATGCTGTGCGCCACATACAGATTTAGGTGGGTATCCTTCTTGTCGCCCTGTCTCGCATTTCTACCAGCACTCTGAGAAATTAATACCCACTTTCATTTGCTGCCAAGTGAAGGGATAGTAAATTCCTCGGCGGCAACGCCGAATACATCACCGTCCTGGGAATCTCCCCCAAATGTACGCCCCGGGAGCACTCCGACTTCAAGAGGAGGGTAATGAGAGGAGGCCAGAGTGTGTGGCAAGGAAGGACACTAAAAGAGAAGGTTTCCCTACATGGTAAATGTGCCTGGGTTATGCACAATTAGATTAACATGAAAGAGAGGCCCTCCCCCACCCCCACTCCCCAAAAAAGAAAGAAAAAGAAAACAACACAAAAACCCGAACCCACTGCCTACACGGGCAGTGCCTTTGAAATGCATATTGGTCTACATGGAATTTGATTCAGGGTTCTTTTGTTTGGGTTTGTAGGCCTACGACTGACCTGCTATCACAGAGGACTCAAACATAAGATCTTTTAAAGACAATCTCACAGTAACAGAATTTTAGTGTTGGAATCCGCACAGGGTAACTCAAAGGGGAAGAAAACACCCCCAAAATGAACAGGAATTCTATTCCTTTATCTTTCCTCAGAGCCTGACTTAGGGGCTGTCAGATTGTTCAAAGGGCCACCAAATTGTGTTTTTCTTGTTGAGCGATCATGTTTAAATAAAAATATGTGGAGGTAGATAAGAGAGTGCTGGATTTCTAGAGACAGGCTTACAAATGTGTGTGCGTGCGCTCGCGTGTGCATGTGCGCGACAGCCCCCACAGTTGTTTTTTCACATCTGTTTTCAGAATGGAAAATATGGGGTTCTAATTGAGTTTATGGCACAAAGGGAACTTCACGGCTAGAAAGCTGAGTCAGGTGGTAAAGGAATTAAACTCCACAATGAGATTTCAATACACAGATGATTGAAAAAATGCTAAAGAGCTTTTTCTAAGGGCTTTTGCTGAACAGCAGCAAGGAAAAGTGTGTGCCGTTTTCATGGTTCCTTGCATTAGTGTGAGCCCCTCCCGATGCTGAGCATCAAGTTTGGGTCCCAGCTATGGGTTCAAAGCCATGATGCGTTTGCGGCAATGACAATGGCAGCTGTTCTCTAGGGGGGCTGGGTGAGGGGACTCAGAACTGAAGCCATCTGGCATTGCAATTGGCAGGAATAGTGGAAAGGGAAATTATTGCTGCATAGCAAATTGGGAGATTGGAAAAAGGCAGCGGAAAGTGGGGGAAGATGTCCTGAGGTGAGGAATTAGCAGAATAAACAAATGAAAAATGATGATGCCTGCATAGTTATACATCAACAATGAAAGCAGAGTGAGAGTAGAACCTGTCCAGTTGGACTACTCAAGGTCAACAGAAGACCAAGCGTGTCACGCTCCATATTTGTCCACCCACTGAAATGTGAGAAGGAGGAAGAGAAGAAAACCTGAACTTTCCCAAGGTTTATGCCCAAGGCTGGTTAACATTTCACTGATCTTCTTAGATTTTACCAGTGGAACATGCAAGCCCTTTTGGAAAATATCTTTTTCTCTGTATATCTAATGATAGTGTTTTCAACCATCTCTCCCTGCTTTTCATCCTCTCTCTATCATATCTACCATAGATGGGGTTGGCTGTCTTGTAGAAGATAAAAGTAGTTTCAGAACAGACAACCACCTGCCCAGAATCCTAGTGAATCTCATGGTCCTTGAGAGCCAGGGACCTGAATGCTTTAGTCTCTTGCAGATTGCTATGGCCACCATGACTCTAGTCACCATTGGTCATTTAAAAACCCACATCGATAATTCACTCAGCACACTGTTCTCTCTTGCCACAGCCTCCTTATCTCCAGTGATCTTGTTCTACACCCAGCCTTAGTCCCTATGATTATGATACCCATGACTCCCATTGTCAGTCATAGCCTAGAATTTGAAATTTTGGCAGCAGCACAATCGGAATCTCAACTTAACCATTTGATTCTCTGATCTTTATTTCCTTATTCTAACTGACTTTCTCAGTAGCTCAACTCCAACAATTCTGCAACCCTTCAGGGACATCCACACAAGCCATTGACCCTACTATTGCTATGTGACCAATTCCCTCATGTTCTCACTTGACTCTTTAAATTCCCATGGTGCTTTGGGGCACCTGGGTGGCTCAGTCAGTTAAGCGATGGACTTCTGCTCAGGTCATGATCTCATAGTTTGTGAGTTCCAGCTCTGCATTGGGCTCTGTGCTGCCAGCTCAGAGCCTGGAGCCTGCTTCAGATTCTGTGTCGCCCCCTCTCTCTGCCCCTCTCCTGCTTGCACTCTTTCTGTCTGTCTCTCTCTCTCAAAAATAAATAATGAACATTAAAAAAATTTAAAGTCTCATGGTGCATCAATGTAATGACTTAAAAATATTCTTGATTCCTTTGTCACTTTCTGCTTCTGTCATATAAATCTGGCAATTCCAACCATATTTACTGTTAAGGAAAGGTGTTGGTTTCACATTAAAATCACTTGGGGGGGGGGGCTCCTGGGTGACTTAGTCAGTTGGGGCTCAGTCATTATCTCTGGGTTCATGAGTATGGTCCTGATCAGGCTTAGTGCTGTCTGTGCAGAGTCCCCCCTCTCTCTCAAAAACAAAATTACTTAGGGGAACGTTAAAAAGTTCAGATGTCCAGATGGCGCCCCAGACCAGTTAAATTGGACCCCCTGGGAATTGTACACAGGCATTGTTTATTTTTTTTTGTTTTTTTTTGTGTTTGTTTTTTTTTAATGTCCCTGAGTGATTCAAAGTGCAGGCAGAGCTGTGAATCCCTGGACTACCCTAACTGTTAGCCTCTTTCCCCATCCCTCATTTCCTACTCCACTAAAGGTGGAATGAGTTATCTAATGGGAGGGGCATACTTGGCTCAGACCTTTCCTCTCCCCTCCCTCCAAAACTTCCTCCCTGTTTGGGGCGCCTGGGCGGCTCTGTCGGTTGAGCATCCGACTTTGGCTCAGGTCATGAACTTGTGGTTTGTGAGTTCAAGCGTTTGTGTCTAGAGCCTGCTTTGGATTCAGTGTCTCCCTCTCTCTCTGTTCCTCCTCTACTTGTGTTCTCTCTCTCTCTCTCTCCCCCTCTCTCTCTCTCTCTCTCAAAAGAAAAAAAAAAGATTAAGAAGAAAAACTTCCTCCCTGTTCTACAATAAGGGAAGGAACCTGTCAGCAACAAAATGAGTCTCGGGTAGGGAATTTACCAACTCACTTGTCTGAATACCTAAAGCTATGTTCTCCTAGCCATTTTAGAATAATGAAGGTTACTCTTGCATCTATCTTTCAGTTGGCTCTGAACACAGGAGGTGACAATGAGTGTTATTTGTTGCCACTTACAATCCCCAAATTATCTCTACTTTTCTGCCTAACCTGAGCTTCTACCCAACCAATTGAATGTAGCTGGAGAAAAACAAATCTCATACTTTAAATTTATGACCTTAACTTTAAGTTGGGCCTCAGCACAGCCCGACAGTCCCGCTACACTCACACCTTCTGCTCTCTTCTTAAGGTGCCACACTTTCCGTGGACAACCTGGCTTCTTTTTTTTCACTGAGAAAACAGTCAACAAGAAGAGACCTGTCTTATTGTCTTACCCAGATTTATCAACCCTCTTGCATCGGAATCCATGTTTCTGCCTACTCCCTCTTTAGCAGGGTTAAGGCCAACCTCCCACTTACATACTCCGTTCTATCCCTCCCTCTTTGCTCTAGGACATGATTCCTGTAAACACCTTTTTTCTCTTCTGCATAATTAACTTCCTCCTCTCTACCAGATCATTCTCATCAGGATACAAACATAGTATCTTCCATCTAAAACATTTTCCCTTAATCATACATCTTTGTCTTAGTTCAGGCTGCTATAACCTAAATGCCATAAACTGGGTGGTATAAACTCTGTTATAAGCAACAGAACTTTATTTCTCACAGTTCTGGGGAAGTCAAAGAGCAAGGCACCAGCAGATTCAGTGTCTGATACAACCTCACTTTCTAGTTCACGGATGCCATCTTTATCCCTGTGTCTCCCTGGGGCCTCTTTCATAAGGGCATGAATCCCATTCATAAGGACTCTGCCTTCATGGCTTAGACACCTCTCATAGGCCTCACCTCATAATAACTTCACCTTGAGGGTTAGGATTTCAACATGTGAATTTGGGGTAGGTGAGGGGAGATAAATAGTCCACGGCAGTCTCTCCCCAGCTCCTCTGCCAGTATCTCTGTCCCCGTTTACAGTCAATCTCAAGAGTTGTCTAAACTCACTGTCTTTACTTCCTCATTTCCCATTCTTTCTTAAATCTATATCTTTCATCCCCAACACTCCACTGAACCCACCTTTTTCAAGGTTGCCAACAACCTCCAAATCCAAAGATCATTTATTAACCCTCATTCAAACTCCTAGAAGTATTTGGTTGAGCCCATTAATCCCTCCTTTTTTCTCAAGTGACTTCTGGCATTTCGTTCTCCTGGTTTTCTTTCTACTTCACTGGCTTCTTTTCTTCACTCTACTTTGCTGGAGTATCTTCTCCAGTCTCTGAATGTTGAATGCCCGAAAAGGCTTAAAGCTGCCTCTCTTCTCTAGCTACACTCACTTACACTGTCCCATAGCCTCATGTATCCTTTCTGTCGGTGGATCCCAAATTTGAATACCATCCTTGGTCTCTTTCCTGAAATGCACCTTGTATATGAAATTGCCAAGATAACAGCCAACTTGTCAATTAGGTATCTCAAACTTAACATATTTCTTTTCTTTTTAAAAAATTTTAATACTAATTTATTTATTTTGAGAGAAAGAGAGTGCAATCAAGGGAGGAGGAGAGAGAGAGGGAGAGAGAGAATCCCAAGCAGTTTCCATACTCAGCACAGAGCCCAATGTGGGGCACTATTCCACAACTGTGAGATCCTGACAAAACCAAGAGCCAGACACTTAACCAACTGGGCAACCCATGTGCCCCTATTTTATTTTTTAAGTAGGCCCCACATCCAATGCGGGGCTCAAACTCATGACCCTCAGATCAAGAGTTGCATGTTCTACCAACTGAGCCTTCCAGGTGCCCCTCAAACTTAACATATTTAAAACAGAGGTCTTTTTTTTTCTATACTTGCTTGCTTCTCCCTTAGTGTCCTCCATCTCAGTAAAACAAGTCATCCATTCATTTGTTTAGGAGAATATTTTAGAGCTTTGACTCCAAGTTTGTGACTCTTCTTCTCTTTTCCAATATATCAGCAAACCCTATTGGCTCTGCCTTTATGCACAAATCTCTACAATATTTATTATTGGTACCAATGTCATGGTTATATGCAGTGACAATGAAATGTCAGAGAATCCTGGGAAGTTAGAATTACTATTCCTTCTTTTTAAACTATGAAAATATCTATAAACTCATAACAAAACTATTTTCTTAGAGAGTGTTTAAACTGGAAATAAACAAAATGAAAAGCAAAATTGAAAGTCGATATTAGTTGATGTGACACTTGACTGTGGACAAAACTGAACTGAGGGACCCATGAGCTTAATCTCAAATATAAAGGGGAACTCATCATTGCAATACATCCCATTTATAAGGGGAATCTTTGCACACGAGGCGTTATAATGTAGCAAATGATTCTTGGCATATGATTTACTGAGAATTTATGCATTCTCCTAAGAAAATATTGTATTGAGATGCATCTTATAGGCATTGGATATACAATACTAACAAAGACAGACATGGTGTTATCTGATCTTTAAATATTTTGAAGATGAAAATCCCCAGCAAAATGCTTGAGTGGCTTTTAGAAAATATAGAACAGATGAATGTCAGAGTTAAAAACAAAAATTTAATATTTAGACCACACACTTAGCATTAAGATCCGAGTCAACACATTGAGTGCAAGTCCAAAAATTGGTCCGCAGAGGAAGAGTTATTTGATGAAGAAGATGCATCCTTCTCCCTTGTCCTAACCACCTTGGCTCCTGGGGAGATGTCTCCCTTCTCAAAGAGTACTGAGTCAGGTCAAGGGTTAAAGCTCTTTTTATCTAATATGGAACTGGAAGACTTTGGAACTGAGGTTACACGGGGTTCTTTTGTTTCCTGGGAACCATATCTACCTTATGTGGATATTACTCCCATAACAGCCAATGGTTTCTGTGAGTGGTAATAGCAAAGGAGCCTCAGTCTTTGCCTTTAAGGCACTCCAGGGAGGCATCCAGAATACTGGTTCATCACCGCTTATGCCTCTTTTATCTCAGTGGCTGTCATCAACGGCTGCAGAGGAAGAGGCCAGCGTGACAATCAGTTTTGCAGTCTGGGGTTCTCCCATAGCTACATTATTTTGTCTCTCTCTTTTTTTAAATAGTGGTGGTATGTAACTGCTGGTACTGGGGGAGGGACTCATGAAGAAGTTCAACTGTCAGATTCACTAACATATTGTTTGGAATGTAAAGTTCTTTGCACTGTTTGAAAGGTTGCCTAAATACCTTTATAGATAAATCTGAAAATATTTCAGTCATTTTTGATGTCTTGATAGCAAAATTCAACTAGAGGCGTGATTACTCTATTTGATCTTGGCTTCTGTCTTTTTTAAAAATTATATTTCATGTTAATCAGATTACTTGTTTTTCTGGTGTTGGGTTGTAGAAGTTCTTTGTATATTTTACATATTAACCCCTTATCAAATATGTTATTTGCAAATATCTTTTCTCATTCAGTAGTTTGCCTTTATGTTTTGTTGATGGTTTTCTTTGCTGTGCAAAATCTTTTCATTTTGTAGTCTCAATTGTTTACGATTGCTTTTGTTTCCCTTAAGCTTTTGTCTTGCCTCATAACTATAAAGATCCCATATCTGGCCCTAAGCCATGTCCTTTTGTCAATTAGCTTATACTATAATAATAGCTACCATTTATTGAATGCCAGGCACCATTCTAAACATTTCATGTTATCCACTCACTTAATCCTCCAAACAATCTATGAGTCTACTGTTATTACTATCATTATATATGCAGTTGACATATGTTGCCCATGATGACGAAGCTAATAAGGGGTAGTTCTTGGATTCCAACCCAACCAGTCTAGTTAGCTACCAACTCAGCTTCCTTAGCCCCTACCTATATTGTCTTAATCTTATCAAGATTGTCATTGTCCTTGTTACCAAAAACATATACTAGCATAGTAGCAGTGTATAGAACAAAGAGAACTATTTGGACCTCATTTTTCCTAGGGCTTTTACTGGTTCTTAAACTATTAATTATCAGTGAAAGGATTAAGAGCTTACTTGTGCCTGTTGTAATTTTAACAGCTATGCATACTTAGAGAAACAAATGGACTGACCTGTCACTTTAGAATCCTATAGTCCAAGGCAATCACATTCACATATGCACAGCAGAAATAAATTTCCAGTCAGTATGGGTTAGCCTTGCTTTAATAAAACCTCATTAAGAAAAAAAAAATCTCAGATTACTATACTAGAGAACGTCAACCTAAGGAATGATTATGCATTACACAAAGTAGTCTTCATGATTCACTATAATATTCTTAAATAATGAGCTTCTATAATTTATTTAAAATATGATTCAATTACAAAAATATGTTATTGATGACCAATAAGATACTTAAAAAGGGGAGTAAAATAGTGTCACTTCAACCAGGTTGTACATTAGAATCAATAGTAATGTTTTATTAATATAAGTTCTTGAGTCTCAGTAGAGATCTAAATCAGAATCTCCAGGTATATTTTAAAGAAGTTGCCCTTTTCCTCATCCCCCTACCCCAACTCACTCAGAAAATCTTGATTCAGTCAGCTCATTAAGCAGTGTTTGGAACGTCTGACATAAGCCATTAAAGTCTTAAACGGGTATAAGTAATGTGCATTTTAAGCATATTAGGCAAAGATACGGCCTTATACAAAGAGTGAAGGGAAGCTGTCACAGTCTTATGCTCAAAGTAATAAAATGAGAGAGCTACTGAGAAAGGCTAGGAGTGTGACCTCTAAGCAAGCCCTTTTAAAGTTCCACCTGACAATGACTCCAGAAAGCCCAGAGATTTCCAATTCACATACAGTGCCAGTGGGAATAATTCATGCCTAGGATGAGGTGTTTAATAATCATGAAAGAAATATATTTTGCTTCTAGGCTTAATGGTGAATAAATATAACAAGTTCCAGAACTGAGTTGGTAATGCTTTCAAAATGTGTCAGATTGTACATATATATATAGAAAAAGAAGCCAACTTATTGAGGCTATTCTCACGAGGAAGCTAGTCATATCAGTTGTTACGGGAGATACTGCAGGATGGTGCAAAAAAAGGGGCCTTGATTGTACTGAGGCACTACCCCTTTAGGGTAATTTATTTAACTTTTTAATTTCAACCTTCTTGTATATAAAGATAATAATATTACATAGATTACTGAGAAAATTAAAGAGAACATATGTAAAATGCTCAATAGTAGATGCTCAGTAAATAGTAACTCATTATTTCGAGAGTGGATTGGGAGTATATCTGTGGAATCAGTCTCTCAGTTCTCAAAACAGAAAGACAATTCAAAAAGATTCCTCTGAAGTTTACCAGTAAGAAAGCTTTCTTGACATTTAAAAATGGTAGATGGACACCAGCTCCTTACTTGGTCTGTATGTCAGATGGCCACTTAGCATGGATATTACCTGAGGAAACCCTCAACAATGAGAACCCTGAACTCAATTTTGAGTTGCTTGTATTGCAGTTTATACATACCTGGTTAAGTAGATTGATAGATGATATTATTATAAATCACAGATACTTTGGAATAACTCATAATAAAAGAGAGAAAGACTACAAACATCTCAGGCAAAGTTCTTTAAAGAATTGTCAACTTTAAAGAGTTTAGACTTCTTATGAGCAGGCAACTTCTCTAAAATTTCCTGCCTTTCCTGTGAGAAGTGGTTGACAACAGTATGCTACCCAAGAGGTATTTTGAAAATGTTTTTCAGATCATGAGGGCTGGAAATGTTTTCATCATTGTGATCTTCAAACCAAATAAAGCATCACATAAAAATAACTCAGACAAATGGGAGTCTTTTAACCCGTCTTTTAACTATGACAGCCATTAAAAAGCTAAGTGTTAAAGAAAAAACATATCCTACCCATATCTTCAAGGCACAGTGCCAAGACGTTAAAAACTAATTAAACACATTCAATTATAATTTTAAATTGAACAAAAAGGTTCGTGTGCCAATAATGCAATTTAAAAAATTATTCTAAAATGGTCATTTAATCTTTGTGTTGTTCTTAAATTTCCATTCTATAGAAACACACACACACACATATATATATGTGTATATATATGTGTATATATATATGTATATATATGTGTATATATATATGTATATATATATGTGTATATATATGTGTATATATATATATATATAAAATGTAGTAATGCATAGCACATGCATATAACTTATTAAATGAAAAATTAAATGTACATCAGGGTGCCTGCTAAAATGTTTTTACTGATGGGGTAGGCAACAACAACAAAATATCAAAGGCAACTAATTCTGAATAAATTCATCAGTGGGCTAATGCAATTCTTTCTTTTGTGCTGTACAAATATATCCTAAAAAAAGAAAGCCCTAATCCCAAATATCTGTGATTTTTGTTGAGCTTAAAATTTTTTGATGTCTGCTCTTGAGAGTGAGGCAAATTGGTTTAATAAGCCAGGTAGGTGATGCCACATCAGGACAGGATGATGGCAGGTAGAGAGAGGTGGTGCATGGGGAGGTCTGGGTTCTATGTCAGCCGGGCCACACTTGGTAGGTTAGCTTAAGAGAGTCTTGAGCCTCCTTGAACCAATCACCAAATCTGCAAAATGGGCATAATCAAATCTACTTTCGAGGGTTTTCTGTCAAGATTGTATGTTGTAAACATATCATGTTGAATTCTATGAAATTGCCACTGACATTTGTTGACATGCAAAGACAATATTTTCATATTTAAACTAATGGAATCCATGTCAGATATAGGGAGATGTATTTTTAGAGATAATATTTGTGAGCGCCTGAGTTTTTTCACCTATAAGATTTAGGAGGTGATGTTATTCTTGTGGACAGGACTGAATAAACACCCTCCCAGATTTATCCTTTTCTGAAGGTCACTGCTTTCTTCTGTCTGCCCGGGACTGCAACATGTTCATTTCCTGCATTTTGAACTGGGCTGCTCTGTCTGCTCATCTCAGTCGGATCAACTCTTCCAAGACTTGGCTTAGCCTTTGGGTCTCATTATGGGGAGACATGAAGCTCATGCCATACGGTTAGCCTCATCAAAGGGATAACTCGCATGCCTGATTCTGGGGCAACCAAAGTTTCGTTGGTAGAATTTTAAAAACAAGTCATCGTTTTAATTTATCTTCCATTGAAACTTGAAAGTACCGTATTAAAAGGGGCAGTTTTTGGCACAGTTTTAGAGCAGGGTTTAAATCCTTGGTGATTTTAATCATACTCTATCTTAAAGTCTGAAACTTCATAGGCCCTGGAGCTAATATTTGTCTTCCAGGAGCTCTATTCTCTGGGTGCCTAATTTTCACTTACTAAATGAAATTTATTTTTGATGAATCTGAACATTTTATCTGGCTGCTTTTCCAAAGAACTATGAGGTTCAGCAGAAGAAACTAAGGTTTTAAATGTTTATAATAGGAAATTATAAAATGTCTGTCTTAATTGATTCTGCTCTGAGTAAAAAAGCCCCATGATGTTAGCAGAGGTTAGATTCTAGGGCAGCAGAAAGGATAGGGAGGCAGCTGGGAAAGGCTGGCCCAGTCCTACCACAGGACTGTGTGAAGGATGGGACTGTGAAGATTCAGGGAGATTCAGGGACCTGGGTTGTCATGTACTTTGGTTCTCGCTGACTGTGACTTACGGTGAGCCACTTCTTTCTCTCTCTGGGTTTTAGTTCCCCACTGATCAAATGATGGGCTTGAAATAAATGATCTCTAAAATGATCTAAATGATCTAAAATGATCTAAAATGAGCTCTATCATTTGATAAAGAAAGAACTTGTATTGGGGTGCCTGGGTGGCTCAGTCAGTTGAACGGTTCTCTTGACTGCAGCCCAGGTCATGATCTCATGGTTGGTTGCTGAGATCAAGCCCTGCTTTGGGCCCCATGCCTGCTTAAGATTCTCTCTCTTCCTCTCCCCCTGCCCCTCTTGCACTCACACGTGCACTTTCTGTCGAAAAAAAAAAAAAAAGAAATTGTATTTGTGAATATCAATTATGTAGATATATACACATATATTTTCCATATGTGTGGATACCCAGCTGTGTGCTAAAATGATCTCCCAAAACATAACAGGAGCAGAATAATATTTAGCTGATAGCAGGCCATTAGATGGGAAGAGAAGATTCAGAAATAAGAATATTGCAATTGCAAATCCTCCCTTTATCAGCAAAAGACACCTGTCTGAGTCATTTAATTAATGACCTTAGCTTGTTCATTGTTAAGACAGAAGCAATTCAGGATTTGTACTTGGCATGAGAGAAGTGGTGCACTATAGCCTTATTACCCTTACTTAGGTTTTTCTGAACATTTGAACTGATCTGGATTTAAAGGTGACTGATGAGTGGATATTCTTCTCTCTCTTCCCTTCCTTTTTCATAATGGTAAGAGAGGTTTATGGTAAAGAATAAAAAATGTATAAAGAATAAAAGTAACTAGTAATCTCACCACTTTAATGGAAAAACATTTCCAAATAAATCCAAATTTATGTAGATTTTGTTGTTCAGGATTGATATTAGGTACTTTTGTAAGATGTACCATTTAAAAGTTTGTGTTTTCAAATTAACTGAGACTTCTCCCAGGGATTTAAGCAAGAAGTGTCAAATTGCCATCGTAGAAAGATAGTTTTGGTTGCTGTGTAGAGTAAGGCTGGTGAGCCATGGGTGTTGGGAGCCATCTTCTGAACTCATTCAATTGAGAAAACTCCTTGTGAGGTTAAGGCAAGTTTGCATGGTCTCTTGTCGTCAGATGACGGCCAATATCCACCCCACTCAATTATTTCTGCTTGAACATCAACCCCCAAGGTATCTTGTTGATTGGTGTCAGGAGTGACTTGTCCCTTTATTCTGGCCCTGGTATGATGATTGCACCTTGTAAAGGAACTTACTGTGGGAACTTCTTTTGATTATGGGAACAGACATCGTGTCTCCGGCAGGTCCTGTTTTCCTTGATACTTCCTTTGAGGTACAAACAGGCTAATGACTCTTACTCATAAAAGACTGACCTCTATATGTACAATTCTGTGTCTACCATTGCATTAGTCCAAGAGGGTCATACAGCTCAACATGTAAATCAACTAACCAAAAATGTTTCTCATGCTCTAGCTATTCAAGAAATCATAAAACTAGACACAAAGGTAAATGCACTCGAAGAGGCTATTTTATGTATTAGAAATGAGCTAAACTCTTTTAAAGGTATGGTTGGCTCTCTGGTGCCATAAAGAATATAACTGGACAATGAAGTCTTGCCCGGAGACAAGAGCCTAACTTAGAGAGAAGGAACAGATAAGGGCAGAACATAAGTTACTACATATACCTTTGCTAACTGATGATGTATAGCAGTCCCTTCCCTAAGGCCTACATTTCACAAACACCTTCCCTTACACTGGCAGTTGTGATGAGGATGGATAAGAGTATCTGCAACTTAACCTATGACTTAATCTTATCATTATTAAAATGTGTATGTTATCCTGTTTTTCACTAAGAACACCCTGTTATTTTCTTAGTTACTTAACCTCACTATAATTGGGGCAGTTCTGCAAGAATATTTCTGTAAAACCTATTTCCATACACATTCTAAAACATCTTATCACAGACAACTATCCATTGTAAAGATTCCATTTTCTGATGCCATGTTAATGTTTCATCTATAAATAAAGACACCAAAACTGACAGGGCAGAGATGCCTGCCTGTTGATCAGAAAGATTCTCGGGGCTCTCTCACTTTCTCTCTATGACACTGGCCATTCTTCAGGGACCCCTGGACCGTCTGGAGCGGGTCTCGAGCACATGAAGATAATGGGTACTATCTGCCAGTCTGTTTCCATGTCTTCCCCTTCTGAGCACAAGGTAGAATTGTGTTTTCCAGCCTTCTTGAAGTGAGTTGTGACTACACGGCTTAATGTGGCCTATGGTTGCTTCTGCATGCACGTATTTTAGAGCCACTGTGCAATTCATAATTTTGCTTTCCTCCTGCCATGGCAACTAGCAATATTCTAAATGGCAGCAATTCCATTAAGCTGGGTCCCTGAGGAAAGTGACATGAAGCAGAGCTCTCTTCCCTCGCACCCCTCAGATAGATACTCTTCCCTCGCACCCCTCAGATAGATACATAGCAACACGAAAAAGCAAATCCTTATTGCTTTAAGTTTTGGCATTGCTTTTTCTGCAGCCTAAACTTACTATCCTTATTTATCTAGGGGACATGACTAGAGGTAGGGGGAAGGGTTGGATATAATCTGGGAAGGAGGTGTTATGGTCTGAACCAGTATAGTTACAGCAGGGTTGGAGAGAGGAAGATGTATTTGAAAGATACTTAAGAGGAAATAGTGGGACTTGATAATCATTAAGATATGAGGGTTGATGGGAGGACAGAATTAAAGGTGATTCCTAGGTCTTGATCTGGGTAACTGGGAGGTTCATGGTACCATTTACTGATATTGTGATCACTGGAGGAGGACAAAATGAACTTGATGGAGCGAGAAGTGGGGAGATGATGAGCCAGTTTGGTCCCTCGTGGACTTGAGGGATCTGGGACATCCAAATAGAGAGGGTCAATGGGCTTCTGACTGCACCACAGCCCCAAAACTGAATGAAAGAGAAAGAGGATGGGCTTTTCTCCAGCCATATTTAAGGATGAAATAATAGAGTAAATGCCATACCCTACTTTTTTTTTTCCTTTAGAAACTGTTTTTGTTGAAATGTCCTTTTGAAGAAATTCTGTTCTTGACTGTGGTGTATTTTGCCTTCTTCCCTATAGAGGCATAGGACCACATACAAGAACGTTGAGGTCATTTGAGAGCTTTCTTGCTGCATTATCTTCCACATGTACATCAGCCAGCTTTCCCTTAGTGTCTTAGTTTCCAGTGGCTGCCGTAAACAAAGAACCAAAAACTGGGTGGCTGAAAGCAATGACGATGTATTATTTCAAAGTTCTGGAGGCTGGAAGTCCAAAATCAAGTTCGTCAGTAGGACATGCTATCTCTAAGGTTGCACGCCTCTCTCTCAGCTTTTGGTATTGCCAGAATGTTCTTGGCATGATCTTGCCCATGAGGCAAAAGAAAACTTCCAGTAGTAGAACTACATAATGGCTTATAAGGCTTCTGTTTGGAACTGGCTTATGTTATTGCTGATCATACTTCATTGGCTAAGACAGGACATATTGCCGAGCCTGTAAAAATTAGAAGAATATGTATTGAGCACCTGCCACTACCTTCCAAGTGGTTGATAAATGGGAGGAACCGTTCCAACAAGCAGGGCTTTTGACAAAGGTTGGATGACCCATCTCTTCAGTTTGGTGGTTTTCCCAGGACATGAAGCAAGTCTTCCATTTCCTTTGCATTTCTCTCAGTGTTCTATATTTCAAATGTGTGGCACATGTTAATACTCAATAAAGCTTTGCTGAATAAATGAATGAATATGCAGCTTGCATTAATTTTTGCTTCTTGATGAAAAAGATCTCCACTATTAAAACCCCAAAACACAGAGTTTTTTAAAATGAAGATGAAAACTTCATTTTAAAAAAATCACTTGCTGAGTCATAATCCCAAAATTACCTATTACTGCTTTTGAATTCTCTATTATTTTTTAAACATTTTTAAAAAAAATTGTTAATGTTTATTTTTGAGAGATAGAGTGTAAGCAGAGGAGGGGCATAGAGGGAGGGAGACACAGAATCCGAAGCAGGCTTCAGGCTCCAAGCTATCAACACAGAGCCCGATGCGGGGCTTGAACTCACAAACTGGGAGATCATGGTATGAGCCAATGTCAGCCACTTAAACGACTGACACACCCAGGTGCCCCTTAAATATTTTTAAAAACATTTATTCATTTTTCAGAGAGAGCGAGCGAGACAGGGCATGAGCAGAGGAGGGGCAGAGGGGGGGTGGTAGGACACAGAATCCAAAGCAGGCTTCAGGCACTGGGCTGATAGCCCAGAGCCTGATGCACGGCTCAAACCCATGAACCATGAGATTATGACCTGAACCAGGATCTGAGCCAAGAATTCTCTATTATTAATATGAAGAACTTCTTTAACCCAGAGCGTATACATGGAGAAGAATTTTATTACTTCCAGGGATAGCATCTCACCTTACCTAGTCCTCACACCATGTATCTTTCTTCAACTTGACTTTTCACTTCCTAATACATTTATACTCATCTTGTAGGCTTAATAGTCTTCTCCAGCCTCCCTGCTCTTAGGTTAATCACACTAGACATTTAAAAAATGTTCCCCCATAATATTGTAATGAATAACTCTTATTTTTATTCATATTCATTTATGTTTTAATTTTCAATATATTTTTAAATGTTTATTTATTTTTTAAATAAAGAGTGCCAGCAGGGGAGTTGCAGAGAGAGAGGGTGACAAGATCCAAAGTGGGCTCTGTGCTGACAGCAGCTTACCTGATGCGGGGCTAGAACTCATGAACTGTGAGATCATGACCTGAACTGAAGTCAGATGCTCAACCGACTGAACCACCGAGACGCTTCTATTTATGTTTTAATTTTTGACCTCTTGTTACTTTAAGTAGTTTAAAAACAAAAATATCAACGAGTTAAAGGCAACAAGATTATCTGAAGAGATATATTAGAAAAATATTCTGGAAGCTAAATTTATCAAACTTTGTTCATTCACAAAGCTTTTTCACCCAAGATCACGTAAGAAAACAACTACTTATTTATTTAGTCTCTCTTCAAATTACTGCAAGGTAGCACAGAGATTTCCAAAAACATTTGTGGAATAAAGGTTATCATACTTTCCATTTTCATGGTTATACAGTTGAAGAGAAAATGGAAAAAAAAATTCTCATGTTGAGACTGACTCATCTCCTTGCACCTTATGTTAGCCAGCCTCTAAAAATTACCCTGCGTCTCTTTGCAGAGATACCACACAAAACTTAGATTCCTTCCCTCCACATAAACAGGGCTGAGGAGAGGCCGGTTCCTCTCCAAGATCAAGATGCCCAAATCTGCAGGAATGTTTAAAACCAGGGCCCGTTCAACAATTTTTCTTAGCCTGGCAACCCAGCCTGCTCTCAACTGCGACAGACATGCGAATCCAAACATGTCCTTTATTCTCTTTTTAAAAGTTTATCTTCATATTCTCTTTAATTGTGCAGGAAGCATCCTTTTTAGAAGTGTAAAAGTCACTGGAAAAGTTACAAAAGGTGGCATCTATACGGAGACTGATGCCTTCATTCCCTGGCATCTCAGAAGCAAGGAGAATTTTACTAGTAAGAACTCTACTGTGCCTGTCTCAAACCAAGCTAAACAGAAGCTAACGGTAAATGCCTTCAATACTTTTCATGAAAAAAATCCATCAAAGGTTTTGCTGAATGATATTTATAAGGGCCTTACTGTTCTCTTTCAAAAACTGAAATGCCCTTCTCCGACACTTGAAAAAAATTGCTTGTGCTTTTCATCTTTTCCTCTTAGAGTGTAAACATTGTTTTGAGTGAAAAGAGCTGAAGGAGCGCTTACTTTCCCTTGAAATTTTATTTTTAAATAAGAGAGGGAGAAAATCCTTTTTCTGACTAATACTAATAATACAGGTCAAAGTGTCAGGCGATATACAATTAAATGGAAAACAAAAAAGGTTCCCCCTCTTTTTTCCCACAGCACAATGGCACTGGAATATAAATTACCAATGGAGATGAAATAATACTTCAAAGCCTGTAGGGCAGTGCAGTGTTTACAAAGTATTTTCTATGGCATGATGAGACATTAAAGATGATGGTAACCCATGGACTTGAGGGTGTTATTGAATAGTCTAAAACTAGCATGAGGTAGGATTTTAGGTCCCTATAGCCTGTGACCCCACCATAGGCTTTGTTTCACAAGGGCAGCTGCAGTTATCAACAGATGTTTCAGCAATAAATAATTGGTATCATCTCGGAAAAGACCCATCTACCTGGGGAGAGGGCATAATACCAAAAACACTGCCCAGCTATTACAGCCACATTAATCTCCCATCTCTCCAGGTTTCTTGGGGAGCGTGCTGCAGGTGTTTTTTCTGGGAGAGAGCGAACAAACTCTCTCAAGTCAGCGAGCTTTGTGTGGAGTGTAAAGGGGGTTGGCCCCTGCCATAAATTTCTGTCTGTGGCCACACACCAAAGGAGAAAAGGTTGGGGGTGGGGAAGGGGAGAGGGGACTGTGGGGAGGGAAGAAATGGGGGAGGCCACGGAGAACAGAAAGCAAAGCATAAAACACATATAATTTTTCCTGATTCAGTTTAGCCTAAGAGAATAACCTTATAAATGACCCTTAATTTCACTAACTCAGGCACTCAGTATAATTTTGTGCTTAACTTTGTATGTTATTTGTGGAATTAACTTAAATGTAATTAAACTCGACAGTGTTTACATTCTAAGTGTAATGCTAATTTTAAAAATGGAGGGGAAACTTTTTATGGAAGGATTCATTTTGAGGCAAAGAACATCATGGCAGGTTTAGATTTGTGGAAAAAACTGTAAGAAGAGATAACTTGGCTGAAGAGACAAACTCGGAAGCCTTTAACCAATTTTTTATGTAAAGTATAGAATCTCATAATTGATTGATTATTAAAACATGGCCAGCCAGCTTCAGTAAAGGATGATATTGAAACCAACGGATAATGGGACAGAAACAAATCATGGAATTCACTCGGGATACTTTTGGCAAGCTAAGACACCAAAAGTAGTGTGAGTTCACAGAGTGCTATAGTTCTCTGTATTTACAAAACAGAGTGGTTTAGTAATTGTGCACTTGGGGTCTGACACAATAGGAAAGCATCCTAAGAGTCTTTGGGAGGTGTGGTTGCTTAATTTATAGCTTGCTGGGGAAGCTAAAGAAAATGGTGCTAAGAGTTCAAAAAGCTCCCAGGTTAAATACATCAGGGGCTAAAGAAGCCTAATGGACTGATTCTTAGAGCTGCCATTAGTGATCTTGTGAGCTGGACACAAACATCTTAAATTCTCTCTATTTTCCCAACTGTGACATCCATGCAGTATGTAGAGGGAAAGTAGAAGGAATAAATACCGTCTAACAACTAGGAGCAGCCTCTCTCCCAACTCATATTAAACCCCAAATGCAGTCAGACCAAGTTTTAAAAATATCATTTTGAGTTTTTCATCTAGAGGCACGACCAGCGTGGCATGCAGCAAAGGGGATCTGGTGAGTGTGGGATGGACAGAGAGGAGTAAAACCCTGGTTATCATCACCAGACTTACCTGGTGTGGTAAGTCTCCCTCTCTCAGCCTGTGTTTGAAATTCAGAGGAACTTTCTAAGCCCCAAAGATCAAAGGAGAGGTCCTGTTCTCACCTTCCTTAAAAGCCTTGAACGTTCTATGCCACCAGTGGCCAAATCACACAACGGCTTTCCAAGCAGGTGAAGGAGGTTTTCAGGAACTGGCCCGAGTCTAAACAAGTTCTTGGAACTAATGGGAAGGAGGTTACTTTTATGGGTGGTCTCCTGCAAACTTCGCATTGGAGTCTCCTTCACCCCTTACCTTGTTCCTTCTCCCCTCACATCCCTGGTCAGACTCTCTGACTTTCCTCCACTTGTCTTTAGAACGGTGGTTCTCAAACTCTAGCATATGCATGAGAATCTTCTGGAGGGCTCGTCTAATGCTTATTGCTAGACCCAGAGTTTTTGATTTGCTAAGTCTAGGGTAGGGCCAAAATCTGAATATCCTACAAGTTTCTAGGTGATCTCGTGCTATTGCTGTGAGGTCTCATTTTAAGCATCACTTCTGAAGAGATGCCCTGTTCAATAAAACAGTAGGCCTAGCCATATGTGGCTATTTATATAGAAATTGATTTTTAAAAATTAAATAATACGAAAAAATTCAGTTCTCATACTTGCCATATTCTAAGTGCTGGAGAGCCATAAGTGGTCAGGGCCTAATGCACTGGGCAGCAGAGATATGGAATGTTTCCTTCGCTGCAGGAAGTTCTACTGGACAGCCTACATCTTGCTATAGAGTCAACAGGTCTCAGGGATTCTACCTGTGCTTTCAATTTCTTCACATTGGGCTTTCTGAAGGAGAACTGGTGGCGAGATGGAGGAAGGGGTAGATCTACCACTCATGGGTCTGCCCCCCTGGGCACATTAATCTTCCTGCACCTTAATTTCCTCATCTGTAAAATGGGGATGATAATGGTAATAATCACAGGAGGGCTATTTGAGAAGTAAATGAGGTGATGTATGTGTAAGCACTTTGTAAAATCTGCAGTGATAGACAGATCACAGTTATTATTCCATTCCACTTTTCCACATATACCAAGCCTGGTCATTTAAAATCCCTGGTTCACCACTGCATTCTTTCCAAATATTCCCTTTCCTTTTCCTGCAGTCTCCAGTTTGCTTAACCCCAGTCTGTTTGCTTATATTTTGGGGGGGGGTCATGGGAAAAGTGGGGGTTTTGCTATTTCTATTAAGTCTCCAAAAATGCCATTATGTGTACATAGATCAGGGAATCTTTGCCAAATTTCTGTCTTGGTAGACAAACACAATACCTGTACATTTGCTTTGGGGTTACCCCAAAACATTCTCATGCAAACTGATGCAATAAAAATTTTTAGGATATTATCATTGTTTATAATGCCTGGTCTCCAGACAAATGCATATTTTTACATGAGAAAAATACATATAAGCTAATAGGCTCTCTTCCTTGACAATCATCTGAGAGACTGTAGGTAAAAAACAATGCTACTAAAAAGAACAATGGCAGTCTGTGTAGTAACCCCAGAACCTAAGGGTGAAATCTGAGCTCAGATCTGAGTTCAGGTGCTATTCCTGAAGCCCTCTTCTATCCAAGGAAGAGATAGCAGTTTGACCAATTTCCAAGAAGTGAGTTGAGGAATAAGCAGGTCAATGACTTTGATTTGGTACTTCCTGAACAGCCCGCATCGTGAGGAGACAAGGGAGTGAGGAGGATCCCAGGTTTGGGAAGGGACATGGTGGACAGCAAGTCATACTGATGAAATAGCAGTGAATGAATTTTTTTCAAGCTACCCAATTTTTAAAAAGGAGCGTTTCAAAAGAAAAATGCTAAGAGACATGGCAGAATCAAAACTAGTGCTTCTGGACTACCAGGGATATAATAAATATTTCAGGATGACCGTTTTCTCGATAGACCCACCGACCACCCTTCTTCACTTTTACTTGCTTTGGCTTCCAACAGAAGGTCTTATAGACAGGCAATGCTTTCTAAAAGCTATTTCCCCCACATTAGTCAAGCTGGCAGAGCTGACCATAAGGGTAGGGGTTGTCTTATGCTTCAAAGAAATTTAATCTATTAGACCACTTAGAGGCTAAATGCCTCACTTCAGGGTGTTAGAGGAACAGGTGGTGTGGCTCTTCCTACCAGTAACTGCTGCAACCCGGCGCCAATCACATCCTGCAGGTTTGTTTTGTCCTCTGGGCCCACGGCTTGTTTGTACTGCCACTTTTCAGGCACGAAGGGCCACTTCATTTCCTTTGCCTCCTGGATCAGGGTCCTTAATTCGCTGGGGAGTGAAGCTGAAAAGGTCAGAGTTCAGGTAAGGAAATTGCAGTCAAAGAAAAGGCTGTTGAGTTACCAGTGTTATGATGAAGCACCTCAGTGGCAAAAAAAAAATTTTCCTACCTCTTGCTGGCTGGTCTGAGCTGGTAGCTCTGACTCAAAGAATAATAGTGCAAAGCTATCTGTCAGGGGTGGCCTTGGTCTGCTTTGCCCTTCAGGTAAATTGGGGTAGTCAGGCATTAAGAAAGGTTTTTAGCAGGAAGTAAAGCACTTCAGTGACTATCTCTGCATGAAGAATCAGAGAAAGGAATGAAGGAAATATTATTTTCCCTGTAAAATGAGAAAGGGACTGAGGTGGAATGACATCTGGGGCTGTGGCAGCTGGGGAATGCAGAGAGTCAATTTGTACAGTCTCTTTCCTTCTCCAAGACCTCGCCTCACCTCCTACTTTCACTGTGGACTACATTTGAATATTGACAATGACCACAAAAAAATGACGTTTGAAATGGTATCAATTTATTGTGAGATGGTCTTGTTTTACATTAGTAGATACATTCCATCTCTTCATGGGTATCAGACCTTGTTACAAATGTCCACAATATCTTATCCAAACTGGAAAACCCCCAAAAATTCTGGAAACTAGTTACGTTTTGCACCCAACCCAGACTTGAGCTGACTAGAGGGTATTTACAGTCTTGTTCATCTTACTTAGTGAGAAGCCAAAAGTTTTGTGGTAAAACTCATGTTTGACTATAGGTGCTGTCCAGCTTCCACTGGAGTGTGAATGGAGTAGATGGCATGGGCCCCCACTACCTTCCTAACTTTTGAAAAATTCTGAATTCTGAAGCACATGTGAACCCCCAGTGGTCTCTATAAGGGATTATGGACCTGGTCATATGACTGCCAGCTGTAAATCTCCAGGTGCTTATCTTACAGACATTTCATACTCAAAAATATCTATAACTGAGCTCACTGTCTTTTTTGTAAATCTGTTGATTTATTTTGATGAATGCTACCACCATACACTGAGTCACCAAGTCTGAAACCTAAAAGTCAGTCTAGATCCTTTGCTCTCTCTTCCTTCTTGAATCTAACTGGTTATCGAATTCTGTAGATTCTAAAAAAAATCTGTTTCTTCCTTGTCATTATCAGTAATTCTTGCCTGAAACCCTGCTCCCTATCTTGCCCTGTCTACTCCAATTTCCACACTGCTGATCCTCATTTTGCTAAAAAAAAGAACAAGATCGGGCAGGCCACTGCCCTGCATACAATTCTTTAATGATTTTGTATATCATGTCCTCACTTTTGCATTGCCCTCTCCCAATCCTTGCATGATCAAGTTCAGGCCCCCTGGCTTCAGCACTCAGTGCAAACTTGGCTACTTCTCATCACCCTGCTATGACCATCCCATGGAATTGAGATGTCCCTCATGAGTGCTCCCAAGCCCTCCGATGCATGCCCTTTCAGTGTTCATGCCACTGCTCTGAAACCATACTGTCCTCTCACTGGACTGTGAGCTCCCTGAAAACAGGCATCATGTCTTATCACTGCTGTAATTCACACCCTGAGAGTTAAAAGAAGGATTAGTCTTATACCTATATGAGACATGCCAAAAAGAAGAGAAGGAAGAAAACCTAACTCTGCCTTGGTCCATGATGCCCTTCTGTGTCCTTGCCAACCGGGCAAACATAAGGATGACTCCTGGTGGGGAGACACTGCTTGGCATTGAGAGCATTTCAGATGGGCCCCTCCAGTGAGTAATCTGTACTGACTACTGAGGATTATTTATAAATTTCACACTGAAATCACAGCTCCCTGATTCAGCAACCCTGAACTATGGAGCACAGACTATGCAATAGCACTCCTCCAAAGAAAGCAGAGCTATGGCATTAGGGACCTACGTGGTCATAATCTGCTGGAAAGCTTGGCCCTCTGCCAGAAATGCTCCAGTATGTATGTAAAGAAAGTTTCTTAAATGATATTTCTAAATAGTTGGGAATAGGATGACTATTCATTCATTCAGTCCTGTTCACTTAGGAAAATTCTCTGTGGTCCTGGTGTACTTATTAATAGTGCTCCTTCTTGCTCTCAATGTCTCGGTTTGACTGATAAATTTGGACATTCTATCCATGAGTATCAACCTCCAGAGTCAAATGAATAGTCAAATGACAACAGGAATCTGATTTCTGGATTCAAAGAATTTCACCATATATTGGCACTGCATGGTTTCAATATTTTCAATTTTTTTCAAAATGATGGAGAAAATCTGGTTCTGTACAACTCATTTGCCTCTTCCATGCTACCCCTTCCTTACAGATCATGCCAGAACATGGAGAGTCCAGTGCGGCACTCTGAAATAAATGATTCCTCTGAAATACATTTTAAAAATATATCTCTGTTTGAGAGAGGGAGGGAGGCAAACAATAAGAGACTCTTAAATACAGAGAACAAACCTTGGGTGGATGGGATGGTGGAGAAGAGGGAAAAATGGGTGATGGGCATTGAGGAGGGCACTTGTGTATAAGCAATGAACCACAGGAATCTACCCCAAAAACCAAGGTACACTTCACACACTATATGTTAGCCAATTTGACAGTAAATCATATATATATATATTTGACAGTAAATCATATTATATATACACACACACACACACACATTTAAATTTCAGTTCCTTCTGTATTTCTGAGGAAGTTGCTAGAGGTAGTCACCCATGCTGACAAGGACAATTTCTGAAGGAAGGGGACAGGGCTGAGAGGAGGAGGAGAAGGAGGAGGAGGAAAGAGCAAACACCATAGTCATCATGTCTGAGTCCTCTGGCTTGCCCTGTCACCATAAGTGGCCCTGTACTAATGCCTTCCTCTTGGAGCACATGCAAGTGACCACTTCAGTCACTAGTATGGCTCAGAAGCTGCCACCTGTCAGGGAGGAACTCTGTGCTCGGACTACCGCCAGTTGTACTGCTGGTGCTCAGAGTGGACCGCGAAGCCTGCCTCTGTGGGGTGCAGTTAATGCTGAGATTGTCAATGGCTCAGCACAGACCTCCTCCCCCACTGGCTTCTCAGAGTCAGCCAAGCCAAGCAGTCAGCCCCTGACGGAGCAGTACCGTCTTCTGCCTCTCTGATCACTTACTTCCCCAAGCAGCTTACCTGAAGGGCCATTGCTAATTGAATGATTTTGTAGCCCTGATTTGCCTTATCCGAAACTAAACTGATTATTCCTCCTATTCTGTGGCACTTGGAAATAAAAAAAAAAAAAAAAGAAAATGCTACCCAGTTGGGGGCTACCCAATTGGGAGCTCTGAGTTTTCACTAGGGAGAACACAAAGCTTAAAGGAATTTGGGCTAAAGAGACAAAGGATGCCACATAGCAAAGGACAAGAGCAAAATTTAGGTAGATAGAACACAATACGCTGGCCCTGGGGAAATGAAACCCAGCCGTTCGGCGTGTTCTAGAGGCGCCAAGTACCTTGCCGTTCCCTGAAAGGGGCTGACACCTATCATGGTGTGCTCAGGCTGATGGGCACATATAACTAGCAAGCAAAATCATGCAGTGGTGTATCTGGCTATTGGAAAGAAGGAAAACACATAAACTAAGGTGTTGTGAAACAATGGGGCCTGGGGCATTTTACCTTGAAAGGGGCACAAATAACAGGTTACAAAAATTTAAGACGCCTATAGGTACCTCAGAGTGCGTCTGAGTGTGTGTGCAATATACAAGAATGTGGGGGAGACTCCTCCAGAACCTTCCCCATTACATAATTATCCACAACAAGAGAGATGGGAGTGTGTGTTTTATGTAACCTTATTTCTGCAAGGAATAGCCAATCACCAAAAATACAAAAAAAAAATATTAAAAGCACATAAAGGAAACACACTTCTAGAAATGCAGGAAAGTTTATTCAAATGCTGAAGGGAAGGAAAACTCCCTCTCCAAAACTGGCTATGGAAGAAATAAATGCTCTAACTTTCTAGACTCTGTGATCAAAACTTCTCAAACAATGACTCATCTAAAACTATGGATGGCATAAACTATGAAATGAGCAAAAGGCCAAATTCTTAAACCCTGATAATGATGCAATCAGTATTCATTGGTATAAAAGGATTTATTTTACAAATGGCATGTGAATGCAGCATGAGAACTGTATCAATAATCAAAAAAGAGAGTGAGAGAGAGAGAGAGGGAGATTGGACCAATGGGTTGACATATTTATGGAAACCGTAGAAGCCTATGGAAACTGATGAGGCACAAAAGCCTAGTTTGAAAAAAAGTATATGCCACCATTCAGAAGTTGCTTCAATTTTTTAATAATTGAAATTTACGTGCACCAGCCTACTTGCACCCTTTGTTCTTCTTGAACTAAACTGTTTTCTCGTAGCCTCATGTTTACTGAAGCCTAAAATTAGAACTGACAGCAATTCACTGCAACAAAGTGGGCTTCCTCCCCTGCCCGTCCGCCTGCAGCCCATGTCCCATTCATGCCCTAGAAATCCACTCATCTCTCGGTGGTCATCTGCCAAGAGAAGAAAAATAGGGCAGAGATGAAAACATGTCGTTCAGGCAGGGCAGTTGAGAGCAAACCTGCTGCCTTCTCCCTCCCCCCAGTGCCTCTCATCAGGACCTCACCTCTGCACTGCTGGTCCTCGCTCTTGTCCTCCTCCGACACATCTGACGCCTCCAACAAGAGCCGGTCCAGCACTTGCTTGCACTCTTCCAGTAGTGTGGCTACAGCTTTTTGATTATTCATGATGATTACTCTTCCTCAACGATGAGTCAAGTGTCCCTGGGTCTACGGTGATCAATTACCCAGAAGAAGACATCGATTCTCAATAAAAGAGCCCCTTCAAGGCGAAGGTACCTGGTGAACAAAAGCGGGAGAAAGATGATTAACTGAAGCATCATCAATTATCTGTAAGACTCAAGCAGGGAGGGATAATAGGGCAAACACATGAAAATACATGACAGCCCCAGTGGACGTTATTAGGGGAGTGTGTGAAATTACTGCAGGGCCTGGTCTACACGGGCAGCACCTCGAAGGCGTCAGAGAGCAGAAGGGAGAGGGTCCTGGCGCAGACCTTGGTTCCCCGCAGTGATGTCAGTGGAATCCCATGAAGCCAAATGAAATGAATATGCTCTGTGATTTATGTATCTTCTGCATACTTCCCATCAGTGCCTCTGGATCCCAGTGGCACCACACTTTCTGTCTCTCTGGAAGTCTACAGGAAGCATCTGGCTAACAGTTCTAATATTCACATACAAGCACATGGTGATATGAAGTTTACCCTTCTCATAACCCACTACTGATTTCCCCTGTGAAGTATTCTTCGTGGTATTTAGCATCATATAATTTGGACCGAGATAGGCAATGACAGATGCCACATTTAAAGCTCTTCGTAGCCAGGCATATTGCCGAATAAAATAGAGAAATGATATCCCAGAAAGCCCAATTTCCTAGATCGAGCGTATGGATGAATTTTTGGATGAGGGGTTCCATATGTAAATATGAATGTACTATAATGATCTATTGCAGTCAAGGTACTTTCAAGAACAAAATAAATTACTGACGTCACAAAAGTGCCTAAAGTAAATACCAGAAAATTATTAGATTAACAAATCTTTTTGTACGGTCCTCCCTTTATTAAGGAATGTATACTGTAAACAAAACAAACTTCCTTTGTTTACAATGAACAAATGAAACAAAGAAACTCTTCCTGAGTTTGCCAGTATAGAGAGTGGAGCTACTGTCTGGTTTAGACACTCCTACAGGGCACCTAGAATTTTATTACCAAAGCAAGAGAATCTAGAAGGGAAGAAAGTAACAGATGTATGGACAGCCCCAGTTCCTTCATCTCCCGGCTTACACGTACAGTGAAGTCATCATTAAAAATATTAAAGCCATAAATTATTGCGTCGGTGTTAGGATAAAAAGTCACATTTTAAGAAGCTAGTTTTGAATTTTAAATAGCAAGAAAACATTTATCTTTTTTTTCCCCTTAAGACTTAACAGGAACAGAAAATGGATGATGAACTAACTGTGTAATCTAAACTTTGCATTTTTTCATTCTAACCTGGCTGGTATACTTTCTATGCTTTGGGTTTTAAAACACACACACGTTCTTTACACAGAAAACTGCCAAAGCAAAGTTTCAGGATGTTACACGTTTGTTTCATTAAAATAATGGTGTCGTGTACAGAAATAGGTTGCATTTTTATACACCAACAATGAAGCAACAGAAAGAGAAATCAAGAAGCTGATCCCATTCACGATTGCACAAAAAAACCATAAAATACCTAGGAATAAACCTAACCAAGGATATAAAAGATCTGTATGATGAAAACTACAGAAAACTTATGAAAGAAATTGAAGAAGACACAAATAAATGGAAAAACATCCCATGCTCATGGATAGGAAGAATAAATATAGTTAAGATGTCATTACTACCCAAAGCTATCTACACATTCAATGCAATTCCAATCAAAATTGCACCAGCATACTTCTCAAAGTTAGAGAAAACTATCCTAAAATTTGTATGGAACCACAAAAGACCCCAAATAGCCAAAGTAATAACTGAAAAATAAAACCAAAACGGGAGGTATCACCATCCCAGACTTTAACCTCCACTACAAAGCTGTCATCATCAAGACAGTATGGTATTGGCACAAAAACAGACACATAGACCAATGGAACAGAATAGAGAACTCAGAAGTGGACCCAAAAGTATACAGCCAACTGATATTTGACAAAGCAGGAAAGAATATCCAATGGAAAAAAGACAGCCTCTTTAACAGATGGTGTTGGGAGAACTGGACAGCAACATGGAGAAGAATGAAACTAGATCAATTTCTCACACCATACACAAAAATAAACTCAAAATGGATAAAGGACCTGAACGTGAGACAGGAAACTATCAAAACCCTAGAGGAGAAAGCAGGAAACAGTCTCCTTGACCTCCACCACAGCAACCTCTTACTTGACACATCCCCCAAAGCAAAGGAATCAAGAGCAAAAATAAATGATTGGGACCTCATCAAGATTAAAAGCTTCTGCACAGCCAAGGAAACAACCCACAAAACTAATAGGCAACCAACGGAATGGGAAAAGATAGTTGCAAATGACATATCAGATACAGGGTTGATATCCAGAATCTATAAGGAACTCACCAAACTCCACACCCGAAAAACAAACAACCCAGTGAAGAAATGGGCAGAAGATATGAACAGACACTTCTCCAAAGAGGACATCCAGATGGCCAACAAACACATTAAACAATGCTCAGCATCCCTCCTCATCAGGGAAATACAAATCAAAACGACACTGATACCACCTCACACCAGTCAGAATGGCTAAAATGAGCAAATCAGAGAACACGAGATGCTGGCGAGGATGTGGAGAAATGGGCACCCTCCTACACTGTTGGTGGGAATGTAAACTGGTACAGCCCCTCTGGAAAACAGTGTGGAGGTTCCTCAAAAAATGAACAATAGAACTCCCCTATGACCCAGCAATAGCACTGCTAGGAATTTACCCAAGGGATATAGGAGTGCTGATGCATAGGAGCACATGTACCCCAATGTTCATAGCAGCACTCTCAACAATAGCCAAAACATGGAAAGAGCCTAAGTGTCCATCAACGGACGAATGGATCAAGAAGTTGTGGTTTATCTATACCATGGAATACTACATGGCAATGAGAAAGAATGAAATCTGGCCATGTGTAGCCACATGGATGGACCTTGAGGGTGTTATGCTGAGCGAAGTAAGTCAGGCAGAGAAGGACAAATATCCTATGTTTGCACGTATAGGAGGATTAGGAGGAACTTAACTGAGGAACAAGGGGGAGAAGAAGGGGGGAAATGGTGGGGGAAAGGGAGAGAGGCAAACCATGAGAGACTCTTGAATGCTGACAAAAACTGAGAACTGATGGATGGAGGGGGGAGGGGGGATGGGCATGGAGGAGGGCACTTGTGGGGATGAGCACTGGGTGTTATGTGGAAACTAATTTGACAATAAACTATTTGTAAAAAAAAAAAAAACAAAAAAACCCCCCAAAAACAAAATATTGTATAATATATTTTAAAGAAAAAGAAAAAAATAAAATAAAATAATGGTGTCGTGTTGGTGAAGAACACAAGTAGAGTACTTGGACACAAAATTCCTGTTACTTGAAAGAGAATTCACAGAAGTGAGATTGTGACAAATTAGTTACTGGATGCATTTAAGCATAAGTATAAATTAAATCTCTCTTCTGTTTAAGATGTTTCAGAAAGTATTCCTGCATGGATTGGGATGTTGTATTAAATGGTTTCCAATGTCCCTTGTAGCTCAAGTGTTTTTAAGTGAATGTTGTGTGGTAAGAGATGGCCATCAGCTTGCCTTTCTACGAAAGGAACCAAGAAGTAAGGGCTGGCCAGAGAGCTAATTAGTGGACTAGCGTAAGCAAGAGGCCATGTAGCAACAGAATAGCCCAGCATTCCTGAAAAAGGGAGTTATGGCTCTAATCCAGGGTTAGTATGGAGATGGAGAAATGCAGTTGGTAACTGAGAACCTTAACAAACCTTGCTTGAATTTAGCTGAAAGTTAGTAGGATACACTCACTTCTCTTTAAATGAAAGGAAGAAGGGGCTTCTTTTTTAAGGATCCTTTTTAGGACTTCATGTAGAAAAAGGGGTATAATAAGAAAATATGAAGAACTCATGCACAAAGAATTAAGCCTGTACTGTGATGTAATGTTAATAGAACACCCCTTTGTCTAAAGGCTTATAATAATGTTTTGTTAGTGCCATATCATCCTCTTAAGGTAGGATGCAGTCTTTTGTTATACGACAAACTAAAATAAACTTTAATTGCTCTGTTTCTGTAAATGGTTAAACAGAAATAACATGAAATGAAAAGAGGACTTGGATATAGGAAAGCTGTTACACATAATAGTGTTCAACAGATATTTGTGACCAATTCCACTTAATTCTCTATCATTAGCTATTTGTGAGACCTCTGAGAATCACTTTGGAGACTCATTTTTCTTATCTGTATCTTAAAGGGGTTAAGTGGGAACAACTGCTAATATCTTTCCAGGTCTTAAATTACATACTCAGCAGATTGTCTATTTTTCTGGAGAACATCTGATATTTATTGCATAAATCTTGGCTCTTTTGAGAACACTGAAGTATAATATTTTTATGTATACTTTTCTCTATGGTTTAGAAATGTTGGCTTGAATCTTAGAAGTTGATTACTAAATAAATATAACTCTGGTTTTGTTCCCTCACTTGAAGCCCTAATGTCTACAGGATCATAAATCTCTTCCTTTTGTCTAAGTGCTGTGAAAGAGAGATAAGAAGTGTGGTTCTGTGAGGGCAAACAACAGGACTTGTCCTAATAATTTGGGTAGAACTAGAGCAGGTTAATGGAGAATTCTTTGGGGATGTGATGCCTGAATTAAACTCAGTGAGAACAGAGCTTAATGAAGTTAAAATAGTATGGAATACCTTAATGAAGAAAGAAATATAGAGGAAATGAATGATATTAGTTGAACTAGAAGGAGAAAGTTGATATACGGCAAGTTTGAAGAGGTAGGTAGGGGCTGTTCAGGGCCCTGTGTGCCAGGTAAGGAATCCTGTGTTTAACCCAAGAGTCATAAGAAACTATTGGTAGCAGGAAGAACATGACCAGATTTGCATTTGGGAAAGTTCATTCTGTTTTGGCTATAGTGTGTCTTGGGGGCAGAGAGGTAAAGGGTGATTGCAGGTAGATTAGTTAGGCATTTATTGTAATAATCTAGGTGAAAAATATCAGAACTTTGGGCCAGAGTCTTGGAGATATAGAAAGTTGGACAAATTTGAAGGCTGTTTAGGGAATAAATGCAATGTTGCCGTTGGACGGATATGAATGGTCTTAAAAATGTGTCCCAAGTTTGTAGCTGACCATAGCTCGAACTTGAATGAACAGTGACTGTACTTTGAGACAGGGGACATAGAAGAGATCTAGGAAAGGACATAAATACATCTTATATTTCAGCAATAAAGATAGCAAGAAAGATAAGTCATACTGTCCCTAATAAGCAATTGGATTTTAACCAAGAAAGCATTTCTGAAAAAAAAAAAAAGATTTCCAGAATAATTAATGTTTGGCACTTGTGACTTCCCAAAATGTACTAAAAATATTCTTCATACTTTTTGAAAGTTAGAACATTTTCTCGTTTCCCTGCAGAATTCAGGAGAGACAATAGGAAGAAAATACTGTAACATGAGAAACACTTTGGAATCCAACCATCTGTCCAGACTTGTATGGTTCATTGTTAAGCATAACAGAGGCTGGAGCCTAGAAAATTTTCCTTCAGGCAATGGTCCCGCTGGAAATTTTGGTCAGCTTCCTTTATAAAAGAATCATTTTCAATTTCAACACATATCAATTTTTACTCCCTGAACTGTGGCTTTCTGTGAGCTGTACTTATTACTAAATTGAATAATGTTAGTTTCCCAATACTTTTTGTGATCTATGGATTATTTTCTCTACTTTGACATCCTCTTATATATTTTTTTTCTAAAAATTAAGTAGGAAGAGGCCAGCAAGAGCAATAGAATATACAGACAGATACTTCTAGAATAATATTAGGTACCCAGTTAGAATCTACGGCACACATGCACACACATAGCCCAATGGTCATGTGTTCATATATTCCATGCTTTATTTGATATTGGTGTACTTTATTTCTATTGGTGATCTAAAATTCAGCTGAGTGGCTGATTTGTAAGATAACTGAGACATCAGCCATCATTAAAGAGTAAACAAATCAGTGTATTATTCATAACCCCATTTTCTTTGGCATTAGTGAGTCCTTTTCTTGGACAATTAGTACTCCTATTGGGGGTAAATCAAGGAAAATAAAAGAATTTCAAAGGTATTCCATGATCTACTAACTGCCACTTCTATAATAATCCACCAGCCAGCTAGTCATAATCCTTAAGCTAAAAGATGTGGGGAAGCATAAAGAAGCCTACACTGTCAAGGAGTTACAATATAATTATAAGAATAAGACATAAGTACATTTAAAATGAACTATACAAAGATTATTAAACAGGATTATAGTCCAAAAGCTCAGTTTAAATATCTTTGTTGGGGGGCGCCTGGGTGGCTCAGTCAGTTGTGTCCAGCTTCCACTCAGGTCATGATCTCGCAGTCTGTGAGTTCAAGCCCCATGTCGGGCTCTGTGCTGACACCTAAGAGACTGGAGCTTGCTTCGGATTCCATATCTCCCTCTCTCTCTGACCCTCCCCCACTCGTGCTCTGTCTCTCTCTGTCTCTCAAACATTTATAAATAAATGTTAAAAAAATGGTTTTAATATCTTTGCTGGAATCCAATTAATGACTGGTTAGATTCATAAGCGAACATACCGAGCTCATTTAATTCATATGTAAATGAATAATTATACTAAAATTACTTTTTTTTTTTTTTTTAAATGTTTTATTTATTTCTAGGAGAGAGAGAGACAGCGTGAGCAGGGGAGGGTCAGAAGGAGAGGGAGTCACAGACTGAAACAGGCTCCAGGCTCTGAGCTGGCAGTCAGCACAGAGCCTGACGCGGGGCCCGAACCCACAAACCGCGAGATCATGACCTAAGCGAAAGTCGGACGCTTAACCGACTAAGCCACCCAGGCGCCCCTAAAATTACTTTTTCATCTACATTCAAAATCATTTATCATATTATTTTTATGAGAAAATGTATTCTGGTCCCTAACGTAGAACAAGAATACACTTCTCCAATCAGTCACCAGCAATGACAATGCAGGTTTTCCCACCTCCCCTGAGCAACCCCACACACAAATTCTGACCATAGTCCCTCTGGTACTGGTCGGTGCAAGTGGGGAAACAAGGAGAAAGAGAACTGATTGGAGACAAAGACAACTGTGGGGCTTGGATAGGTATTTTTGGGTAACAGCCATTGTTAGCATTTTAAAACTGAAGGAAAAGAGAGAAGGAGAAGGCAACTTTTAAGTCCCCAAAAACCAAAAGGGTACACTTCTATTTCTAGCAGTATGGAAGACTATACATTCTGAACAACATTCCCACTGAAAACAAGTAAAAATGCTGGAAAAGCACTTTATCACCTCTACAATGTATCAATAAAATGGTAAGAAAGGAAGGACTACTCAGAAAACAAACCAAGTAAAAACTGGAACCCAGAAGGTTAACTAGTACAGAAGGTAGCCTTTGCCTTGAGCGTTTTTGCAAACACTGTAAGCTGCAACTTTAGTTTTCACGATCTTGGAGTGTGGGAAGATAGGAAATAAAACCAAAGGCTGCCCAAGGGGGAATGTATAAGAAGAAACTGCTCCCTTGCAGATGTCCTAAAAGGCTGATCCTTTAGGCTAAAGGCAAGCTAAACATGAATCCTCATCCTCTCCTACTACCTCTCAGGAAATTTGCCTGTGCCGAAACATGCTGCCTCTTAAAGGAGACCAAAATCTTTTCCCTTGAGAATTTCCACAGATCCACAAAACCTCTAACTGAAAATTACTTTAAAACAAGTTATTTAAAAATGATCCTAAAGCTTTAGAAGAACATACCTTGTAAACTCCACTTATAACATACTGACATCCCGACCCAGGCAAAATGCAGAGCTCATGTAAATTTTTAAATTAACTGTTTATTGGAAACATGTCAAATACCAAATCATTTTTCTTCATTCATCTTTTAGCTTTTCATATGATGTTTTTCAAGATCACATGTGTCTATTGAAAACATGTCAAGAGCCTAATCATTTCTTTCATTCATTCTTTAGCTTCTCATATGATGTTTTTCAGGATCACAAGAGATAAATAATATTCTAACACTGTGTTTGTTATTTAAAATAGCTACTGCATAGTGCCTGGGTGGCTCAGTTGGTTGAGCATCTGAGTCAGGTCATGATATCATGGTTCGTGACTTTGAGTCTGACAATGGGTAAGCTCAAGTCCCACTTTGGGTGAGTGACCCCTGCATCATATAAGCTCTGCTTCAGGTGAACATGGGTCCTGCTTCTCTCTCTCTTTCTCTCTCTCTTGCCCTCTCTCCCTCTCTCCGCCCCTCATGGGATTCCCTCTTTTTCTCTGCTCCTTGCTCACTTGTGCCCTCTCTCTCTCAAAAAGAAATAGCTATAGCAAATGAAAGGTAATTTTACACATATGAATTTCATGGGGAAAACAAGGTCCTAGGTTGGTAGTTTTCTCAGGCAATTGGTGAAATGAAACACAATCTTCTCTAAAGGAATCTGACTTCAAATTAAGCTTCAAAGAATTTCTACCTATAAAATACCAAGAAATATGAGTTCCTGGCCAACTCACAAATAGCATGAGGTAAAAGGAAACAACAGATGAAAGATGAAACAGCAGATAGTAAAATTAGATCTACAAAGAATTTAGATAACGGAATTATCAGATACAGATACAGATACAAAATATACATGCTTAAGATCTGAAAGAATATATTGAGTATATGACATAAGAACAGGAAGCTATACAAAGGTATAGACAGATTGAAAAAGAATCAAATAGAAGTTCTATAAATGAAAAAATAGTAATTAAAAATTTTAAATTCCATAAATTAAATAGATTTGATAAAATATTAGTTCTGGCTGAAGACAAAATTTTTAAACTGGCTGATAAATCAGATCATATCTAAACTGCCACAAAAAAAAAGACAGAGAGGTAGAAAATACAAAAAGGGATTAAGAAATAGGGAGGATTGATGGAAAAGCTCTACTACATGTCTCGTGAGAGTCCTAGATGGGAAGAAGAGGGAGAAGCAAAAGAAATGTTTGAGCAGATAATGTCTAAGAACTTTTAGAACAATAGAAGTACAGTAATTAAAATACCCATAATATTCAATCAGGTTAAATAAATAAATAAAAATCCATATTTAGAAATATAATAGCAAAACTAGGGAATACCAAAGGCACAGAGAAGATCTTTAAAGTAGCTGGAGAGGAAAGACAGAGCATCTTTAAAGAGACAACAGTGAATTTATAGCTACCAACCTAAAAGCAACAATGGAAACTAGAACACAGTGAAAGGGTATCTCCAATATACTGGGGGGAAACCTTGAAAAATAAAAACATTTTAAAACAAACATCAACAGATTTGTACCAAACAAATCTCTAAAGTATGTACTTGATATAGAAGGAAAGTGATCACAGATGAAGGGCCTGAGATTGAAGGAAAAATAATAAACAAAAATAGTGGTGAATTGTTGGCTAAATATAAATATTAAATGTATAAAGCTACAAAAAAACAATGTCTTATGAGATTAAAAAAATAGAAAAAACTCATACAAACACAAACAACATATATATGAGGAGGAGAGTGATTGATGTTAAAGTGTTTTAAGATCTTGGGATTGACAGGAGGTAGAGAGATTTTCACTTTAGACTGTGATAAAAACTTTTAAAATAATCTTTTAAAAATAAAACATGTAACTTTCAAACTGGTAGAAGGTAAAAAATGAAAAGAAACAAAACAATCCAAAAGAAGGCAAGAAAAGAAAGGGTGGGGGAGGAAACAAGAAAAGTCAGGATAAATTTAAAATACAAAATATGATGATAGAAATAAATTTAAAATATCAGTATTTCCAATAAATACAAATGAACTAAATGCTACAGGTAAAAGATAAAGGTAGACTTGATTTAAAAAACAGTCACATGGATTTACTAAAAGCATAAGAATAAGGAAAGTTTAAAGGTAATAAGAAAAAGATATATTAGAAAAATACTAACTAAAAGAAAGGTAGTATATCAGGGCACCTGGATGGCTCAGTTCGTTGAGCATCTATTTGACTTGTGGTTTTGGCTCAGGTCATAATCCCATGGTCATGAGCTCGAGCCCAGCATTAGGTTCTGTACTGAGCATGGAGCCTGCTTAATCTTCTCTCTCTCTCTCTCTCTCTCTCTCTCTCTCTCTTCCTTCCTCTGCCCCTCTCCCCAACTAGCATGCTCTCTAAAATTAAAAAAATGGGGCACCTAAGAGGCTCAGTCAGTTAAGCATCTGACTTCGGCTCAGGTCATGATCTCGTGGTTTATGAATTCAAGCACCACATTGGGCTCACACTGACAATGCAGAACCTGCTTGGGGTTCTCTCTCTCTCTCCCTCTCTCTCTGCCCCTCCCTTATCCACACTTTCTCTCTCTCAAAATAAATGAATAAACTTTAAAAAAACAATAAAAAATAAAATTTAAAAGTTAAAAAAAATTGCAAGGGAAACAATCCCTAAAACTAATAAACAACTGATGGAATGGGAAAAGATAGTTGCAAATGACATATCAGATAAAGGGCTAGTATCCAAAAATCTATAAGGAACTCACCAAACTCCACACCCAAAAACCAAATAATCTAGTGAAGAAATGGGCAGAAGACATGAACAGACACTTCTCCAAAGAGGACATCCGGATGGCCAGCAAACACATGAAAAGACGCTCAGCGTCACTCATCATCAGGGAAATACAAATCAAAACCACACTGAGATACCACCTCAAGCCGGTCAGAGTGGCTAAAATGAGCAAATCAGAGGACTCTAGATGCTGGCGAGGATGTGGAGAAACGGGCACCCTCCTCCACTGTTGGTGGGAATGTAAACTGGTGCAGCCCCTCTGGAAAACAGTGTGGAGGTTCTTCAAAAAGTTAATGATAGAACTCCCCTATGACCCAGGAATAGCACTGCTAGGAATTTACCCAAGGGATACAGGAGTGCTGATGCATAGGAGCACATGTACCCCAATGTTCATAGCCGCACTCTCAACAATAGCCAAAACATGGAAAGAGCCTAAGTGTTCATCAACGGACGAATGGATCAAGAAGATGTGGTTTATCTATACAATGGAATACTTACATGGCAATGAGAAAGAATGAAATCTGGCCATTTGTAGCAATGTGGATGGAACTCGAGGGTGTTAGGCTGAGTGAAATAAGTCAGGCAGAGAAAGACACATACCATATGCTTTCACTTATAGGAGGACTAGGAAAAACTTAACAGGGGACCATGGGAAGGAGAAGGGGAAAAATAGTTGGGAAGAGGGAGGGAGGCAAACCATGAGAGACTCTTAAATACTGAGAACAAACTGAGGGTTGATTGGGGTGGGGAAGAGGGGAAGGGGGGTATTGGGCATGAAGGGGGGCACTTGTTGGGATGAGCACTGGGTGTTATATGGAATCCAACTTGACAATAAACTATGAAAGAAAATAAATAAATAAATAAAAATTAAAAAATAATAAAAAATAATAGAAATGCAAATAAATAAACATTTAAAACATTTAAGAAATTTTTTAAATCATAATAATAAATAAAACAGTTAGTCTAGTTATATTAATATCAAGCAAAATAGACTTTAAGGCAAAAAGCATTAATAAAGATAAAAGAGCCACTTTACAATGATACATGGTTCAGTTCACCAGGAAGGTATAGAAATTCTAAACCTGTACACATCTAGAAACATAGCTTTTAATATATATGAAACAAAAAATGGAAGAACCATATGGGTACCTGGGTGGCTCAGTTGGTTAAGCACTGGAGATCAGCTCAGGTCATGATCTCACAGTTTGTGAGTTCAAGCCCTGCATTAGGCTCTGTGCTGACAGCTCAGAGCCTGGAGCCTGCTTCGGATTCTTGTCTCCCTACCTCTCTCTCTCAGCCCCTCCCCTGCTAATGCTCTGTCTCTCTCTCTCTCTCTCAAAAAAATAACATTAAAAATTTTTTTACAAAGGTTGCTTAATCTCCCTAGAAAATGAGAACCATAAAGAAAAATATGCAAATACATAATCATAGTGGGAAAAGTTAACACACCCCTTTCAGAAAGTACTATAATAAGCAGACAAAAAAAAAGTGGTAATGATATCACTGATTTGATCAACACAATTAACAAACTTGATTGAAAAGATATTTATGAAACAACATATCAATGGCTGTCTATACACTATTACTTTCAAGCATGCCTGGAACATTTACAAGAATTTAAGGATTATTGTGCTATGAGACAAATCTCAACAAATTTCAGAAAATAGATTAATGTTTTGCATATGACATTGTATGACCAAAAGACAATTAAGGTAATCAATAACAAAAAGATGACCAGAAAAATATTCAAATAGATGGAAGTTAAGAAATACAGTTCTAAATAACTGGCAGGTCAAAGAAAGAATCACTATGAAAATGAGAGAGTATCACAATAGAATGATAAATACTACATGTCAAAATATGTGGAATTCAATCAAAGTAGAATAAAAAAGGAAATTTATAAATTTATAGACAAAATACTTACAAGAGAAATAATGAGGGAAAATTAATGGGTTAAACTTAAATAACCAAAAGTAAGGAAATGAATAGAAAAAAATAAATGAAAACAAGTAGAAGAAAGGAAATAGAAATAAGAAATTAATGGAATAAAAAACAAATACGCAATAGGAAGCTCAATAAAATAAAGTTCTCTCAAAAGACTGATGAAATTGACAAACTGTTGGTAAAATTGATCAAGAGATAGAGAATAAACAAATAAAAGTAGAAATGAAAATCATAGGAGGGGCATTAACAGATGCTACAGAGATTTTTAAAAAGCTAATAAGTGAATATTGGAACATTATATGCTAATAAATTTGAAAACAATAAAATGGTCAATTCATATAAAAGCATAGCTTACTTAAAAGAAACTAAGAAGAAAACAAAACCTGTAAGGTCCTATAATCTTAAAGAAATCTAATCAGTTGCTGAAAAACCTTCCTATAAGGAAAACACCAGGAACATACAGTTTTACCAGTAAAATTTTATCAAACATTGAATAAGCCAGTAAGTCCAATCTTATGCAAAATATCCTTAAATCTGCAATAAGTAGCTAAAAAATGTAACTTAATAAAAATACACCATTTATAAGTTGCATAAAATATGTAAAATATAATAAAAATAACATGTGTGTGTATATGAAGTAACCTAAGAATAATTCTAATAATAATTATGTAAGACTTTTGGAGAGAAACTCCAAAACACTATTGAAAGACATAATGAAAATCTAAATACCTGAGGAGATAGTCTATGATAGTAGCCTAGAAAATACAATATTATTAAGATACCAGTTTTTCCCAAATTCATCTGCATCTTTATGCAATTCCAATTAAATTGCTAGAGCTGAACATGTGTTTGTGTGTCAACCTGGCCAGATGATTCTAGAATTTATGTGGAAGGATGAAGTTCAAGAATAATCAAGATACTTCTAATGAAAAATAACAAGGGAGGAGCGGGGAGTATCATAACAGATGTCAATAATTAATATAAAATTATATTAAATGATGCAAAAGTTACTGGCACTAGGATGGGCAAATTGACCTTCTAAATACAGTTCTGCAAGAGACACACATATATATGGGAATTTGGCTTAATACACTAGCTCCTTATATGGCATTGAGCTCATTGGTTATTTTTTTAAATCAAAGCTAGTTAGATTAAAGACTTAAATGTGAAAGACAAAAGTATGGAACTTTTAAAGGAGAATATCTAAGACAGAATATCCTTTTGATCTTTGGTTAGGGAAGAATTTCTCAAACACTTATAAAAAGAGCAAATCACAAAGGATTGATATTTAATTAGTTAGAGAGATGAACTTCTGATTAGTAAAATGATGCCATAAAGAAAGTGAAAAGACAAGTCATAAACAGGGTGAAAATATTTGCACTGTATGTAATCGTCAAAAGATTTCTATTGAGAATACACAAAGAATTGCTATAAATCCTTGAGAAAAAGACCATTCACATAATAGAAAAAGAATAAGCAAAAGACTTGAACAGACACTTTATGCAAGAGAAAACATCAATGGCCAATGAACACATGAAATATGTCCAACCTCCTTAGTAATCAAGAAATACAAATTCAAATCATAACCATTCACAACTTCTTGGTTAGAAAAATTTTAAGTTGGATAACTGTTGTCAAGAACAGTCACTGATACTTCCATTCACCACTGTTGAAAACTATAGTTTGGCATTTTATAGTAAAATAAAAAATGCATATTGTGGGTACACTATAACCCGGTGTCCACTCTTAGATATTCTAGTTTGGAGAAAATCTTGGACCTGTGTCTAGGGAATATGAGCATTTTCACAGAGACACAGTTTGTAATAACAAACAAAAGGAGCAATCCATTACCCATCAAGAGGAGAGTGGATTAAAACACTGAAGTGTAGAGGTGCCTGGGTGGTTCAGTCCATTAAACGTCCAACTCTTGATTTTGGCTCAGGTTATGTTCTCATGGTTCATGCCTTCAAGCTTTTCAGCTCTGCACTGAAAAGCAAGGGGCCTGCTTGGGATTCTCTCTCTCTCCCTCTCCCTCTGCACCTCCCCCACTCTCTCTCACCCTCTCTCTCAAAATAAATAAACTTCTAAATAAATGAATAAATAAATAAATAACTGAAGTGTATTCATACACTGGAATAGAATAAGCAAATAAGTGAATGAATTACAGTTACATATAGCAATATGGATAAATCTTAGAAATATAATATCATAAAGCAAGTCACAGACAAATACATGCATAAAAATGTGTATATGTAAACAATATATTGTTACAGGATACAAACATATATGGTAAATTACATAGAAAATTACAAAGAAAGGAAGGGAATGATAAGCTAAAAATGAACAACAGTGGATTTATTGAGGTAAGACTGAAGAAAATGAGAGGGAAGAATATGAACATAGGCGACATCAAAGAAAGTGGTATGTTTTTTACTCAGTTTGATCTATGAGCATTCATCATGTTGTCAGTATATTCCACCTATTTTATAATTTTTTAGGTTTATTTTGAGAGAGAGATAGCATAAGTGAGGGAGGGTGGAGAGAGAGGGAGAGAGACAGAATCCCAAGCAGGCTCCACACTGTCAGCTCAGAGCCTGATGCAGGGTTCAAACCCACTGACCGTGAGATCATAACCCGAACCAAAGTCTGATGCTTAACCAACTGAGCCACCCAGGTGTCCCTATTTTATAATTTTTTGATACCTATTTGACATCTAATGAAAAAATTAAAAAGTGGAAAATAGAAACTTAAGTCTAGGAGTATTGCATGGGTAATAAATATCAGCTCCTGCCCTGAGGACTGGAGCCGGTGATTCCATTGAGAGACAGGGAAAGAGCCTTTCAGAGCAGGAAGGGGCACTTGCACTGGGACTTCTCAAGAGGGTAGGATTTGAAATGGCTGGAGAGAGAAGTGAGGAAAAGAAATTTAGTTGGGGAATGACATGACAAGAGACTCTAGGGAGGAGATCCTCTTTTTGCATTAAGGATCCATGAGTTTGCAGTGGCTAGTGAGATAATGGTAAGACAGGCAGTCTGAACCATTAGTTTCACAAACACTAGATGGCCAAGAAATTCAATTAAATTCAAGTCACCTTTTCTTTCCATTTACAAAGAAAATGAAGGAGTACACAGGAATTAAAAAAAAAAGATTTTAGGGGAATTCTATAAATGAAAGAGAAATTTTTTCCTATGGCTCTTTTGTATCAAGGCTTCCAGTCTAAAGGCCACACCTTGTTAGAATGGGAGACTGGAGGCCAAAGTTGTCCCTTCTCTCAAAGTTGTCTCTGTCTCCCTTGCCCTTGTGCCCCACCCTCTCCAGTTCCTGACTGCTGAATGTGTTTATCCAACTTGACTGCACAGGAAAGTGCAATGAGAGTGTTCCGGGTCACGAATGGGTTACCTACTGGCCTCAGGAAGAAAAAGGAGGGGAAGAAAAGGTCATCATCATGGGGGCTGTTGCTCACACTCTGCAGCTACAGTTACCCACTCCATCAGCCATGGTGACATCCGATGAATTAGGAGCCCGGCCCCCATGGCTAGAAGAGTAACATCTCAGGTCAAGGTGAGCCAAATCTGCCATCTGGTCCTGCTCAGGGATCCTGTACTTCCAAGTGGTACTTCCAGGAAGAGTTTTCTTTGTAGTTTTGCACTCGAAAGGAGAGAAAAGCTGCCACATTTACTAACTCCATATGTCCCCAAATCCAGAGCTGCCATGACACTGGGGGGCGGGGGGCATTCATAGAGTAGGAAAAAAATTATTTTACAAACTTTGAAGAGCCTTCAAAGTGACAAGCATACTCTAGGAGGCAGATATTGTCCACCCAAACTCTAGGTGAAGAAGCAGCAGGAGGAGATTGAGTAACTTGCCCAAAGTCCCAGGCAATGATCAGGATAGGAATTCAGGGGACCTGACTTGTCCTCAAAACACACCTTCTCATTAAATGGATGCCAGGGTTCTAGAGAAAAACAGCAAGAATAACTTCACTGGAAGAGAAATCTTTAAAAGAAGAAATGGAGCTGACTTGACTATTGTAGTATGTGCTTTGGTGGATGAGGCAACTGAGATGTTCTGTGTGACAGAGTCAGAATGGCAAACCTGCTGGATGTCCCAAGGGTGGACTAGAAGGAAAGGCCAGGCGATGGTGCGGTATGCATATGGAAATGGCATGACATATACTATGATATAAAATTGCCAGAGCTGTGAAGCATTATATACTTTTGATGAGGCCAGTAAATGTGAGGATTAAAGTTATTTTTGCAACAAAGTATTTCAGATTTGTATCCATGATTCTCACCGCCAGGAGAGTTATTTTGCAGATGTAGATTTTGAGTGAGATAGCTTACAGAAGAATAGTCTGTCTTGGAGGTAACAGATGAGGGGGCCCTATAATTACAGAAGCAGAAAAATGAAGATAGTAAAATGAAGAATTGCACTTTCAGTGTCTAAGCCATCACTAGGGAGTCAAGGTAAGCACATGCACTTTGCAGTCAGGATTCTCAGGTTTGCTGCTTGTTAGCTGAGCAGCCTTAGATAAATCATGTCTCAGTTTCCTCATCTGTAAAAAAGGGTAATAATAGAACCAAACTCACAGAGTTTTATAAGGATTGACTGGATTATATTGTAATATTAAATATCTATAATAATGTAAATATAATATATTATATATAGAACACAAGGAACATTGCCTAACATGTAAAAAGTGTTCCATAGTTATCAGTTATTATTATCAATAAAATTTTATTTTTTTTAATCTTTATTTATTTTTGAGAGTGAGACAGAGAGAAACAGAGTGTAAGCCGGGGAGAGGCAGACACAGAATCTGAAACAGGCTCCAGGCTCTGAGCTGTCAGCACAGAGCCTGATGCAGGGCTCCAACCCACAAACTGTGAGATCATGACCTGAGCCAAAGTCAGACGCTCAACCGACTGAGCAACCAGGAGTCCCATCAATAAAATTTTCAAGAAATAAAATTTCATTTTTTTGAGGGTCACCAAATTTCTCTTTACCTTATTTGGATTTGATTTCCTTATTGACTTAATTAGCATTTATGTTCTTAAGAAAGAAAATTGTTTGGTGATGCAAAGTTTTCAGATTCTTGATATGTCGATATTTTCCCCAGTATAAAATCCTGTAATACTGGGACTATTCCCTAAATAAACCTCCAGAGCCACATTTAACTAATGAATAAAAGTATGTTAAAGAATTGAAATATTACAACCAGTTAGATGTTTTCAGGAAGAAAAATGTGAGTTTCATTTGCTTAAAAAACAAGCCCTTAAAACCCAGCCAACTTGGTTTCATCAGCATTTGCCTCCAACACGCAGCCTCTATCTGAGGCAGCAGGAAAGTGAGCCCTGAAGTGGCTAAGGGAAAGAGCGTCTATCAGATTACAGACCAGACAGAAACACCCCCAGCCCCACATCTTCTTCTTCACTCTGAGATACACACAAAGCTCTTTATTTATTTTTTACTTCAAATGTCAGAGGCACCAGGGGGTGAGCTTCTGGATTGGGGTTTGGCAGACCACACTGCCAGGCCGACATAATAAAAGTCCACCATGTGTCCGTGTGATTCACACAGCGTGTGCATGTCACTGGCAACCAATGGGTCTTGGCAGGGAGCCTCCTACTGGCCTGGGAACAAATAGACTTGAATTTTCTTGAGTGGCCAGAGACTGTTGAGAGAGAACCGCTGGGATATCCCCCCACACGAAGGGCTCAAAGGCAAAAGTATCATTCAGTGAGGGGAACATTCACGCACCAAACTACTTTAACATAGTGACAACCACGTACAGCCCCAGGGTGAGGTGTTCTGTAGGGCAGTTCACAGCAGGATTTTACCACTCCTGTGTGATCTTAAGGTGGGGGGAAAGGTGTCTATAAAGAAAAAGCAGCACATTTAATTTTTTGTTTCCTTATGTCTTGACAGCTTGTATGCATCCTTAACAGGAGTCATTTTAGGAGGCAGAAAGACTCTATTAGAAATCAGACCTACTTCTGCTCTCTCTGTAACCTGTAGAGAGCTTCAAGGCCCTCCTTTCATCAGGCTGACTTGGAAAATGAGTACAGTTTTACAATTTCAGGATTCGTCACTTTCAGTAAGAGTTCTGTTACTGGGTAAAATGTTGCTCAGTCCCAGAGCAGATGTGCTCAGAGCAACAATCACCTGATTTGGGGGATATAACTTTATTGTCTTTGAACCAGTCCACTCACTTTCTTTGGTAGCTCCTCAAGCAGAAGAACTCACATTTTCTCTTTTCCCTAATGAGAAGGGTGGAATCTGAGACTTAGTGTTCATTCTATTCTTTGCTTTTAGTTAATGAAGGAAGATTTGCCAGTGTAGAACAGATTGATTTTTAAAAATAAGTAAATCAAAGTAAGCAAGTGAAACACATTAGTTTTTACACAATCTTTTACTGGAAAAAAATAATGATCTGTTTCCTACTGTTTCCTTAATGTTTAGCTTTAATAGCTAACTTACAGGCATAAGATATAAAATAATATGTACTACATTTGCAAACTCCTGAACGGAGTTTGTATATATTGTATATATTGTACTTGATGCTTCTGAAGGTTGCCAAGAAACAGAATACACAACCCTTAGAGACAGTCTCACTGGGGAAGTAAAATAAGTATATACTTTAGCTTATAAAAAATGTCAAAGCAAAATTCTGACCCACCAGGATAAGATTACTTATGTTTAGACAAGTTGGAGGCAAAGGCATTCATATTAAATCTTGACAAAGGAAAGAATTATCTTACTTTTATAAGATTACAATGAGGAAGATAGCTAGTAATATGGCCCCCATTTGAAGATAAAGTCAGAAATTCAATGGTTTGTCCAAGTTCAAATGGCAACTCACTGGGATAATTTGCAGGTGTTAGACACAAGCTTTTAAACATCCAATGCACTGTGGTTTTATGTGAGACTACTTTGTGTCTCTGGCTTTTGTGGGGAAGAAACCAATAAACACACTGGAAAACACAATAATGATTCTGTGACAGAAATGTATATTCCAGTCTGTTCAAAGAACTAACTCTGGGTTGATTGTCAAATTTTAAAGCACTGAAATAACAACGGCTGTGTTTTTCCTGGGGAAAAAGTATCCTAATTTTGACCTTATTCAAGCTGCAGTGTAATTCCAGAGGGACCAATGAAAGGGAAGGAAAGAACTGATGAGGTCTAAGTGGTGATTGCATTTATAGATTAATTCTGACAGGGAGCAAATACATCTCCTCCCAGGAGGCCCCCAGTATAGTCAACTAAGAAGTGGGGCCATTATTTATGAACAGTGCATTTTTCCCATTACAATAAACATTTTAATTATTTTAAGTGAAACATTCTTTTTAGTGGTAGTAGGCTTAAAAAATATGTAATGTATTGTCATTTTCTTGTCACTTCAGCTATGTATGCAATACTCTCTTATTCTTTGCACTATTTCACATAGCAATTTGTCTTGCCCAAAAATCAAAATGGGAAAATGGTATACATTTATAAAAAAAAATTTCACTTACCAAAACCCCACATGGGGAAAGAATGGGACAAATGAGTGGTCGCCAGCATGGCCCCAGAGCAATTTCATTTCCATCCGTTTTATATAGTGGCTTTCAATGTATAATTTCACTTGAAGCTAATAAGTTTGGAAAACACTTACCCAATGAATCGATGAAGGTGGGTAGGAGTAAAATAATGATGCAATTTTTATTTTCCAATAAAATGATGCAATTTCATTCGAGGAATATACTAGCACTCATCACAAAACACACCAGCCGCATAAATCAACAATAAAAGTTGTTACAAATGAGTATTCATGAAACTCTGTGTCGTGGGAGCAAAACAACTAATTTATAACATGAAAGTCAAATAATCTGCCAAATAATAATCCTTCAAATAATGGAGGGGGGCTCTCCATTTACCCACTGATAATACTAAGTTGTAATAACTAATATTAATAAATTCATATTAATGTTCAAGGTGAGATAACAGTACTGTGGTTTTTAAAAAGGGAAAAAAGAAAAGAAAAGGAGTTCATATATTTTAGGGAAACACTCTGAAATATTTACAGATGAAGTTGCATGAAGTCTGAAATTTGGTTCAAAAATAATCTGGGACATGGAGGTGGGGAGAAAGTGAGGGTATAAACTAGGCAAGATTGGCTACAAATTGTTAGATGTTGAGGCTGAATAAAATATGTTGGATTTCTTATACTGCCCCCTCTACTTTCGTAGGTTTGAATTTTTGCATAATAAAAAATTTTTAAAGATTCTGTTTAAAGGACTGTAAGCAAGAAGAAATAGTTTTGATAAACTCTGAGAAGCAGTAAAAGACTATTCTGAAATTATTTTAAATCTGCCTAGTACCAGGTTTAGATAGCCAACAAAACTGCTTTGCCCTCGTGAATGTGAGCCCTACTGTGTAAAGTGAAGCCATTGCTTCATCTGATTCTGTAATTAAGTCCAGACTATGACTACGTATATTTGAAGTGTCTGCTTAATGAGTTACCAACAACACATATTTTTAATTACGGCCCCTTCCACCTACATCCTCATCATATAATCTGGGCTTTTCTGCTGCACTTTCCCGTTAAGAAGTACGTGCTTAGAAAACACAAGCCAATTTGAATATTATCCTAACAAAAATATAAACAAAAAGTTAAATGTGTGCAAAAATAATCATACCCAATATTTCAAAGCCATTAGCACGGGTAAATGAGCACTGTCTGCAAAAACAAGAGAAGCACGCCCCCTATTAACACTGTCTTGGGAAATCACAGGCTAGGACTGAATGAGTAGAGAAGCCAAGCCTGCTTTTAACAAAACTATGTAACACACTTCTATTATTCTACTTTCTACAGAATTAAAAAGTTAAACAACTCAAAACAAAAATTGCAAACTGGAAAGACTATCTCCAACTTCATCTCTGTTTAACCTTTTAAAAAATATATATGAAAAAGTAATCTGATGGTTTGAATGCTTAGAGTTTTTAAAGCAAGTGAACTAATAGTTTTAATCTATAGTTTGCTGTCACAGGCACTGCCAAAAGGCAGGACGGAGAAGGAAATTACCATAGGTTGAATATTTTCTGTACTTTAGGTACTATGCAAGATAGCGAAGACACAAACCCTTATAACATAGGCTTTATTATTCCCACTTCAGGGATGAGAAAGTTGAGGTCATGGAGGTTAAAAAACCCACTCAAGGTCATATACTTCATAAAAAGCGTATTCAGACTTTCCAGAAGATTTTGTCCTGATGGGTGTTTTTAAAGCTATTTGCCTCCCAACTTACTGCCATAGTCCTGAATATTTCAAAATGCATAGAAAGATAGGATGGATGGAAGTCCTTTTAAGTACTCTAAGACTTCCAGTAATTTTGTAAATACATATGTATATATCACACATATACTCTTCCGCTTTACTGATGAATCAATTTCTACCCAGCCTGGTCCAAAGAAAGTTAATCAAATGCCATAATTTCCTCTAAACATACTAGAAAGAGACAAATGAAAAGTCAGAGACTAATTCAACTGGTCACTGCTACTATTGTCACATTGGAAAGAATTGCTAACAACTGAATTCTCTCCAGACTTCAGGCCAGAACACGCTCCCCTGTCACACTCCATCTTCTGCAAGTGCAAGAGAGTTTTGTCTCATAGCAGATAATTAAAGACATGGCAGTGCCACTTGCTAGGATTTCTTTCTCTTTTACATCTTATAAAAGAAGAAACTTTAGTTTAAAGATTAGATTTTTTTCCCCTTTTTCTAAAGCTGGGTATACCAACTGGCATCGGCTGTATTAAAATCAGGAGAAACCTCAATCAAAAAGCCCCTCTCGGAAGGCAGGCTTTCTTGTTAATATGCACCAACATGAAAGGCTTTCTTTTCATCCTATACAACTACAGTGTGTGTAAATTGCAGGGGGCTCATTGGCATAAATCTCGGCTGCGACCTCTGAGGTAAACTGGATTTACATTACTTTCTGACAAGAATTAAATGAAGGCCTTGTGGATATATGAACAGCCTTCTAGGCTGCAACAGATGGGCATGAATGTGCTCCCTAGGAAAACTATCAGTGACATCTGTGTCCTCCAAATTCTGGTGGTCTCAGCCAATTAACAGGGGGGGAAGAAAAGGTGGGGGTTGGGAGGCCACTGCACAGCCCCCAGCCAAAACCGAGGCAGAAGTGTTTGTGTTTGGAGATGGGATCAGGCTGGCCCTGGCCTGCAGCAGTGAGGTTAGCACTTTATTGTTATCATTCAAATGGAGAATGCGGCTTACAAGCTATTTGTATACCACAGTGAGGATAATATGATTTTTCTCGTTTGACCAGAGGAGATGGCCCTCTCTTGCTGCTGATATCATATTTCAGTGCAATCTCTTTGAAACGGGTGTTTACTTTTGTCTCTTCGGGGGCAGGCTGATGGTGTTGCTGCCTGCCAGTTCTGTGGTGCATTCACGTGTTACAGAGCAGGTGAACTCTAAGACAAAATAGATCTTTCCCCATGACGTTCTTGCTCAAAAAGTAATTCTTTCCTCCAAAGTGGCATTTGCCGATTTCAGGAGGAAGTTAAAATAAGGTTTCCTGGTTAAAATGAAGTCAAGAGAAATTACATCTGAGGTCTATAATGAATGGTGGAGGGTTCCTTGAAAAGACAGCACAATGAACCGTGAACCCCAGCGTCTGAATTGATCACATTTTGGCATGTCAGCCACCCTGTGTTTGACATGCAGGCTGAAGGAAACCTGGATTAGCCCCCTCGCATTATCCTTCCCTACTCTTTCTTCCCTCTTCTTGGGCGGTGTGGAACAACGGACCAGGGCTGTGGAAGCTGAAGGATGGGAAGGAGAGGAGAACTAACATTTACTTGTTCAGTACCAGGAGACATTTCAGATCCTATATCTTCTAGGCCCTACCATTAAGAACAGAGGCTTTGCATCCAAAGTACTCAAGTCAGGGTCTACCATTTACTGAATTTGAGATAATGGGCAACTTACTTCACTTCTCTGAACCTCAGTTTCTTTCTATAAAATCGAGTTAATAAGTGTATGTACCTTTTAATAAGGATGAAATAAACTAACACATGGAAAACACATTTTGCTTTGAGGGCTGTTTTTATCGTATTTTTTAAGATGTTTTATTTATTTCTGAGAGTGACAGAGATAGCATGAACAGGGGAGGGTCAGAGAGAGAGGGAGACACAGAAACCGAAACAGGCTCCAGACTCTGAGCTGGCAGTCAGCACAGAGCCCAATGCGGGGCTAGAACCCACGAACCGTGAGATCATGACCTGAGTTGAAGTCTGATGCTCAACTGACTGAGCCACCCAGGCGCCCCTGAGGGCTGTTTTTAATTCTGACTTTATGTAGAGGTGTATTAAGGGCCTAAAGATAGAGTCCTAACCCTCTAAACTAGTTTTTCAGAATGAAAGACATGATGTTCTACTAGTCTTTGGAAATTCAGAAAACTGACTTTTCAAAAGGAACAATTTTTATTGCCTTTAAGAACCTAAGGTCATGCTTTTAAATTACGTATTTCTTTTAATGTGTAAGATTTTAAAGTCATGCTTTGCTAAAATGAACTTTCTAATTATCAAAAGCATCTAGATATCTCTAAATTATAAAATAGCCTGCCAAAAGGCTAACAAACTAATACTTTGAGACAAAGAGAGAAAAAAAGAAATTAAGCTGTTTGCTTTAACTCCCTTTTCCCAGTGCAGAAGTGGGAGTAGCTTGCTCTGTCCTAACTTGAAGTTATTGTAGGTGAAGCGTTAGAAGACAATGGTTAATTGTGATAGTTTAGATGTAAACTATTTACTTCTTTGTCCTAGGTGTTGTTTAAAACACAATTAACTCCACATAACAACTACGTACAACAACAACAACAACAACAGGAAGGTGAAAAGGGTAAGTAGGCCTTCTAAACAAGAGAACCTAGTATGGAAGATCTAAGGGCTCATCTTGCTCAGTTTTTAAAGTAAAATTTCACACATAGATTCGTCTCCTCTTATTTTCTGCTCTCTATGACAGTCTAATGATCCAGTTTTAAGAACTTTAGCAAGTTGAGCCTCAGCACGATGTAAGATTGCTTCTAGAGGAAGCCAAATCATCGGTCCACAAAGAAGTCACTCGCTGTTTCTCTATTACTCTTACATAGGCTTTTGGGACTCAAGTAGATAATGGTAAGAATGAAAACAATTGCAGGCATAAATTTTATACAAATTGTGAAGTTCTTATCTTTATTAAAAGGTTATAATACCAGCTATAATTTTCTCTTATCCTGTCGGTACTGATATCTTTACGTTGAGCGATAAACAGCAGAGGGGCCTTTGTCCGCACAGGGATTCAGAAGAGAATCAACACTAAACAAAAGCACCTGTTGTTTCGTTCTTGTAATGGCCTTAGAAGTGACCAGTTGGCTGCATTTTCCCCACACTCCTCCCTAGGCTTTTCCCAACACTACCATCTCACACATCATTACTGGACGTAAAAGGAGAATAATTGAGGAGAAGATCAATAAATTTAAAGGCTCTTTAAGGAAAGACATAATGAATTTGGTACAGCACATATTTTTAGATCAAAGATGCCTTTGAAGTGACAAAACCCTAATCCATAAACTACTGAAGCACTTCCTTTCTCTCCCAAACTGCTTGTTGTCAAATAAAATGGAAGTTAAGGAAATTATCTTTATCTGAAAATGGCCAAAAGAAGCCATCACCTAATGACAGCCTTGTCACAAGCGACAATTGGGGAAATTGTCAGGAAGGCAAGGCCTAACAAGCAGAGGAGTGGGCTTGCTGTTTGCACTAATCTGGCCATGCAGCCCTCACACACAATCCCAGTCAGCTTGCTGTGTGAAACAGCGAAGGCTTTGTCAGTGTTAGCAGGGCCTGGAAAGAGTCCTCTTTCATGAATATGTATTACCATTCCTCCTCAGTGTCTACAGAGACAAACCCTTCAAAATCTGAGGTATAAAATACACACGCACGTATGTACACACACACACACACACACACACACACACACACACCGCTAACCAACAAAACCAAGAGAACCTAAACTACTTGGTTGAGTGTAGTGAAAAGCTAGTAACTAATGAAAGATCACACAAGAACCCGGTTCCCATGGGCTTCCTGGGATCTATATTTCCCAGCAACTGAGAAGAAATTCTTTAAGGGCTTTTTAATCTTGGAGAACCATGTGCTTGGGATCCAAGATGCTACACACAGTTACATGGATTGTAAGTCACACACGTCATATAATGAATTCACCTTCCCAATATTAGCTACATTCTAAAATTCTAATACATGAAAATAACCTTAATATTAATTGCATGCATATGTAGCTTTAAGAGATGAATCAAATCTGATCCCGGCTTCCTACAAGGGAGTAAAAGAAATGGAAAATTAAGATAGAGACACAGTATCTTTGAATACTGAACAGCAGGACATGATGTAGAAAAAAGGTAAAAATTACAAATAAAAATTTTAAAGTGACATGGGGGAAAACCCACTCTGTAAAGCCCTTTGTAGACCTAAAATGGTGTTGAAAAACAGTGTTAAAAAACAGTGTTTAAAAAATCCATATTAAGCGTGTATCCTGTTCTATGAATATGAATTATTTCACATCCATCTCTGGGCATTGATCTAGCAAGATATTTCTGAATGACTTGACTTTGGTTTCCTTATTGACATTAAAATTTAATTTAGTTTAAATATAAATATACATGTCTATATATACTTAAATTCACTTTTTACAGATGCAGATACATGAGGCAGAAAAGTATAAGGTTGTTTCTTTTCTACTTTTTCTTCTGACATGATAAAGTTTGGTTTCCCACTGTGCAAGAGACAAAGCTCAGTTTTGAGGGTTTTTGATATTACGCAATGTTTGCCATAGACATTTACATCTCATTAGCATATTCCACTCTACATGAAATCCAGCTTTGAATGCTCCCAGCCGAGAAAGCTAATCCTCTTTAAAGAGCTACAGGCTATATTACATGTGGCCACAGCAGCGGCCGTGCCATCGCTGCATCACTTTGAAGAAGATGAACAGAGTTCTCTTGTACGTCTGTCTTGTACCCAGCCTCATAAACCACTGTTTTCTGTGCTGTGAAATCCTTCTGTTTTCATCAAGGACAATTATCAAGAGGCTGAAATCCAAGTTACCACTCTGAAAGCTGGACTGCACTTGAAGAGGAGATATTATGCTGATTTCACTTTTTCCTAAGTGTCTATCCACAATCTTTTCAGCTAAGATTAAAATGAACTATATCCAAGTATTTGGGGTCCTTTGATTAGGATCAAATGCTAACCACATCTTCTGTCTAGGGAATCTGATCCTGGATAATCAAGAGGAAAGAGACTCAGTGATGTCACAGGTCTTTTTTTTCCTATACCTTATTTTTACAGAAAAACATTTAGATGTCCCAGGATTTATAGGTAGCTCTTACAGACAAAGATGATTCAGCTGGTGATACCCAAAAAAGAGCACACAGACAATCCAGTATCCAATTTCAATAAAATAGAATAAACAGTAAATACTGTACAACATTGCAGAAGTATGTAGTTTTTTATTTAAAACAAAGGAAAACAAGTAAAGTCCATTATTCTATTGATAATATTCCCTTACTAATGCTAGGATTTTTTTTTAAAGGAAAGTGCTATGCTATAGATGAAACTCATTTTTGTTTTCCTTATTTTTTGATAGTTTATAAAAATGTAATTAGTTTAAAAATCATAATTTTGAAAATAATGTTTTGTAAAAATTGCCATTGAAGATGTTTGTTATGCTGCTTAGTGTTATTTTCACTTAAAGTCCCACATAATAAATTCTCCAATGGTTAAAGCAGGAGACATTCTGATTTTCATATAAAATGAATACATTTACTTTTATTTGATTATTAGGATCTAAACCCCAACATAGTGTCCCTTTTTGCCTTTACTCCCAGGAAACTCAGAGCCAGATTTTGTAATCAGTTCATGGGTGTCCTTTACTTAGTAATCTTACACAAATCATCGACCCAGATCCTTCATTTTTTGGGTCCACATTATTTACCCTTAGTTTAATAATGCTAGACACGTCTCATAATGTGTCTCATTATAGGTAATTTCAAACAATTTTGAATATGTGTACAAGTTAAAATATATTTCACAATAGTGTTCTTTCTGTAATTTGGCTATTTTCTTTATATCCTAGAAAGGCTTTATGGCAAATGGAAAGAACTCAGTGTTTGGAGTTAAGTAGGCCTGGATTTGTCACGTACCTACTATGTGGCAGGCATTATCTGCCAGTTCTTCTGAGGAGACTATGTTATGAGACAGGTGACCAATTATTTCTCTTGCTGTGAGCCACTTGGGCACTTTCAGACACTAAAAAAAAACAACAAACTTTGCTATGAGTCGTCATGCGTATTCCCTTTAATCCTGGCACCAAAATCTCATTTATAATTAGTATCATTCTCCACTTAATCTTATATCTCAATCATGTCCAAGGTAAAACATACTCTGGAAGATTTTATTTCAGTCATCTAGACATTAGCAGATGTCTTTCCTAGGTAGTGTGCCTCCTCAATGTCTGTGCCACCTTAAAAGTTATGAAAGCATCTCTGTCGTGTGATTCTTATTCCTTCTTCTACCTCCTCCTTATTGTTTATTATCACCTTCTTCCCACACTTCTAATTTTAAATAAGGTAGGGAAATTAGTATGAGGTTGAGTATGTTTAAAGTTGTTTATGATATTTTACTCAAAACAACTGTCTCCTCCCCCCCAAGACCCCTAGGGATGATTATACTTAAGAATAAAAAAATAATATGAAAGAGTTCATTAATCAAAAGGATTTAAAAAATGCAAGCCCTTCAGCCCTTATCCAAAATAAATATATATTTAAGTGTGCATTACTGTTGAACATTTATAAAAATGAATAATATAGTAGGATCAAAAGAAACTTCAAAAACCCCCAAAAGGAGAAATTCTTTGACAATGCATAAAAGCTCTAAGTTATTAACAACAACAAAAAAATAAAATTTATAATTGGCCTATTTGAAATTACAATAGCCCTTGCAAGTGATCTTACTGTCTTTTCTCAAAACATTTCCAGACTTAAAGATTCAACCAAAACCATAACCAGAAAAAATTCACAGCTTGATAACTTTTTATAATAAAAATGAAGAAGTTGCAACTGTGCTTTCATATTAAGGAAATGCAAAAGGAGTAACAAACTAAGTCATAGGGAAGTAGGTGGAGTGAATAAACATAAAAATTTTAAGAATAGTGATTTATGAAATAGCAGATAAATCAAAATGGTAGCTATTTGAAAAGACCAATTAATTGTCTTTCAGGAAAATATAATGGAAAAAAAGAAGAGAGAATAATTTCAGAATGGGAAAAGTGATATAAACACCATTATGATTAAGATTTTAGAAGTGTAAGAAGCTTCTGCACAGCCAAGGAAACAACCCAGAAAACTAATAGGCAACCAACGGAATGGGAAAAGATAGTTGCAAATGACATATCAGATAAAGGGTTAATATCCAGAATCTATAAGGAACTCACCAAACTACACGCCCGAAAAACAAACAACCCAGTGAAGAAATGGGCAGAAGATACGAACAGACACTTCTCCAAAGAGGACATCCAGATGGCCAACAGACACATGAAACGATGCTCAGCATCCCTCCTCATCAGGGAAATACAAATCAAAACCACACTGAGATACCACCTCACGCCAGTCAGAGTGGCTAAAATGAGCAAATCAGAGAACTCTAGATGCTGGCGAGGATGTGGAGAAATGGGCACCCTCCTACACTGTTGGTGGGAATGTAAACTGGTACAGCCCCTCTGGAAAACAGTGTGGAGGTTCCTCAGGAAACTAACAATAGAACTCCCCTATGACCCAGCAATAGCACTGCTAGGAATTTACCCAAGGGATACAGAAATGCTGATGCATAGGAGCACATGTACCCCAATGTTCACAGCAGCACTCTCCACAATAGCTAAAACATGGAAAGAGCCTAAGTGTCCATCAACAGATGAATGGATCCAGAAGATGTGGTTTATCTATACCATGGAATACTACATGGCAATGAGAAACAATGAAATCTGGCCATGTGTAGCAACATGGATGGACCTTGAGGGTGTTATGCTGAGCGAAATAAGTCAGGCAGAGGACAAATATCATATGTTTGCATGTATAGGAGGATTAGGAGGAACTTGACGGAGGAACAAGGGGGAGAAGAAGGGGAGAAATGGTGGGGGAAAGGGAGAGAGGCAAACCATGAGAGACTCTTGAATGCGGACAAAAACTGAGGACTGATGGATGTGGGGGGGAGGGGGGGATGGGCATGGAGGGGGACACTTGTGGGGATGAGCACTGAGTGTTATGTGGAAACTAATTTGACAATAAACTATTTGTAAAAAAATTAAAAAATTAAAAAAAAAGATTTTAGAAGTATAAGAGACTACCACGTACAAATCCATCTAAAAAATGTCAACATTTGCTTATACTGGTATATTTTCTGGGAAAATCTTGATATACCATTAACAGTAAAGAAAAAATGGTGTCTGGGTGGCTTTGTTGGTTAAGCGTCCAACTTCGGCTCAGGTCATTATCTCATGGTCCATGAGTTTGAGTCCCACATTGGGCTCTGTGCTGACAGCTCACATCCAGGAGCCTGCTTTGAATTCTGTCTCCCTCTCTCTGCCCTTCCCCCACTTGCATGTGCTCTCTCTCTCTCTCTCTCTCTCAAAAATAAATAAACATTAAATTTTTTTTAAAATGAAAAAAATCTATTATATAATTAAGACTAAGAATTTGTAAAAAAATATATATGTAGTATTTAAGAAAAGTGTCATTTTCAGATGATGTCATAGTCAATTTTGACCAAATCTTTTAGAAATATGTTATTTCTAAGAAATTTATATTATTACACAGGTAGAAAAATATGAAAGACATTCTCAGTTCATATTTTATAAGACCGACTTAACACTATATTAATACCTGACCAAGACAATGAAAAAAATAACTATAGTAGACATAGTTTTTGCCCACCTACATCTCCAAAATGTAAATTGCCAAGTATAAAATTAATAAGAAGTGGATTCAAGCTATAAAAAATTTTACTGAGGTAGCAGAAGAATAACAAACAACCAAATAATATTTTAATGATATAATTCTCTCCAACATCATCTATACCTTTAATAAACTTAATTTTAAAAATACCAACAGGATAAATTTAGACCTGGTAAATATTTAACACTTCTCTGGGAGGAAAAAAAAGTACTGGTTTGTAGCATTTGTCAACTTCTGTGGTGTAAATATTCCTACCATGGCTGATTTCAAGCTATCACTGTGGGATCACTGAAAATAGTGTTGGGAAGAGATGTGCAGTACCACACAACTCTGTAATGTGTCCATGATGCAAATGCAGTAGACATAGGAAATCTCAACACCACAAATAGTCACATGCCATCAAATAAGTAAGAAGACGTGTCTTTGTCTTCAAGTAACTTATTAGTTTTAATTTATATATTTAATTTTTAGTGATGGTTGTGTTAACAAATGGCCCACAAAATTCCTGAAAATTAATAATTGGTTCTCATAAGGCCCAGTATGGGACAACTCCAGGAGACTACTGAGAGGGTCATGAAGAGTTTCTAACAGAAGAGGGACTAGGGGGTGCCTGGGTGGCCAGTCGGTTAAGTTCCTGACTTCGGCTCAGGTAATGATCTCATGGTTCGTGGGTTTGAGCCTGTGTTGGACTCTGTGCTGATGGCTCAGAGCCTGGAGCTTGCATTGGATTCTGTGTCTCCCTCTCTCTCTGCCCCTCCCCCACTTGTGCTTTGTCTCTCTCTCTCTCTCTCTCCAAAATAAATAACTGTAAAAAACACTTTAAAAAAAAAAAGAAGAGGGACTAAAAAAAATAGAGCTTGAAGATTAAAAAGATGGCAGGGGGGGCGCCTGGGTGGCTTAGTCGGTTAAGCGTCCGACTTTCACTTAGGTCACGATCTTGCGGTTCGTGGGTTCGAGCCCCGCGTCGGGCTCTGTGCTGACTGCCAGCTCAGATCCTGGAGCCTATTTCGGAGTCTGTGTCTCCCTCTCTCTCTGACCCTCCCCTGCTCACGCTGTCTCTCTCTCTCTCCTAGAAATAAATAAAAATATTTAAAAAAATAAAAAAATAAAAAAATAAAAAGATGGCAGGGAGTTACTTTTTGCTTCTTTTCAAGTTTTATAAATTCCATTCCAAATATTTAAAATGATCCCAATCATATCTTAGCTGTCATTATTTCACTAGCAATAAAGCTGGCATAAATAAACACAGGTGGCTGCCTTTTCCTCATAAAATTATATTCACTATTGTCAAAAAAGGAAGAAAAAGACAGAAGTTGGCAAGGATGTAGAGAAACAGGAGCTTGCATACGGTGTTAGTGGAAATATAAAATACACTTGCCACTTTAGAAAAAACAGTTTGACAGTTTCATAGAAAGTTAAGCACAGATTTATCATAAAAACCCTGTAATTCCACTCCTAGGTATTTACCCAAAAAACATGAAAACATATGTCCACCCAAAGACCTGCCCACAAATGTTCACAGCAGCATTATTCATAATTGCCCTGAAGTAGAAACAACCCAATGTCCCTCAGCTGATGAATGGATAAAGAAAATGTAATATCCATTAAATGAAATATCCTTTTATTTGGCAATAAAAAGGAACTTGCTACAACATAGATGAACCTCAAAAACATGCTAGGTGAAAGAAACCAGACACAAAAGACCAAGTATTTTGTGATTTCATTTCTTGGAAATTTTAAGAAAAGGAGAATTTAAAGACATAGAAAGTCGATTTAATAGGGTGAGAATGGGGGTTGGGAATGGGAACAATAGTTAAATGTAAATGAGCATAAGGGATGGTGTTTGGGTGATTAAATGTGCTAAAACTGGATTCTGAGATTCACACAACTTGGTAAATTTATTTAAAAAGTTAATTATACACTTAAAATTAGTATTTTTTTGGTATATAAATTATACCTCAGTAAAGATGCTTAAATTTAGCTAAATTTCAGTCATTTATTTTTGGTCATCTCTATTATCAAAGGAGACTCACTCAGGGTGCCTGGGTGGCACAGTTGGTTAGGTGTCCAACTTTGACTCAGGTCATGATCTCATGGTTCGTGAATTGGAGTGCCACATCAGACTCTTTGCGGATAGCTCAGAGTCTGGAGCCTGCTTGAGATTCTGTTTCCCTCCCTCTCTGCCCTCCCCCACTCATGCTCTGTCTGTCTGTCTCTCTCTCTAAAATAAATAAACATTAAAAATTTAGGAAAAAAACAAAGGAGATTCACTCAAGGAGATTAAGTAACTTGCTTGCAGTTAATTTATTTTTTTACACATTAGAATGTATACCTCCAAATGTAGTTTCCCCTGATTCAATACTGAAAGGCATCTATCTGAATCTCATCTTACCCACTCTGTCAGTGAATCTACTTCCCATTATCCAAGGTAATTCCTATACTGTCTTCACTGTATATGGCTGTTCATTTGATTATTTTTCTGCTGGGGAAACTATGACTAAAAGGAACAAGTGAAAGCCTAGACTTGATTCATTCACCTATTTACTCAGTCTTTCATTTAGATCGTCATCAAATATTTATTGAACACCTACTATATGTCAGACACTATTTTAGGCACCAGGGATATAGCAGTAAACAAAATAAGCCTTAATAGTTTTCAGAGACAGACTCAAGTCAAGGGCCTGGATTTATTGATTGTTTGTTTTTGTTTTTATTTACTTTTCCAAAATGCAAAAGCATATGAAAAATTCATGACAAAGGACTGTAAACAATAAACATTTTTTCTCACCCATTCGGGTTAAAGATCCTCAAAACTTATGCAATGAATCAAAGATGTTGGACTTACCCTCTGTGAAAGCCCTGCACTTATCCCTGTCAGAAAAAGTCCAAGAAAACCCAAAACTGTTAGAGAAGAACCTTTGTTACTGGAATCTACTTGGACTTAATTAGTTCAAGCTTTCCCTTATCCAGATGAAATGGAATATTAAGACTGAAATTACATTAAGTCATTGAGAAATAGAAGAAGCTATATTTTTTTTGCCTCTTGATTATGTGGCTTTAATATGTTATATCCACTATGCAGGTCTCCCTGAAATTCTGAGGAAAATTCAGCTGAAAATTTAGCTGAAATTCTGACTCATCTCATACTGATATTAGTCCCTGGCCTGCCTCAAATAGAAGTCCATGAGTTCACTTGTTTCTATTCAAGATGGCACCAGTTTCCACTCCTGCTAAAAGCATCTAATATACCAGGAGGCCAGGACCCCAACCATCCCAACACCACAAAGATATTAATATACACCTTTTGAAGAATGAAAAGAAACTTAACCATCTGGCTTATCTTTTCCTTTCAGAAAAGACTACATCTCAGTGATTAGGATGACAATAATAAACCACCAAAAGCAAATGGCTTTTTTTGTTCCTGATTCTTACTATCACTACCCTGAAGCTTCCCCTCTCTCCTCCCAGAATGTAACAGGATTGGTAAAAGGAAATGCAAAGATCATCATCCAGTCTGTTTCCTTGGTTCTAACAGGAACTGTATACAAGCAACAAAGATTTATAAAACAAAGTATCTATCCCAAGAATATTTTTTTAATTCAACTTACAGCAGAGTAATCAGATCCAAAGGGAGCCTATAGCACAAGGATCTGGGTAAGTTAGAAAAGTCTCAGCGTTACCTGGTTAAAAATAAAAGAAATATTCATCCTTATCCTGACTTTCCACTCTGAGATATATACTTCCTACTAATATACTAACATTTCTATATATCCACAACCAAGCCGATCACTTTCTAAAACTTTACATCCCCAAAGCTTATGCTATCTGAATCACTGTTTAAAATACTTGCCAGTTTTAACAATGGTCTTGACAAAGTTTTAGCTGTTGGCAGTCTGGACTGGGAAATTTGTTCCATATCCTAGTCGTGGTGTTGGTTATTACACAGATCTTTACATGTGTTAAAAACATAAAATAAAGGCCAAATGAAAGGTCAATTTTAGTGTATATCAAGTTCAAGAAATAATACAAATAAAGCCAATATATGCTGTTTACCCAAAAAAGAAAGGAAGGAAGGAAGGAAGGAAGGAAGGAAGGAAGGAAGGAAGGAAGGAAGGAAGGAAAGAAATATTAAAAAAAAGAATCAAGTCTTACTTCTTGGAACTGTAGAGCTGAGGTATCTAAATATCAGGAGAGTCTGACCAGATTATACCTAGAGGAGAGAGCTTATACATCAAAAGAGTTGTATGACTTTTTTTCTAATTTATATAGCAGAAGCCAGGGGAATATGTATGAAAATGAATTCTAAAATGCTAGACTAAGGAGGAAAAAAGGAACATAGCTCCTGTGGGTCAAAATTATTAACATAACTACAATTACCAGAGTTTCTAGATTCTTTGTACTAATTCCAGTAGGTGGGATTGGTTATCACAATTAAGTCAGAAAATAGCAAATACAGAAGACACCTTGGTAAGACACATATCTGACTGAAGATAAGAGATGAATTCCAGAAAGTTCAGAGGTCTACCAATTCACTGATTTTTCTGGGAGTCTAGAGATCTGGGATATATAGAGGTATCCCCTCCAAAGTGAAAGACACTTCACTGCTGCACCTTGTATCCAGTTCCATGGAGAAAAAGGCACATATATGGTGGGCTTTTAGTATGACAGAGGCAAAATAATGTTACACAGATGTTGTTCCTCCCTACTTATTGAATAGACCATAGGCTCTATATTTAAGGAAGCCCCAAAGCAAAAGAATATTCTTCCGCCAGTTCAGTTTAAAGAATAAGCCACTCTTGCTACTTAGATCCTGTGACCCAGGAAATCTAATGTGCACAAAGTGTCTGTAAGAGATCATTGAGCCTTTAAAACACCCTAATAAGAGAATGACAGTAGAGTCCCATAACTGAGAACAAAGCTCTATGTCTTTGACAAAAAACTACTTTCCTTGAGAAACAGCTCCTGATTTTTGCTGTTAGGTCCTAATAGAGACTGAATATCTGGCCATAGTAAATGAATGGTTGTGAGACCTGAGCTGCCTTCCAAATTAAATGCTATTTGATTGACCTGTTCTCAAGTTTGGACGTACAGAGCAGCTCTCCATCCTCAACTTGAAGTGGCATATATGAGATCAAACGCGAGCAAGTTGTAAAGGCACAGGAAATTTCGTAAGAAAATGGCTCCAACTCTCAAGGTACTTAATCCTGCTGTGAAGCCACTGCTTCCTATACCCACTCATATAGTCTCATGGGATTTTCCTATAGGCAGGGAAGAAAAGCTTGAACATTGATTTACTAATCATTATGCATGTAGCATGCTGGCACCAGCCATAAATAAATTGATCCTAGAGCTCTTCTCACTGCTGGCCATGAAGGACATGTAGGAAGATAAGTCTTCAAACTAAGAACTTGAAGAAGTCGATCAAATTGCACAATTAACCTAGAGGGAAAGATACCTATAGTGAAGATTCATGCATAGAACCTAAAAGTTTGGCTTGAGAAGAGTTAAAAGGAACAATATTGGATTATAAGAAGGTTTAGGGTAGAGGTGCACTCATGGGGGTCTTAAAATAGGTTGATGGTATTAGAATGCTTGTGCCTCATGTTAAAGCTCACCAGTGGGCTCTCTTTGCAGAGAAGACCATCCAGAATCAGGTGGGCAAGAAGACCAGGACTTCAGATGTCAGCTGTCTTTTTTCCCTAGCATCACTAGTATTAGTGGGTTCAGGAACAGAGTGTCCACGGTGACAGAGAAGGAGGCTATTCATGAGTTCAACCTCATGAACTTCCCCTCACAAGGCAGACTTGGCTACCACCACTATTGAATGCTTAAATTGCCAGCAGTAGAGACCTCTGAATTCAGTTCCATATGTGAGCCATGCAGATGGCACGGTCAGCCTCCTATTGACTATTTTGAACCCCTTTCTTTATGGATTTGGTACAAATTTTTCTCACTAGAATGGATATTTATTCTGGATATAGATTTGACTTCCCTCCTATGTTTCTATTAACAATATCTTCTGTGGATTTACTAAAGGCTTAATTCACCAAAAGTAATCCACAAAACATTGCTTCTGGTCAGAATGTTGTAGGTAATTTCCCACAGGACTCACTGGTCTTACCATAACCCAGGAGCAGCTGGCTTTTGAGAGCAAAGCAATAGTCTATTGAAGACTCAGTTACAGAGCCAGCTGGAGGACATCTTATAAGGTGGGGTACTGGTCTAGAGAAAATGGTATATGTTCCACATCAATAACCAATATACGCTTTTGTTTCACCCAAGGACAGATTACATGGGCTCAGAAACTATAGGGAAAAAGAATCTCCAAATTACCCTCTTCCTCTTTACTGAGAGTATAATAAGGAAGTTATAAATGTAGTCTCATAACTAGTTGCAAGCATGGGGACTGTGGTCAATATTGTATTTTCTTGCTTGATCAGCAGTATGTATGTTCATATATTAACACATCCCCCCTCTCCATCACCTATTATTTTACAGAGGGTATGTTGGTGGTGGTTACCTTTATAGCTTAGTCAATAAATAAGATGTGTAGCTTATGTAAAACTTATTAAATTTCTTCCTCTTATTTAAGAGTCCATGCAGTAAACTCTTTCTAGAATTAAGTTCCAAGAATAAATCTCCATTTCCAGATGAATTTACAAATTCCCCTTTACTGGCTGATGAGAATGTACAATCTAGCATGTTTCCCTTTTGAACTGGTTGTCAGGAAGCTCAGGGCCTCCTACAAGTTCCATTGTAATGAGTTTATCACCTCAGGTTTCCAGGACATTGCTTTCTTCCTTTCTTCTAAATAGTTTCTGCTTTAACTTTTCCTACCTTGGTTTATGTACATTTTAATAGCGCATGTCACTTCAATTCCTTTTTACATGTACCTAAGTAAATATATAAATAAATAAATAAACCCTGCCTTTACAAAGCAGTTCATGACTTCTCTTAACAGCAGCTCGGGCACACAATGGCTTGCTCATTCAACCAGCATCTATTGAGTACTCACGATGTGTAGACATGACAGTCCTATACTCTTCATCACTATGCATGGTCCTCATGTCTTCGGCCATCCCTATTATTTCATGTCAGATGCCCCATTGTCAACTCTATGGGTAAAATTTGGGGTAATGTGTAGCTCCTCTTATTTGGACTGTCTTTCAGAGTCTGTTTCTGATTGTTCCTCACTCCTACCTTCTATTGTATGGTTTTTACCAGTGGGTATCTTTAAATCTAAGTCTATAATTTCTAAACATTCTGATAACTTCTGCCTACCACATCTTAGAGTAACTGCAACTTTTTGAAGCTTTTAGAAGCCACCTGAAAACCAGAACTGCCTCAGTCTGAAAGTTAGGGACTTTCTTCATTTTGATATAAATGAAGATGTGAAGTCAATGGAATTGGTTAAGGGCAATGCTGTAAACTGGACACAAAAACTGTATAATCTCTGAAGAGAGGTTCTCTACAGGAAATGGTGAACTAGCACATCAGTTTAGAAGTCAACCCTCTCAATAATTTGGTTAGTAAAAAATAAATGTATTTGGCTGGACACAAACTGCTGTTCTCTTTCTGTATTTTTGGATGAAATTTGTCTAAAATAGGTACAATCCCTTATAGGTAGTTAGTTTATCTTCCTCTTTTTGTTTGTCCTAAATTGATCTTTCTTCCTTCCTGCCTTCTTTTGTTCTTCCAAAGCACATATATTATTCTTTAATCCACTCAACATTTTCATAAGTACCTAGTATGTGCCAGACACAATCTGTTTAAGGATAAACAGATAAATATAGTATAGTTTCTGGATTCCATAAGTACATTATTGGGGGAGGCCAATGTATAGGCAATAATTACAGCCTTGTGATAAATGACAGGGCAGAGGCACCACAGAAGTCTAGAGATGTCCCTTCACCTGACCCACAAGCTGAGAGGCGCTTTGGGGACAGTGACCCTTTTATAATGCAGGAAAAGGTCATCAATCTATCATGTTGGGTGAGTTACTAGGCTTTTTCACAACTGAAAGAATCAACAAAACATCTAAGCCACTGCATGAGCAGACACAGTTTTGGAAAGTCACATGAATTTTACTACAATTTCACATATTATATGTAGTTGTGATCTGGTAAAACTAGTAAATATGCTAAAAATAGTACCTCAAAGTAGAATTTTAAGGAAGAAAATGTTTCTCAAGCAGGGCACATAGATCATATAAAGTACCACAGAACTCCCTTAGGAGTCCTGAATGCCCAGGGTGATACTCTAGAAATCTCCATCAGCCAGTGAGATGATGTCAATAAAGGACGGTAATTGGTCCCTAAAGGATTGCCTTGGGAAGTGTACAGAACAAATACTCAACAGTGGCAGTAAGTGAGCAAGGGAGGAAATAATTATTTATATAGATCAAAAGATGTAGATACTTTGGACACCTGTGATGGGTTCAGATAATTAGTGTTACATATGGATATTCTGAGAGGGTAACATTTCTGTACCCCTCAAGAGACTTGTAAGAAATCTATTTATATTCCTTACTTGATACTCTGTTCTCTTGTATCAGTGACTAGCAGCCAGTGTGAATGCTGAACCAAAACATTTCTTTCAGAAACGAATGTCCCTCAACAGCACATATGATTGAAGGTAGACTCACTTTGACAGGCAGATGGATGGTCCCTTTAGAGGAAGACATCCAGTGTGTCAGCAAAGAATTCTCTAGGGTTGGTATAGGGTACAGCCTTTATTATTGTAGCAACTTAACTTAGTCCTTCCTTTAACAAAACAAAAACCATTGCTTTCTTCTCTAGGTAGTCATTGCTTAGTTAGTATTCACCCTATCCAAGTTCGCCATCTAGAGGTCATACAGTTTGCAAGTGCTTTTAAGGTCAGAAGACTCCATGTGAGAATTCATTCACACTTGCCTCCTATTTAGAGAATTCCTCCTCCTCCTCCTTCTTCTAAGGAAGTTTATACTTCTGTTGAATGATATCACAATTAATGGCAATATACTGTATAGCTATCATCTTGCTAGATAATTTACTGGTCTCTCTTTTTTTTTTTTTTTAACATTTCTCTATCACATAGAGAATTATGTTATAAAAGTAACAGTGAAGAAGAACTGTTAAATATACGTTTTAGTACAATATTTCTTCAGTTAGAAAAGTTTTTAATCTCCTTTTTGGTCCACATAAAAATAACACACTCTTCATCATTGTTTAAACTACTAAGCACTAACAATCCTAATCATCCCTACCATTCACTTAGGATGTTACCACTGGCCAGGACACTTAGAAACATTATCTAACTTAATATTTGTAACAAGTTTGTAAAGTATTATTATTCTTATCATGTACATGAGAAATCTGAGGTTATGAGTTTAAGCAGCTTAGTCCAGGCAGGACATAGAGCTAAAGTAAGATGGAGAACTGGTTTTGGAGATCTGTCTCAGTTTGTATGTTCTTCCCAAACTTGCCATATTGCCTCCAAGTAGTATGTTTCTCTATTTTTCAAGCCTGGCTTTTTCAACCACCTTCCTCCATCTTTAGAGGTAGTTTATATGTTCCCTGTCTCCCTGCTACTTTAGTGAGCAGGAAAGAATAGCCTTTCTCCTCCACATGCTGCGTGATAATCAAGAATACAACCAGACACTGCAAAGAAGTCTCCTGTGTCACCAGGTTTAGTTCAAGTACATTTGAGAAGTTAAGGTGAAGCTGTGACCTCCTTGCCCTGGAGCTTAGGTTGGCAAGTGTCTCTTGACCATGCCTAATCTTCCCTGTGGACCTTAAGTAAAGTCCTGTTCAGTCAGCAATGTCTAAGACCTGGCCCTTTCTACAAAAGGATCCTCAGCTTGGGAGTTTATGGAGTTTTTCCTCAGAAGTTGCTTTCTTTTTTTTAAAGTTTATTTATTTATTTTTTTTAGTAATCTCTACACCCACTGTGGGACTCAAACCCACAACTCCAAGATCAAAAGCCATATGCTCCTCTACTGAGCTAGCTGTGTGTCCCCAGAGGTTGCTTTAACCTTTTATTTTGTTAATGTTTACTTATTTTTGAGAGAGAGAGTGTGTGTGTGTGAGGGAGTGGGGGAGGGGCAGAGAGAGAGAGAGAGAGAGAGAAAATCCCAAGCAGGCTCCCTGCTGTAAACCCAGGAACCCTGAGATTATGACCTGAGCCGGAGCCAATGCTCAACCGACTGAGATATCCAGGAGCCCCAAGAGGTAACTTTTTAAGAAGACCATCAGACTTTAGTTTTGGAGGTAATTCCTTTATTTTCTGTTGAATTTGAGTTTCTACTCTTTTCTCTGTCCCAACAATGTGAGGTTCACATTAGGCAAAGAGGAGGCATGCCTATTTCTGGAATTCAGTGATTTTTGGACAAGTTATCAAGATTTCTGGCCTGCATGAGGAACTGTATCTCCTTGGGTACAAGAAGACTTTAAAGTAGAATGATTGGAACACTTATATTAAGAGATTCTTGAGTTTAATGTAGCTGTAATGAGCATAATACTCCCAAACTAGCTTTAGCATAAAAGGGGATTTATTGGATGGACACAAGGATCTCTCCTGGACATAAGGACAGGAAATGCAGATAGTCCTCATGAGGGATTAGAGTCAGGAACCAAAAGCTGTTGGAAGCAAAAGCAACTTCTCTCTCTGTCTGCGTTTCTCTCTCTCTCTCTCTTTCTCTCTCTCTCCCCTCCAAGAGTCTGTTTTATTCATTCCACCAAGACTTACTGATAGGCTACTATATATCAGGTACCATGCTAGGTGATAAGAGTCCAGAGTACAAGGTCTGCCTTATTCTTCTCTGTAGACTATCCTCATTTGATCCATTTACCATGGCTTTACATGACCTCCTGATTCAAATCTTCTAATTCAGTCTCAGCATCCTTAGTTCAAAGACAAAATCTTAGCACAACATATGGCTAAGATACTTCTGGCATCAGCTGTCTACCCTTGGTCCTTTCAGGCATAGCAACAATGACTCAGTTGGCTGAGGGGGGGGGTGGGTTGCATGGGACAATCTCAGCAATCAGGTAAGAATAGAGCAAATGGTATGAAAATGGGATGTTGGTAAAGAGGATATGATCGATGGAAGGAAGTGATGATCATCTCTATTGTAAAGATTTTCAAAGACAAAAGAACGATGAAAGTTTCTATAAACTTGAGGAAAGAAAAGGAAAGAACCTCAGGAAAGCTGAGAACTTAGCTTGGGGTAGGGAAGGGCTCTCGATACATGGCCTATCTGGGGATATCAGTTTGAGTCTCAGCGAGGCAGGGGTTACTCAAGAGCCCTCTAACCCTGCTGCCTCAGGGCAACCTGGGTGACATTCCTTGGGAGAAGGAAGGGGAATTCTAGATCTTAAAAACAAAACCATCCTGTAGTAGTTGTTTAAAAGTTCAAAGTCTATAAGGTTGTTAGAAACACTGTGGACCCTGGAGACAATCAATCTCCATATCTGAGAACAACAGACAGAGATCAGCTAACACTGCAACAGTAGTTTGAAAAGACTGGAAAGTACCCAGGGAGAAAAGGAAAATAGAGAGGCTAAAAGTTGAGATATGCCACCACAAATTTTGTGGCTGTAGCCTAAGTTTTTTAGTCACTTGGGCTAATGTGGTCTTGAGAGAAAAGAGTTGAAATCATCAGTATAAAAATAAACTTCCCTCACAAATCTGTACTTCCAACCTGCGTGTCCCAAGTACCTCACTGCTACACTCTGACAAGATATTTCAGGTTAATTCCTTTCCTTCAAAGGAATCTTGACCCACTAGATTGCCTTTTTGTTTTATTGATGGTTTTCTAAGGCAACCTAGTGAATTGGAAAATATATTTGCAAATAATACATCTGATAAGGGGTTAATATTCAAAATACATAAAGAACTTATACAACTGAATGCCAAAACAAACAATGAACAATTTGATTAAAAAAGGGACAGATATCCTAAATAGACATTTCTCTAATGAAGACATCCAGATGGCCAACGGACACATGAAAAGACGCTCAACATCACCAATCATCAGTAAAATGCAAATCAAACCCTCAATGAGATATCAACTTATACCAGTCAGAACAGACAGTATTAAAAAGACAAGAAATAACAAGTATCAACAAGGATGTTGAGTAAAGGAACCCTCATGCACTGTTGGCAGGATTGTAGATTGGTGTCATATGGAGGTTTTTCAAAAAATTAAAACTAGAAATACCATCTAATCCAATAATTCACTACTGGGTATTTACCCAAAGAAAATGAAACTACTAATTCATAAGATATATGCACCCCTATGTTTATTGGCAGCAATTTTTACAATAGCCAAGATATGGAAGCAATCCAAGTATCCATCAATAGATGAATGGATAAAGAAGTTGTGGTACATATGATGGAATATCACTCAGCTATAAAAAAAAAGAATGTTATCTTGCCATTTGCAACAACACAGATGAACCTAGAAGGTATTAGGCTAAGTGAAATAAGTCAGAAAAAAGAAAACTACCCTATTATTTCACTAATATGTGGAGTCTAAAAAAACGAAAAAACAAACAAAAAACTGAACTCTTAAGTACAGAGAAAAAACTGGTGGTTCCCAGAAGGGCAGTGGGGGTGGGGGTGCAAAATAGATAAAGGGGATGAAGAAGTACAAACTTCCAATTAGAAAACAAATAAGTCATGGAGATGAAAAGTACACAGTAGGGAATATAGTCAGTAATGTTGTAATAACTTTGTATGGTGACAGATGGTAACTATACTTATTGTGGTGATCACTGAGTAATGTATAGAATTGTTGAATCACTATATTGTACACTTGAAACTAATACAGTGTTTTATGTTAATTATACTTTAATCTTAAAACAGAGAGAATCTTGAGAGGCTAAGAGATTTCATTTGTTCGACTACAACTTTTGAAGCAAGTATTTAATTCTGATCAAATTCATTAGCATAACCTACATTCATTTGTAGTCCAATTCACCATTTTTAGGAAGTAAAAATCACGTGTGGAGAAAGTTCCCAAATGAGCATAGTGTCCAAACCTTCAATGAAATTTAGTGTGTGGCAGACGCTGCAGATAGAAAGAACCATAGTTACTTTGATACTAATTCAGCAAGCTACAGGCATTGTCTTAGGTTGTTTGGACTTAATCAGTGATTATTTTGTATATGAGTCCTTCTCACTTCCCATGACGTAAAGTTTTTGGAAATTTTATGTGTTATAAAACCAGCCGGTCTACAAAATCTTAGTTCTCATAGCCCTTTTGACTTTTTTCCTCATCAGATCTGAAATCTGGAACTGTTCCCACAGCAATTCACTCTATTTGCCTTTTTAATTCCTCGGTGCTTCTCCTTCTTCTCATTAATTGGATTAATTAATTGGATTCAACAAATATTTATTGACTCCCTCTGTTGCACCAGGATAACCATCAGTCATTACTCTCACAGAATGGTTTTGGGAAAGGCAATCCACCATGGGCTGTGGGCATCTCTGCAAGTTCTTGCTGGGTGTGTCAAGAATGCCAACCCATTTTCTCCTTGCTTGGCCTGTTCATCAGGTTTGTATTTGCAGCAACCTTGAGAAATGAGGTCATAGAACAGTTGTGCTATAAAAGCAGTGGCTTCCTCAAGATCAGTGTTCCTTGACTGCAACACAAACCCACCGGCATCCACCTGGACTGCTCAGTATCACTCTTTTGGGACTTAGAGGACATAAGAAACTGATGTCTACATGATGCTCATGCTTGCTGTGCTCTTGAATAATACAGTCCTCTGTCTTTGACTCAAGAGGCTAGTCTCATGTCTTTTGCCAGCATCCATGAAACAGCAGGTCAAGTTACTAACTGTAAGGAGAGTAAAAGTGGTTGAGCATCCAACTTCAGCTCAGGTCATGATCTCACCGCTTGTGGGTTCGAGGCCCACATCGGGCTTTGTGCTGACAGCTCAGAGCCTGGAGCCTGCTTTGGATTCTGTGTCTTCCCCTCTCTCTGTCCCTCCCTGTTCATGCTCTGTCTCTCTCTGTTTCTCAATAAATAAATGTTACAAAAAATTTTTTAAAAGAGAGCGTAAAATAAAATCTTAGACCCTGAAACTTAAATCTTAATTTCCAAGAATTTAATTATCCCTAGAAAAGGCCCTTATTGAGTGAAATTTTATGTAATACTCTAAAAATCTGCTTCAACTGAAATAGGTAAAAATGTCAACTATATTTGATGTAAACTTGTTTTTATACATCCTATATTCTCCCAGGTTTGTAGCCTATATATTATAAATTCTATGTTTTTCTCAGTTCTTAAAAATTAAGGTTTGTGGGGTGCCTGGGTGGCTCAGTAGGTTAAGCATCTGACTCTTGATTAGGGCTCAGGTCATGACCTCACAGTTTGTGAGTTTAAGCCCTGCATTGAGCTCTGTGCTGACAGTGAGGAGCCTGCTTATGATTCTCTCTCTCCCCTTCTCTGTCCCTCCCCCACTCACTTTCTCTCTCTCTCTCCCAAAATAAATAAGTAAACTTAAAAAAAAAATTAAGGTTTATGGTACTTTTCTTCCAACAATGCCAATTAACCAAATTTTCAAGGTTTTATGCTATGTGTCAGGCTCTAGGGGATCCAAAGATGAATAAGACACAGTCCCAGCACTCTTAGGCCCCAGGGTTTAATAGAGATGACAAACACAAATATGTATCTCAAACACAAGACTGGAAAGGGATCATTTATAGCTGAATTCCAAGCAAAGAATGGATGAAGAGTGGGGAAGTGGAGATTCAGTTAAGTTATTCCTTGTTAAGAAGGACAAATATGAACTACACACTGAAGGATGGGTAGGACTCCCACAAGTGGAGAAAATGGAGAGGCAGTGTCTGAGGAACAAGAAAAGTAGTACAAAGAGATACACTTCAGACAGATGGGGTGGGATGGGGATACCGCAAGAGTGAAGGCAGATCATGATTAAAGTTAGCAGGGAGTCCAGGGTGCATGGAGCACCACTGAGAGATGATGAGTTCAGGCCAGTCCTGTTTTAAGTGTCCATGGAATCTTGTAGAAAAACGAAGCTCACTACAAGAGGGTGGGAAGTGTGAGTCAGACTCAGGAGGAGATTAGGAGTGGAGAGGAATTTAGGGATCATCCACATGGGGGGCAATAATAGAAGCTACTGTACCAGATTAAAGGAGGCAAAGGTAAAATATGAAGACTGGACTTCTACAAAATGCCTCTATCCAGGTGCCAAATAGTGAAATAATGGCCTCCAGAGAAACAGCTAGAACTGTGAGAACCAGAAACAGTGGAAAAATGATACTGAACAACGAATTCCACAGGAAGCCCCAGAGTAACTACTGGAAAGAGGCAACTAGATCAGGTGATTGGAAAGTTCTTGTTAATCTTGTAAATAGACATTTACATGATCAGAAGAGGGCAGATCGGAAGTAGATGGATGAGTGTTAATCAAGGAAGTGAAAGGGATAAATATAGACTACTATTTTGAGAAGCACTGCCTTTAAGGGAAGGAGAAAGATCGAATGCAGTCTCAGGGGAAATGAATGCTTCATAAGAATCATTAGATTTGAACATGTGTGTAGGCTAAGGAGATCTGAGAAGGCAAAGAAAAAACAAAGAAAGCAAAGCAAAGGGGAAAGAAAAAGATAAAAGAGGAAGAATATGAGAAAAATCACAAAAGAGGTTTAAGAAGTCAGGAGTAGGCTTAATCCAAGGTAGAACATTGTTTCTCTGAGGCAGAAGGGAAGGAGAAAATAATGGCTAATGATTGAGAGAAAAATCTGAGAGTTCACTACGGATAACCCAGTATCCTAAGTCAAACAGATGGAAATCTGGGAGGTAGGGTGGCAGGAGTGAATTCAGCTTGAGAAGGGGGATCCTGGAATGGAACAGGGGCTGTAGAGAATTGGAAAGACAATTAAGTAAGGATAAATAAAAGAATCAGTGGGGGTTCAGCTATGGTTCATCAGTAATGGATCCCATCAGTCAGCTGAGGGGTTATCTCATGTCTACTCTGGAGAGTTGAAGTCAATCTACATCTGGAAAGTGTATACAACGGAGGGCAAAAGAACATAACAATAGTCTAAAGTGCCTGTGGGCCACGGGGTCCAGACAGAGAGAGGCTGGAGAACGCAGAAGTGGGCTCATAGTCTGGGCAAACAGAATCGGGGATGTTGGAGATGCTGGCATGAATGAACAAAAGAGAGGAGGTAGGGAATTATATTTACACAAGTGTTTTTCAGGTTTGGGACCTGGGATTTTGAGTGGATCAAGTGAGGACAGATTCTCAGTTGCAGCTGGGGCCAGCCTGATGACTGACATGGTTGTGTCATCAACTCAGGCAGTCAGAGAAGTCTTGGGATATTTTACAGCACTTCAAATTGGCAGTGTTTTATTGCTGTATGTCAATTACCCAAATGTTCTTTTGCAATGCTATTTTCATTACTATGTAAATTTCCCTTATCCATTTTATTTATTGTTAAAAGAAACACATATGTAAATAGGTATTAAGTACTTCAGATGAGATGTTCTTAAGTCCTATTTTCAATTTTATTTAATTTCCAATTTGGGAAATGAACCTAAACTAGTTTATTTGGGGCCCTATGGTAGACTGCTTTTCACTTTTTTCTCAATTGTAACTATGAATTAATTTGTAGTTTTGTTTTAATGCCTATCTTCCCCAATAGGAGAGGGCATGTGTCTGTTCTGTTCCCTTCTACAGCCTGGAATATTTAGGACATATGATAATTCCTAGAATATATGATGTACTCAAAAAATACTCGTTTTCATGAATTGCTTGTAAAAGGAGATATCTAATAAATCTGGGCATCCTCTTTGAGTTGCTTAATCCTATGCTTTGCTTACTATATATTTGATAAATTGGAAATATTTCTTTTTATTTCACGAATATCTATAATGTTCAAAGGAAATAGGATTCCTTTTGTTGTCTCTATACACTATTAAAATCTCTGCCTACACTCTTTAACAAGAAATAACATGCTTATTCTTAATTCATCTTCTATTTTTTTCCCTTCAGACTGATGTAAAATTTTCAGAATACTTCTTAGTGTTACTTTTTGCATTATAAGGACATCATCAGAAGTTCTGAAAACTTTGTGATAATGTTTATATCATAGTGTCTGTCTCAGAAAATGAGCTAGTTAATGAGTTGTCAGCCTCAACAAATGTTTATGTCATTTACAGGATGATCTTAACTGCCTTTCTGCAATTTAAAGGTCTTCATTCTTTTGAGTGCCTCACTGCCACCCTCTTCTGGTCACATATAACAGCACAGGCATAAAAGATTCCACTTTTTAAACTAGACGGGTATCTTTACTCATTGATGAAAACAAATGTGGCTCTACAGAACAAAAGAGAGCCAAATAAATTATAAGACTTAGAAATGACCTAATAAAATGGAAAACTTTTGTGAAACATGAAAATAGTGATGTATATTTATTTATCTACCAATAACCATTTTTGGTCCCCATTTCAGAAAAAAATCCATTATTCCTTTTGAATTTTATTATAGAAAAAAATTCACTAACCCATTGTCTCAAAATCTATGATGTTTAAATATAACAGCAATAAAAGTTTCCCTTTTACTCTCTATGTAGAAAGAGTTTGCTAACAGAATTGATAGTGTATATAGCATTGCAGGCCATGTGTAAACTGGGAGGGAAAAATCTACTAAAGTATTAAATGTATTTTAGAATGACTAAATATATGAAAGAAATACTGGTAACTCAAAGAGCATTCATTATCTATTTATGAAGTACTGAATGAGTCCTTCACTTGCAAATAATGCAGTGGTTCTGAACATACACATGACCTGAAGCCTTTATGCTGTTCTCTTGACTCTTACCTTATTCGCACTACACATCCTATATTCAATGAAGTCTGCCATCTTCTCCTTGCAACTATGGTCTCTGCTCTCACAATCTCTTCTGCTGTTGTCTGTCCCAGGTCCTCTCCATCTCTAGTTGGGACTATTAGCCTCCAAACTGGTTTTCCTGCCACCTGTTTCTATCCACATCCCCATACTCTATACTTCACACACTACAGATAGCCTCTTAAAAGCAGAATCAACCTTGTCACTCTCCTCCTTAAAAACGTCTGTGGAGGACCACTTGTGTGGCTCAGTTAGTTGAGCATCTGACTCTTGGCTCAGGTCATGATCCCAGGGTCCTGGGATTGAATCCTGAATTGGGCTCTGCACTGAATGTGGAGCCTGCTTGGGATTTTCTCTCTGTCTGCTTCTCTCCCCAGCTTGTGCTCTCTTTCTCTAAAAACAAAACAAAATAAAAAAAACAAAACAAAACAAAAAAACAACACATCTGCTGGCTTGCTGTTGCCTATAGGATGAAGTCCAAGCACCTGAACTTGGGCATGGAGAATCCAGTGTGTGGTACTCAGCATACCTGCAATGCAGCACAGCTTCTGTCCCTGTGCACTTGTCCTTAGTACCCTGCAATAGTGTCCTCCAGCACTCTGTTTTGTCCTCTGTGGCAGAGGTTGGCACAAGGCTCTATCATGTAACAGTTACTTGACTGTCTCCCAAGAGTCTGACTCCTGAGGGTGGGCAGAGCCTCACTCATTCTCTTTCAAATCGCCCGCACACAGCTGATACCAGCCGTGTGACCAGCGCACAGTAGAAGTTCGACTCAGGTTTATCAAGAGATGAATGAGGGAATGCTGCTCTCCCATTTTTATCTAATGAAATTCTCAGTTTTCAAGTTTTAAATTATAATGCTATTTCTCTAAAGCCTTTTTTGACTCTTTTCTGGCAGAATTAATACCTACCTATAACAGTTTTTTGTTCAGATATGTACTTCTGTCTCTTGTGCTCTGTCATTAGTGCCAAAAGGCAACTAGGGGGAATGAAAAGGGCATGAGCTTTGGAAGCAGACAACCCTGAGCTGTATCCCAGCCCTGCTACTCACTCTCTGTGTCACCTCAAACAGGTAGCTTCAGCCTTTCTTAAATGAATGGTTTTCACCCTCATCTATAAATGGGTCTAACACCATTTCCCCATAAGATGAATGCAAACACTAAAAAAGAAAGTGAAAATTCATCACACATCCTACATTTTCACTAAATTTTAGTATTTGTTCCATTTCCCTGAGGGTGAAGATCATATCTAATTTATATCTAGGTTCCCAGGGTGGTCAAAACTACAGACACTCAGCAATGTTTACTGAGCAAATAAATGAATTCCAGAGTTAGAGCTGGTCAAAAATAATATAAGAATTACAATCTTGAATCAGATTTGTCTCATTTTCATGATTATAATATCTAAAGTATATTCTAGTCACATAGTTTGAGGCATAAATATTTTCTAATCTGTCAGTTATATGTCCATTTGTACATTTTTCTTTAGGTAGTTATTGTGAAATGTTTATGAAATGTTTAAATAAAAAGAACTAATGTCTATTTTTTTTTTAATATTTTTTTATTTATTTATAGGAGAGAGAGAGACAGCGTGAGCAGGGGAGGGTCAGAGAGAGAGGGAGTCACAGACTGAAACAGGCTCCAGGCTCCGAGCTGGCAGTCAGCACAGAGCCCGACGCGGGGCTCGAACCCGCGAACCGCGAGATCATGACCTAAGCGAAAGTCGGACGCCCAACTGACTAAGCCACCCAGGCGCCCCACTAATGTCTATTTTTTAACAACATAATGTTAAGGAAGAAAAACAGAATATAACATTATTCACACAGTGTGATAGCTACTACGTTTTTAAAAAGTCAGTGAAGATCAATGATGTTTTTTCTAGAAATAGAAAAAAACCCACCCTAAAATTCATTTAAAATCTCAAAAAAACCAAATAGCTGAAGCAACCTTGAATAAGAAGAACAAAGCTGGAGGTCTTGTACTTACTGACCTTACTGATTCTAAAACTTACTACAGAGCTACACTAATCAAAACAGTGTAATATTGGCATAAAGACAGACATACACACCAATGAAATAGAGAGCCCAGAAATAAATCTTCACATCCAAGGTTTTTTTTTTTTAAATTTTTTAAATGTTTTATTTATTTCTAGGAGAGAGAGAGACAGCGTGAGCAGGGGAGGGTCAGAGACAGAGGGAGATACAGACTCTGAAACAGGCTCCAGGCTCTGAGCTGGCAGTCAGCACAAAGCCCGACGCAGGGCTTGAACCCACGAACCGTGAGATCATGACCTAAGCGAAAGTCGGATGCTTAACTGACTAAGCCATCCAGGCGCCCCACATCCAATGGTTTTTGATAAGGGTGCCAAGACCATTCAATGGGGAAAGGACAACCTTTTCAATAAATGGCATTGGGAAAACTGGAAGTCCACGTGCAAAAGAATTAAGTTGGACCTTTACCTTATACCAAAACCAAAATCAAACTAAAAAACATAAAGCCTAAAATGGAATAAAATAAAGCCTAAAACTATAAATGTCTTAGACGAAAACATGAGAAAATCTTTATGATACTGAACTTTGCAGTGATTTCTTTGGTATTATATCAAAAGCACATATAACAAACAAACAAACAAAAACAAATAAATTGGACTACATAAAATTTTAAAATTCCTGGTCATCAAAGATCATATTAAACAGAGTGAAAAGGGAGTCCCTGGAATGAGAAAAATATGTGGAAATCCACATCTGATAAGGAATTAATATCCAGAACATGTAAAGAACTCCTACAGCTCAACAATAAAAATACAAACAACCTAATCTTAAAAATAGCATAGGACTTGAATTTACATTTTTCAAAAGAAGAAATACAAAGGGTCAATAACCACATGAAAATATGCTCAACATCACTAATAATTAGGGAAAGCAAACAAAAATCACAATGAGATACCACTTCACACCCATTAGGATGGTTACTATGGAAAAAAAAGGAAAAAAGAATAGAGTATTGGCCAGAACGTGAAGAAATTATAATTGTAGCACACTGTTGGTGGGAATATAAAATGGTACAGCTGCTATGGAAGAAGATATTATGGTATTTTCTCAAAAAATAAAAATAGAATTATCATATGATCCAGAAATTCCACTTCTGAGTACATATCCAAAATAATGGTAAGCAGGGTCTTGAAGAGTTATTTGTGGGGACACCTGGGTGGCTCAGTCAGTTAAGCATCTGACTTCAGCTCAGGTCATGATCTCATGGCTGGTGGGTTCGAGCCCCACATCAGGCTCTGTGCTGACAGCTGAGAGCCTGAAGCCTGCTTTGGATTCTGTATCTCCCGTCCGCCCCCACCCCCCGCCTCTTCCCCACTCATACTCTGTCTCTTAAAATAAATATTTTTTAAAAAGAGTTATTTGTATACCATGTTCATAACAGCACTATTTACAGTAGCTAAAAGGTGGAAGCAACTTATGTGTCCATCAAGAGATAAACAAATGTGGTATATACATATATTTCCTTAAAAAGGAAATTTTGACAAATGCTCTAACACAGGTAAATTTTGGGGATATTATACAAAAGGAAATAAGCCTGTCACAAAAAGAACAAAATTGCATGATTCTACTTAAATAAGGTGGCTCGAGTAGTCAAATGTATAAGAGACAGAAAGTAGAATGGTGGTTGCCAAGGGGTTCGGGGGAGAGGGGAATGAGAAGTTATTGTTTAATGGTACAGAGTTTCAGTTTTGCAAGATGAAAAGCGTTCTGTGGATAAAATGGTAGCACAAGAATGTGAATGTAATTTAATACCACTATATTGTACACTTAAAATGATTATGATGGCACATTTTATGTGTATTTTACCACAATTTTTAAGAATGTCTGCAAAAATAGAAGGAAATACACCAAAATATTTAGCATCTGTCGCTTTCAGTAATACTTTTTGACTATATTCCCCTTCTTTCCATGATTTCTAAAATGACTATGCATAGTTCTATAATTAGGAGAAAATAATTAATTCAAAACTTCATGTGAAAACTTACCCAAAATTGGTGCTCATAGATTTTGATCCATTCCTAATTTAGAACTTTCTACATTAAAAATATATTAAACACAGAGGACTTTATTATAATAAGATAATGGATAGAATAAGGAATAATCTCTAATCCTTATTTTCTTCATTATGTTATAGGCATTGCTGTATGACTGCTACTTGAAACAACCCAGGTAGGAGAAGAGAGGAAACTCAGGTTCTGAGTCCCAAATGAGACTAGAGAAGTTACAGTTGATCATCACTGTCCATCACGTTAGAAACACATGGAGGGGCACCTGGGTGGCTCAGCTGGTTAAGCGTCTGACTTTGGCTTAGTTCATGATCTCATGGTTCATGAGTTCAAGCCCCACATGGGGCTGTCTGCTCTCAATGCAGAGCCTGTTTTGGATCTTCTGTTCCCTTCTCTCTCTCTGCTGTTTCCCCTCTTGCTCTCTCTCTCTCTCTCTCTCTCTCTCTCTCAAAGCTAAATAAACATTAAACATAAATGAATAGGGACACATGGGTGGCTCAGTTGGTTGAGCACCCAACTTTGGCTCAGATCATGATCTCACAGTTCATGAGTTTGAGCCCCGCATCAGGTTTGCTGCTGTCGGTACAGAGCCTGCTTCAATCCTCTGTCCCCTCTCCTGCTTGCACTCTCTCAAAATTAAACAAATATTAAAAAATAATAAAATAAAATAAAATAAATAGACATTTAAAAATAAAAAGAAACACATGAAGGAAAAATGTCAATCAAGGAAGACCAGAATCTGTCCAAAGTGGTTAACAGGGGACAAACATCTCTCCCCATCTCTTTAAACAGGGGTAGGGGTTTCAAATATCTTTAGACTTTTTAGAAACTTTACTAACAGAGATCTAAATTATCAGGGTTAGAACTATCTGACAGTTTTGTTATGCAGAAAATAAAGAGACTTTGCTGAAAAAACCTTTCTGAATGATCTCTTGTCTCAAAGTTCTAAACTTCCACTCAGTTACTTTAAAAAAAAGTCTACTACTTTTGGGGATTGCCAGAGAGAGGAAGTCCTCCCTGTTATTTATGTAAATATTTTGCTAAAAGAGTTTATGATAATAGTTACTACTTGTTCATATGCTAGAAATAGTGTATTACACTTCATAGTGTTTTACATTTTCAACCACCTTGAAAAATCTTTCAAGGGGCAGCTTGTGCTCTTAAGCCTCTGAACCACTGGTTCTAAATGAGGAGACCTCTGGCCATTTTCAGACCTTGTTTTTGCCTTCCTTGTTTAATCTGCATATCCCTTACCCTGTCTTTGAATCTTACATCATAGTCCACTGCCCATCATTGTTAACATCAACTGCCAGCACCTAGGGCATTCTAGTTCCCACGTCATCATTACTCCAAATGACCCCTATTCTTGTAGATTTCAATAATTATGTAGTGATCAGGGACTCTTGGTTTCTTGAAATCCTTCTTGCCAAGATTTTGTCCTTTACCCAACCTCAGGCATTCACTTTCAAGGCAACTCTTTCATACTTTCAAATTGCATCTCACTTTCTGTCCCAATACCATCCATCTTGTCCTCTTTTATTCTCCCAAATCCAACAATTCTAAAATCCCACTGGTACCTAGAATCCATTGATCTATCACCTTTCCATGGACCCACACTCACCTTGAGGTCCTCTCTCCTCCCCCTACCCAGTTTAATTCTCATGGTCAATCATGATCATCATCACCACATGCATACACCTTTGACTCCCTTGTTTTTAATATGTTCATGTCAAAATCACAACTCTAGTTAAATCCAAATTTTCTCCCAGCTGAACAATGCTGGGGGAAAAATAACCCTGCCCCCCGATTTCCCTTTAAATTTCTGACTCTAAAAAACTCAGTGATGCCATTAATGCTGCCAGACAATCACACTGTGATTCTCAGGTCCATCCACCTTGCACTCTGTTAGGGGCCAACTTCACTTTCTCTCCTCCCTCCTCTATCCTCATTTTCAGCAATCAGAAAAGGACTTCTATAGCCTCCCCTTCACCTCTACCAATCAAACAGTGGCTAACAGCCCATATTCTGCCCCACCATTTGCTTTCAGAGACGAATCACCCATTCTCTTATCTGGAAGCAATTACTCTATTCGAACAATAATTGCACCTTTCTCCTTACTCAAACTCAGTGCTGCATTTTTCTCTTCTGTCTCTGAGTTTTTGCTCTCCATTGATTCATTCCTATCAGCTTACAAACACGCCATTATTTCTCCCATCTTAGAAGAAAAGTCTCTTGACTTCACTTTCATCAATAGCTATTGCCATTTGCAGCAAAATTCCTAGTAAGAATTGCTCCTACTCAAGCTTTCAACCTGTCTCTTCCCATTCTCTCTTAAATGCACTTCAATTAGACTTCTGCTCCATCACTCCACTTGAAACTGCCCTTGTCAAAGTCACTGGTGAGCTCCACTGTGCTACATCCAATGGTCAATTCTCATTCCTCTTCTTTTTAATCTACCAAACCATGTGGCAGGTAGCATGTGACACACACCTTCCCTTCTCTATTGCCATCCAGGATACCACACACTCTTGGTTTTCCTCCTACTTCACTGATCTCTCCTTTTCAGGCTTTTTGGCTGGTTCATCTTTTTTCTAGATCCCTTAATGTTGAAATGTGCAAAGGTTCAGTCTCTGGACCTCCTCCCTTCTCCGTCTAAGTCCACTCCTTGGCTTAGGGCGCCTGGGTGGCTCAGTCAATTAAATGTCAAACTCTCAGTTTTGGCTCAGTTCATGATCTCACAGTTGAGCAGTGTAGAGCCTGCTTAAGATTTTCTCCCTCCCTCTCTCTGTGTTCCTTCCCTGCTTGCATGTTCTCTCTTTCTCTCATCAATCAATCAATCAATCAATCAATTAACCCACTTTTTGGTGATCTCATTCAGCTCAGAGTTTTAAATATCAATCATCAACTTTGTATCTCCAGTCCAAACTTCTGTCTTGAAATTTTCCAATGGATACTTTCAACTGTTTACTGGGTATCTGACTTGTATGTCTGGTAAGCTTCACATTCTCAACTTGTCTACTTTGAACTCCAAATCTGCCTCAGCCAATGATTCAGCTAATGACCTATCCAAGAAAGTGAAATGAAAGGCCAGCTCTTAGATGACCTGTGCAGTCAAAAGATGCTGAATGGGAGCAGATAGAGCTATTTGAAGGGAAAACTTACCCAGGGGAAAACCCTGGTTCCCTTGTGTCCATTCAAACTTTCACTTTGTTCATATGCAGCTGTGGTCTAAAAAGCTTTTCCTTGACAACTGTGACTTGGGGAATAACTGTGTTGAGATACTGTGACTTCTGAGATCTATGTTGCATAATAAGTAGTGCTTTTTCATACATAGTAGTGTCTGGCTTGTAAGTGAGAGGTATTACTAGCCTGCTGGGTGTTTCTGCTGGGTGTTTTCCAGTGCGCTCTATCAAAAAATATTTAAGTCATGAAAAAAAATGTTTTTAATTTTTTAACATTTATTTATTAAAACATTTTTAATGTTTTTATTTTTTTATTTTATTATTTTATTTTTAAAATTTTTTAATGTTTTTTATTTATTTCTAGGGGAGAGAGAGAGAGAGACAGCGTGAGCAGGGGAGGGTCAGAGAGAGAGGGAGTCACAGACTGAAACAGGCTCCAGGCTCTGAGCTGGCAGTCAGCACAGAGCCCGACCCGGGGCTCGAACCCACAAACTGCGAGATCATGACCTAAGCGAAAGTCGGACGCTTAACCGACTAAGCCACCCAGGCGCCCCTTTTTAATGTTTTTATATATTTTTGAGAGAGAGAGAGAAAGATCATGAGTGGGGGAGGGGTAGAAAGAGGGGGAGACACAGAATCTGAAGCAGGTTCTGTGCTGATAGCACAGAGCCCAACCTGGGGCTTGAACTCACAAACTGTGAGCTCATGACCCGAGTTAAAGTTGGACCTTAACCAACTGAGCCACCCAGGTGCCCCATAACATTTATTTATTTTTGAGAGAGAGAGAGAGAGAGACTGACAGAGCATGAGCAGGGGAAGAGGAGAGAGAAAGGAAGGCACAGAATCCGAAGCAGCTCCAAGCTCTAAGCTGTCAGCACAGAACCCGACATGCGGTTCAAACCCATGAACCATAAGATTATGACCTGAGCCAAAGTCAGATGCTTAGCTGACTGAGCCACTCAAGCTCCCTGAGTCATGAAAATCTTGAAGGTTGTACCGTAGTGATTTCTGATGTATTTTTAAATAACTTAGATTTTTGAAACATTTTATTTTATAATGAGAGCAAAATGGTGACATTATTTAAAATTTTGGAGAAAATACAGCAAAACAGAAAAATAGTCCCACTATGAAATAAGGACTATAAACTTCTTCATATCATTATTTCTCTGTATAATTATAATGTTTATATATACATATTGTTATGTATACATATATATTTACAATAAAGTTTTTGAAAGTGTAAGTTTTCAAAATTTAACTAAGTATTCTTTGACTATAATTGAGCAGTCTGATTTTTGCCTCTCAGCTGAGGTGTCTAGATGTAGTCAGAAGTAGTTTAACAAAACACTGTGACACCATAGATAATTTAGTGGCACTTCCTTTCCCTCATGACTTATGGTTAACATAGGGATGCTTTCCATATTTATGGTCTTCTGTTTTTCTTTCAGCCTTGCTTTGGAACTAGACCTTCTTACCACTCTGCTGCCCCTCCACATCCCACCTAACACAAATGACAAATCCCAGTAGTCAACCCTCATCAGTGAATATTAATCTTTATCAAAACTTTTCCTAGGATGGGGTGCCTGGGAGGCTCAGCAGATGGGGTTTTTTTTTTTTAATAGACAGTAAACTCTTTTTTAAAAAAATAACCTAATAGCACAAAAGCAAAAAATTGGCCATGCTATGGACAAGCTGCTTCTCCTCTGCCTCCTTCTCCTCTGCCCTTTCCACGCTCTCTGTCTCAAAATAAGTAAATAAATAAATATTTTTTTAAAAAGGGGGGCGCCTAAGTGGGTCAGTTGGTTAAGTGTCGGACTCTTGGTTTAGTCACAGGTCAGGATCTCAACGTTCATGGTTTGGAGACCTGCATCAGGCTCTGTGCTAACAGCATGAAGCCTGCTTAGGGTTCTCTCTCTTTCCCTCTCTCTCTCAGGCCCTTCTCTGCTCTCTCTAAGTAAATAAATGAACATTTAAAAATGTGAGACTGTTAACCCAGAATATATAGTATTCCTTCTGGGAATCTTTAAGTACATTAAAATGGAGCAACATTCAGGATTTAAAAAAAAAATAACCAAAATACCAAGTCAGAAGAAGCATTTGGCAGGGTCCAAAACCTCTCAAATGTCACAACCTTCTATAGTCTCTAGTTGAGTAGATATCATTATATATGTGCGAAAAAGTAGATGTAATTATTCAAATATTGAATTGATGGATTTATTGTTTTATTTAATTCTGGGGAAAAACTATGTCCTTTGTGAGCTAGGGAGCTTTAAGTAGTGGTAAATCTCATCTAAACAAAAGAAATAGGGCAGAAAAGTAGGAGGAACTCATGAAATTTTATTTATTTATCAAGTCCATATTGGAGACATACAATGTCTCATGCATTGGGCTAGGTACTGGGAATTTGGAAATAAAAGGTACAGTCTTAGTTTTCAAGAGTGATTACTGCAAAAAAAGTTCTGGGAAAGAAGAATGCTCCAAGTCCTAGGAAATGTCGAGTCCACCAGGACAAAGTGGCCACATGCTTTGGTAGAGAGCAGCAATGTCAGTCAAGTCTTCCCAGAGGAATGTGCTTGAGGTGTATCTTTCAGAAAGTAGGCCACCAAAGAAAGGAATGGTCTTTCAGGCAAAGGAAGCAGTAGTGGTGATAAAGAGCCTGGCATAGTTGAGAAAGCATAGGTATTGAGGTATCACTGGAACTTAGATTCATCTAGGGTGTTGATTGGTTAGGGCTGAAAGATGAGGCTGGAGAAGAAGGCAGATGGTGGATCATTAGAGCATATTTAAGTACATGCTCGGAAAACAGGAAGTCTCTGAACTACATGACCCAAAATAACTGTTGAAACATTGCCTGCAGATAGACTAGAGACTTGAGGTGATTAGGATATGGTGTGAGATGTTGAGGGTTTGAACAAAGAATAGACATACGGGTGGTTTCCAAAGATATTTAAGAAATGGAATCAATGTCACTTCAAAACTGATTAGATGCTATTGGTAAATAAGAGGTCTAGGTGAGCCCCAAATGTTTAGCTTAGACAAGTACATGGCTTTTACTGCCAAATATCAATATAAAAAATACTGATAGAGGTGGTAAATGATGAGTCCAGGGTTGAATATTTTAGCTGTGAGATGCCTCTGGGCATTCCAGAACTCTGGAAGAAGAGCCACAGGGCCTTCAGCATAGGATTGTAAACCCGTATAAGTGCAGCAACGGGCATTCACCAATGTGAACGTGCAGCAGGAGTGAGAGGAGGCAGAGAGCAGAGAACGGGGTTAACAAAGGGAAGTAAGTGCAGCCAGAGAGCTAGGAGAAGTGTCAGAAATGCATGGTGATATGGAAACCAAAAAAGAAAATTTGGAGAAGTCAATAGTGTCAACATTGCAAAGAAAGAAAGATCAGAAAATGAGAGAGGTCATTTTATTAAGTGGAAATATACTCAGAGTATGCCCCAAGAAGTCCCATGGAGAGCTACAAAGTGAAGGGCCTTCCCTCATCTACATTAAGAGGCTGGAACCTAGAGCCCAGAATTAACTGGGTAAGGGTGTTTCGTCTGCCTCTCGGCTGCCTGGCAAGCTGTGCCTTTAGAAGCTCCTTCTGGTTCCTGGTGTCCGCCTACCTATCTCTCCTGCCCACTGGAGAAGAGGGGAGGTGCAGGGTGGCAGGGAATCTGAGCTCAAAACGCTTCAAATGTTTCTTATTGAATAACCTGCAACGTTAGGAAACGTGCATCAGACCTGACTGATTAATATCTCAGAAGAGATGCTATTCACTTACATGTTATTAGCCCTCACAGTAACTTGGGCATGATTTAGGGAAGCAAGTTTCTGCGCAGGAATATAGTTATCTCGGAGAATAATGACCCGCAGCATCCAGACTTTAATGAGAGATTAAGTCATTGTGAAGAAATGATCAAGCAAATGGACATGTAATGAAGATCTAAGGATTTTTCTTATAGAAAAGAAAAACAATCATGAGTGGACAAGGCTTCTGTTGAAAATTGTGCAGATTTTTTAGTGCTTATAATGCACTAATGGGGAATGTATCATAGTAACTATATATGCTAGGGTTAAGATTCTAAGCAAAGCTTCCTGGGCAAGCTGATGACACAATATACTTTGGGGTACAATAGGAGTATATGCAAAGATATGGCAAAAATGGATGTAAGTACCATATGTACAGACATAAGTTTGTGAATCCAGGTTATAGGATCCAAAAGAATGAGAAACTAATAAGAAACTATTAGCATAGATATCATGTAAAGTTCCCATTCCTCTTTCCTGACTTTTTTCCTCAAAAAGAAAAAAGACACCTTTCCATTTTTTCAAAATAAAAAAATAAGTTGACTTCAGTAAAAGCCATGGTTGACATTGAAGCAACCAATGCAAGAAAAATCAACTAGTAGTTAAGTGTTTTAATTGGTATTTCCCCCCTCTGTTCCCTGATTCTGTTATGCCTGTTCACTCTAGCACTGAGACTCAATCCTCTTTTCTTTCAAATAGCAAGTTATTTCTATGTCAAATAAAGAAAAGGTAAAATTTATTTTCCAAAGACTGAACAATTATATTTCCTATACAGCAGCATAGTTTATTTAATATATGAGTTTTGTCAAAAAGTAATATAAGTATTGGGGCACATGGGTGGCTCAGTCAGGTAAGTGACCAATTCTTGATTTTGGCTCAGGTCATGATCTCATGATTTGTGGCTTCAAGCCCACATTGGGCTTGAATTCTCTCTTTCCCTCTCTCTGACCCTCCCCAACTTGCTCTCTCTCAGTCTCTCTCTCAAATTAAATAAATAAACTTTAAAAAAATGTGATATATGGGCACCTGGCTCAGTTGGTTCAGTGACTGGCTCTTGACTTCAGCTCAGGTCATGATCTCCCTGTTCTTGAGTTTGAACAATGCATTGGGCTCTGTGCTGACAGCATGGACCCTGGTTGGGATTCTGTCTCCTTCTCCCTCTCTCTGCCCCTTTTTGCTCTCTCTCTGTCTCTTGTTCAAAATAACTAAACTTTTAAAAAGCAATACAAATATGTTATATAGTAATATAAAAAGTCAATATAAAATATATTATATATACAAAAATAAAGGAAAAGGAACTATTAATCTACCACCATAAGACAATAACCAGTTTTAGAATATTTGTGAATTTATATCTATATCATTTGATGTATGTATTACATAGTTGTAAGTACAATAGTTTTCACTCAGCATTTTCTATGCTAGTACTATTCTTCATCTTGTTTTACCGATATACAGTAGTCCCCCCCTCGATCCTTGGGGGATACATTCCAAGACCATGAATGCCTGATACCATATTGAACCCTATATCTACCATATTATTTTCCTATACATACATACATAAAGTTTCATTTATAAATTAGGCACAGGAAGAGATTAACAACAATAATAAAGTAAAACAGTTACTTTATGTGGCTGTTTTGGTCTCTCTCTGAAAATATCTTATTATATAGGCATACTGTGAAGATATTTCGGGTTCAGTTCCAGATCACCGCAATACAGCAACTATTGCAATAAATGGAGTCAAATGAACTTTTTGGTTTCCTAGTGCATATAAAAATTATGTTTATATGCTAGTCTATTAAGTGTGCAATAGCATTATGCCTAAAAAATGTACATACCTTAATGAAACAATACTTTATTGCTAGAAAATGCTAACTGCCATCTGAGCTAACCGTCACTGATCACAGATCACCATAACAAACATAACAATAATGACAAAGTTTGAAACTTTTAAGAGAATTACCAAAATGTGATACAGAGAAAATTGTGAGGAAATGCTTTTGAAAAAATAGCACTGACAGACTTGCTCAACCCAGGGTTGCCACAAATTTCCAGTTTATAAAAAAACTCAGTATTTGCAAAGCACAATAAAGCAAAGCACAATAAAATGAGATATGCCTGTACTCACTGTTCTTCTTGTGATTATGTGAGACAATAAAATGTCTACGTGATGAGATGAAGTGAGGTGAATGACCCAGGCATGTGACGAAGAAGGAAGATCATCTGCTTCCGGCAGTGGTTGACTGCAGGTAACTCAGACTGTGGAAAGCAAAATCGTGGATAATGGAGGGACTATTGTACTCTATTTTGCTTAACCTGTCCCTTTTGTTAGAATGCTTGTAATTCTTTGTTATCATAAATACCTTTATGATAAACATCTTTGTAAATTTTCTCCATATTTAGAATTACATCCTCCCTAGAATGGATTCCCCCCAAGAAATGAACAATATGACCATTTTTCATGGCCATTGGCACACTACATGATACATCAATGGCCTTTGACCTAGGTGATATTTATGTCTCCTCCCCCTCTCTCACACTTCAATGCACAGCACTCCTCCCCACCCTTGAATGATATCGGTGTCTATCTTCTACATTCCTTCAATGTTATGACAATTCATGAGGACTGTAGGTCTGGTGAAAGTTTGCTAAGGCATTTTTTATCGAATATTTTGTACATCTATAATTAAAAATGTTTAACAGATTGTATTACTAATTGAGCAGTGTAACCAAGGACAAGTGAGGTTCACATTTCTGCAGCGGTTCAGAAAATATCCACTTAGCAAACACATTAGTTCAATATTTCCAAAACTTTAGCCACCTTCACAATTTTTACCATATCTGCTACTACCTATAAGAGTATTTATTTACTTGTTTTTTTTTTTTTTTTTTTTTTTATTTACTTGTTTTCTTAAAATCAGTAGTAAACAGTTCACTTTCTTTTTACTTAGCATCCTCTTGAGCAATAATATCTATGAAGTCATAAATTTTATGAGCTAATTATGTTTTTGATTCACATTAAACTAAGCATGTAACTCAAATTTTCAAAGACAGATGCTATCTAAAATCAGTAGTTTGTACACCATACTTTGAAAAAAAACTGTATTACTATATAACTAATGTTAAAGCTAAAATCATGTTTTCCTCTTCTTTAGACATAGGAGAACAATAGCACCAGATAATATTCTTTCTTTTAAATTAGTCTATCTCAGAGAACTCTATAGACAGAGCAAATTACAACATCAGTGTCAAAAATAGATGTCACTGTCAATAACAAGAAACAAAGACTCTACCATATAGAGAGCCAACAAATAACAATAACAAAAATACGGAATGAGTTTACATCAAAGGTTGAATGCACATTCCTATTAAAGTTCTTCAAACCATAGATGCTTAACATTTCAAGAAAACACGGGTGCCTGGGTGGTTCAGTCTGTTAAACGGCCTACTTCGGCTCAGGTCATGATCTCGCAGTTGGTGAGTTTGGGTCCAACATCAAGTCCAGCATCTGCACTGAGAGCACAGAGCCTACTTGGATCCTCTGTCCCCCTCTCTGTCTGTACGTCTCCAATGTGTGCACACACGTGCACTCTCTTTCTCTCTCAAAAATAAATATTTAAAACATGTTCAGGAAAGCATTGTCAATGAGCATTTTATGCTAAAAAGCCATCATCATTTGAAATAGATTAAGGGACAGTAAAAGTAGTATGTGTATTGTGTTCAGGGAAAGGGGTCACTGAACTTCTCTTGGAATGGGAGGAACCATGGAGTTTCAGAAATAGTTTGAAATGGATATGTACATTCTTACGGAAAATTCCAGGTTCTAAACTCAAACTTGGATCACATAGGACATAAGGGGAATTGTTACAGCTTAATATGTCAAGTGTGCTCATTACACAGTATTATGTTATGTGAGATTTTATAACATTCATCATGATTTACATAAGGCTTTAATATATATGTATGTATATATATATATATAAATTTAAAACTTATATATATATGTTTAAAGTAATTATTGGCTCTTTACTTGAAAGTAGCCTTACTTAAACTTAAGTTTATTTATATATTAAGTCCTTACTTAAACTTAGATATATAATTAAACATATATATGTTTATATATAATATATTTATATATATATACAATATATATTATATACATACAAAAGTTTAAAGTAATTACTGGCTCCTTACTTGAAAGAAATCTGTTCAAAGCCCTTTCCCTTGCCAAGTTTACAGACAAAACTCACAGGTGTTTATACTTGGTGCTAACTCTTTGTTTTTCCAGATTACGGTACCTTGAATTCTCAGAAAATAGACCTCAACTACAAAACATATTCTTCTCTAGCCTGACCACAACTCACACCCCAGATGAGCCCTGGACAGAGAAACCTATCACCTCCTGCTCTAACTGGCCAAGACTTGTCCCCCTCCCCATAACCCCCCCCCCCGCACCTGCAGTTGTCTTGGGCTTAGCTGCAACCCACTCACAACCTTCAAAACCCTATAAAAGGCCTAGCCTAACAGAAACTTGGCCAACATCTCTCTTGATGTTAGGCCCTTCTCTTCCTTTGGAGAATGAATACACTCTGTCCTGCTTGATGCTCTACCCTTTGTGCAAGTCTTTACCATCCCTGTCACCGGCACCCTAACATTACTCATGCCAGTGGAGGATATTATAAAATTCTGGTGTCTTGTTGGGAAAGAACTTGAAGGACTGATTCAACTCAGATTCAAAAGATACTTAAAGTGGAGAGTGAATTATTGACAGAACAATTTTAAGTATTTTGTTTCTCTTGAGACTGCAGGTTGACAGAGTTCAGAAGGAGGAGGTGGAAAGAGAGAAGTAAATTATTTTAGTCAGTGGATATAAAGACCGACTTGGCATTTGTTTAGGTCTGGTGTGCCTCTCAGGTGGCAAGTTACCATACACATACTCCTATCCAAAATCGTGCTCTCTGTACAGATATGTAATCTGCTGACACACCATCGAGACAGGGGCACATGGCTCTGTGGTGCAATCATACTAATGGTCTATATAGTTCAATTGTATTTGAGGTCAAGGAGGAAAGAGGAGAAACAAAAGAATGTGAAGACTATGCTGAAAGCATCATATATAGGCTTGAACAGCAACAGTGATTATGTATAAAGAATTTAAAATGTTCTTAACAATGAGGTATCAACAAACCAAAAGCAGATATTGTTTCTCATAAGAGTACTAGCTGCACTAAGTAAAAAGAAAAGAAAAGGCAGAGGGAGATAGCAAATATTAAAGGTGCCATTATGTTGTGACATAAATACCCTACTTTCTGACCCTGACTCTGCACTCTCATCCACCTAGAAGTCCCAAACTATTCTTTAAGTTTATTTATTTATTTGAAAGAGAGAGAGAGAACACCTGCACATGAATGTGAAAATGGGGGAAGGGAAGAGAGAGAGAGGATCCCAAACAGGCTCCACACCATCAGCGCAGAGCCCAATTTGCAGTCTGAACCCATGTGAGATCATAACCTGAGCCCAAGTCAGATGCTTAACTAACTGAGCCACCCAGATGTCCCAGATTCAAACTATTCTAAAGGTCAAAATTTGTGGCTTTCCAAAGTAGTCTAGAGCCCTAATTTCAAAGGATAAAATTTGTCAATGAAAGAATTCTTGAATAAAACATAAAGGAATTTAATTTTAACATTTATTTATTTATTTATTTATTTATTTATTTATTTATTTATTTTTAGAAAGAGAGAGAATGGGGGAGGGTCAGAGAGGGAGACAGAGGATCTGAAGCAGGGCTCAAACCCATGAACCATGAGATAATGACCTGAGCAGAGATCAAGAGTTGACCACTTGGGGTGCCTGGGTGGCTCAGTTGCTTAAGCGTCCAGCTTTGGCTCAGGTCACAATCTCACAGTTCGTGGGTTTGAGCCCCGTGTCGGGCTCTGTACTGACAGCTCAGAGCCTAGAGCCTGTTTCAGATTCTGTATCTCCCTCTCTCTCTGACCCTTCCCTGCTCACGCTGTCTCTCCCTCTCCCTCTCTCAAAAATAAAAAAAAAAAAAAAAAAAAAAAAAAAAAAAAAAAAAAGAGTTGACCACTTAACCAACTGAGCCACCCAGGCATCCCAGAATTTAATTTTTCTGGATGTTTTCTGTCTGCATGATGCTTCACCACTCCCGGAATTCCTGTCAATTGTTCCCATATGAAAAGAGTAATTCTCCACTCTTATCTATTTTCCCGGCAAAATCACTGAGGTCATCCTACGAGTGATGGTTTCTGTTATGACTGCCTATGTTCTCCAGGCAAAAGTCCCAGGGTTGGTTTTTCACGTAAGTAATTCCATTTCTTTAATGCCGTAATCAAACATCTCTATTCAGTGACAAAGCCAGAACTTCAGTAGCAAGCTCTCTGATGTCTGGACTTTGTTACTAAAACCTTCTAAAAACAACAAACAAACAAACAAACAAAACAGGTTCCTTTTCTCCTTTCCCTTGTAGTCTGAATTTACTGTTCCCTCCCCTTCTCAACCCTTACCCCCTCTGTGTGGTGCTTTTAGGATTGCAAATATTCTTAGAGCTCTCAAGGTATTTAAATGTAGACAGGGCCAGGAAGTAGAAAGAGTCTAAAACAATACCTCCTTATACATTATGCCATCTTTTGTACCCACATCTACTGTGCTTTGTCATTTAAAGGCTTATACTTACCTTTGTCTTGAAGAAGATAAAACACTTTTAAGACCAGCAACTCTCTGAAAAAGGTTAATTTTAGCACAATTTCCTTGAAATACACTGTTTCTCATAAACAGCGTCGGTTTCAGGAAGTAGAAATTTAAAGGAAAACAAACTCTGTCACTGCGTCTAAATATGATTGTGTAATTCATCTCTGGGATTTTCAGCAGTTTTGCATGATAAGACACACCCCTTTAGGAATTACTTTGGTGAAAGGTATTCTGGGAGTTGTATTACTACAGGGAAGTTCCTTCTTTTAAACAAAGTGCAAGGAAACTTCCTATTTGGACTAAGTCAGAACAGAGAGTCAGTCCTCTAAGAACCAAGGAAAGAGAATGTCAGTGAGAAACAATGAATATGACATTGCTTTTGATCTATTATAAACAGACAAACTCATGTTAGGGCTCCATATTTCAACAGTACTAAACGATGCAGAGAAATGATGAAGGATGAGGTCAGAAAGGTGTCCATTGGCTTGGCAAATAGGTCAAAAATTTTAATTTTTTGAAATTGATTTTAAAAATCAATGAAGAAGCACTAACAAATAAAATTTAAATACTTAAATGTAATATTAAAGAAAGGGTAAGGTTTTTGGGTTTTGTTTTCTTTTTTACTAAAAATTACACCAGTGAGGAATACTATATGCCAAAAGTTTAGATTCAACAAGGGAAAGATGAAGTTACCTGATTTGGAAGATATGTGACCAGCAGAAATAACACACTCCCCAAATTGGCCTTTCTTTTCCTGCTGACATAGCCTGTAGCTCTTATATTGGGTTCTTAGGATCAGGATTTACTGTGTACTCTCATAATCCACAGGGGTCCTCTAACAGAAAAACTTATTAGTGTTCTATTGTTACATAAAAAATTACCCACAAATTTAGCAGTTTAATACAGCACCCATTAAGTTATCTGTTCTATAGACCAAATGTAAAATATTTGTAAATGAAGATGCATTTTAAATGTATATAAACGGTAGGGTATCTGGGTAGATTAGTCGGTTGAATGTCTGACTCTTGATTTGGCTCAGATCACAATCCCAGGGTCATGAGATGGAGCTCTGTGTTGGGCTCTCTCCTGAGTGTGGAGTCTGCTTAAGATTTTTTCTCTCTGTCTCTGTCTCTCTCCCTGTGCCTCTCTCCCAGGCTCACACATGTATTCTCTCTCTTTCTTAAAATAATAAAGCAAAACAAAACAAAACAAAATAAACAAATGTCTACGGGTGCCAGGGTGGCTCAATTGGTTAAGCATCTGATTTCAGCTCAGGTGATGATCTTGGAGTCTGCGGGTTTGAGCCCCATGTCGGGCTCTGTGCTGACAGCTCAGAGCCTGGAGCATGCTTCAGATTCTGTGTTTCCTTCTCTCTCTGCCCCTTCCCTGCTCATAGTCTGTCTCTCTCTCTCAAAAATAAACATTAAAAAAACAATAAACATTAAAAAATGTCCATAAATGATATCATAATTAGAACATATGATACACAAAAACAAGCAAAAAAAAAAAAAAAAACCCAGCACCCATTTATTATTTCTGTTTCCGTCAGTCAGAAGTCTGGGCACATTATCATTGAGAATGCTGCAGATCTAATCTGATGCTTGGGGTCTCCTTCAAGGTTCAGATTGTTGGTAGAATTCTACTTGTAGGACTCAGGTCCCATTTCCTTGCTAGCTGTTGGCTGGGGACCACTCTTACCTCCTAGATACAACCTGTAGTTCCTTGCCACATGGTCTCCATAGGCAGTTCCTGGCATGGATATTTGCTTCTAGGCATGTATCTCTGACCTCTGAAGTGCTCCATCCCTTTTAAGGATTCATGTGATTATGTCCAGCCCAGCTAGATAATTTTCCTTTGGATTAACTCAAATATAACTGATTAGAAACCTAGTCATTGGAGTAGCCCATCATATTCACAGGTTCTGCCCACGCTCCAGGGGAGGAGGTTATATAAGTTGTGTATGCCAGTGAGTGCGAATCTTGGGGGCTGAGAATTCTGCTTTACCACAGAACTTTCCCACAAATTGCTCCAGGGAGGGGCAGAACAGGTAGTCCTAAACAGGCCAATTCCTCCTCCTCCTCCACCCTCAGGTGCCCTGACTTTGTGGGCTCTAATTTTCACCCCACCATATGACCACTCTCTTGGGAGTCTGAATTCTACTGCAGTCCTCCACGTTATGAGAAATATTGAGGCATTAGAACATTGGATCGGTCTCTTGGGAGCCTTCTCTTACTTGGCTCTTCTTTAAAAAGCTGGGGGGGGGGGGGTTGTTGTTTTTGTTTTTTTGTTTTTGCTTTTTTTTTTTTTTGGTGTGTAACCACAATCATGCAAATGAGACAAAATCCAAACACTATGAAAAAGTGCACAATGAAAAATGTCTCCTCATATGGACCTTCTGCCTTCTCTCTCCCAAATTCTTTTTCTCAGATTAATCAGTACTACCAATTCTATTTCTTGCATTTCTTTGTGGATAGTGCATGCATTTACAGACAGGTTTTTCTACAAATGGCAACATTTTTGTTCAGCACTTAGGCTTTTCTGTTACAGTGTATCTGACAGATCTCCACACATAAATCTAAGTGGCTTATTTTAGTTGTAGTCACTTGATTCCAGGAAAAGGGAGGAGGAAGAGAAGTCCACGCTAGCTTTCCTTTGTTCCAATCCCAGCACTTTGGGCTTCTTCTGCTTGTCTTCCATTCAGAGACTAACGAAAAAAGAGTTCAGTGAGATATCTCAGGTAATTCGGAGTATTTTCAAAGGCTGATAGAAGCCGTGAAGTGGGGCACTCCTGAACGGAGTTACCCCAAATCTGAGCATCTGAGCTTGGGAGTAGAGAATTAGATGAGTGTGTATGCAAGGGGTTTAGAGTGCACTGAACAGAAGGTGGGTATCATATAACCCAGTTCCCAGCAAGCAACACAAACAAGCAACGCTTTTCTTTCCTTATAAGGTGTGATTGTATTACCATAAATTAGCTTCCTCTAGTTTTTATTTTAAGCGAAATACAATAGGCTTTCAGGTACATCCGCTTAACTAAGGGGTAGTGAAAGTATCTAAAGACTATTTTTTAATATTGTTTTCATGGAAAAATAGGCCATGGGCATTATATGTTATTTTCACGTTAAATGATTCATCACTGATAATTCAAACAGTAAATCCCTCTTTATTTTGTATTGACAACATACCTGCCTTACTGTTTTCTTCTGTTTTGCCTTGATAAACAATTCCAGCCTGACTTTTGGGGTTTCCGTTTCTCTCAAGGGTTCCTCTTAATCTCCTCCTCAGTGGGTAGCCTAGGAATACTTAAAGGGAACAGAAAAACGAAATAATATTCAGCACTGTAAATTTTAGCAATTGTTGCATTTTCTTTACTAGTGTTATTAATAACACCTACCACACTAGTCTTTTTCAGCCTTCACAGCATTTTCAAGTCTTCTTAACTTTAAAGAGTGAAGATCAGAAACTCCAATTCTGATAAAATATCTTACTGTACAGGTTTATTGGTACAGTAAAATTGTGTATCTTACCTTTCACATGCTCTAATGTTCTTCCCCTGAAAGAAGATACTCTGGCTATCTCCACTTCAGAGAAGAAATCATAAATGTTGATGATTAACGAACAAAACCGTGGACTTACGGGAATTGGCCACATCTGTAGTTGTACATTTCCTTCCCAGGGCTTGTGGTTCCTGATTATACCTAACTGACTCTGAGAGGTCAGCACTTAACCCCTCTCACAGAACCTCTTTATCAGATGGGGAAGCTCCCCATCAATGTCATTTTATTCCAGTGAAACTGACCTGAGAAGGAGCAACTCTCCTGCAAGCCAAGGACAGAATCCAAACAAGAGGAGCGTCTTCCGTCGGACGCCTACCCGAATTGATGGATAGATTCCCAGGCTCTGAAGTAAGTGGGCCACTTTGACCTGTCACTGCAAGCCCTGTCCTCCCTTCTTCTCAGTCTTTTACTCCTTATATAGAGTCTCACTCCTACACCGTCTAGACACCTATTGTCTTCAGGTTCTCTCCACCTTTATTTAGTTCATCCCAAGCCCTCTCCCTCAGGCAAAAAGAAACTATTACCTTACTCACCCGAGGCTATAAAGGACTCATGGGAGAGTAAGTGTTTTTCATTGCATCCTGTGCCAGCCTTTACTCGTGGAAACGCAGACCTTGGACGTTGAGTGAGGGGTCCCTTTAGGTGGATGGGGAGGGAGAGGAAGCCCCTGGACCGGTCCGGTGTAAGGTGAGGGCATCACAGATAGCCGCAGGCTGATGAGAGGTCTGGGGGCAGTTTCGAATCCTGTCTGTGCTCTTGCTCAACGTGACACTTACCTGCCGGCAGGGGCGCAGTTTATTCATCTGTAGGGGGCCCTAGTCTCCCAACTGTGAGGATTAAATGAGATAATACAAGCCGTGCACCTGGCTTGTTTGGTAAATTAGTTCAACTCACCTCCTATTCCTACCCCGTCCGAGGCCAACTCTTGAGTGAGAGAGTGGCCCTTAATGTTGTTCCCTTTTCAAAATCCAGCTCACTAGCCACATCCTCTTCCGAGGGGCCGCGTGTTTCGGGAGGTGCGGCCCCCACCAGCTGACTGGGCTTCAGACTCGTCCTGGGAACTCCGAAAAGGGGTGAGGAGGCTGGGCTTCTGGTCTGGATCCAGCGCCAGCAGCCGCGGTCACCCGGCAGAGAAAGGAGGCGGGCGGGGCCAAGGCTGGGAAGCCGCTTCATTCCTCGGGTCTCTAGAAATGCTTAGGGGAGGCGGGTGGGGGGCCCTCCGCGCCGAGGGGGGGAGAGGAGGCGCGCGCGGGACGACCCGGACTGGCGGCGTCTGCGTCCCTCCTCCACCCCCCCCTGCTCGGCCCCGCCCCCCTCCCCCAGGAGTAGCTGCGGCCGGCGGGCTGGCGCCCTCTCCCAGTGTGGTTGCGGGCAGTGGGCGGTGACCGCCCCCCCATGCGAGCCGCCGCGGGGCGGCCTCCGTTAGTCTCCTGCGGAGCCGGGAAAGCGAAGCCGCTCCGGGACGGTCTCTGACTCTCGGGCCCCAAGGTACCTGGCGGGCTGTAGGCTGGGGGTGATGTGGGGACTCTGCCTTGTCTGCTTGTCGCCCCAAGAGGGAGGCTTTGTCAAGGAGTGTTTCGGGGTGCCCTGTGGAAAGCCACACCTGCTGCTCCTGCTGGCTCAGCGTCCGGGCACGCCGAAACAATTAATTATATACGGCGTAGTCCCGGGTTTATAACACTCAGGGACGTTTATAAATGCGAGGGAGGAATAGTGAAAGGAAATACTGGAGATGGGTTTGTTTGGTTTTTTAATACTTTTCTGTGCTTTGCAAGTTTTTTTTTTTCCTCTGATCAGAAAACAAAAATGAATTTATGCGTGAACTCCCTCGGGATCCCCAGCAACCCTCTCGCTGGCGGAGCCCTTTCTGCGGGGTCCCGGGCTCCCCGGAGCTCTGAGTTCTCTGCCGAGCGTTCTTCTGAACCTGCCTTCCTTGCCTCAGTGATTCATTAGGGAAATAGAGTAATCGGCTGTTTTCTGGGACTTTCTCTAGCTTTCAGGTTGAAAGGAGGAATTTCCCAAACCGTCCGGAAGCCAGAACCGACGCTGTACCTCGTAGCGGATGTCCACAGCCTCCAGATTTGGAGGTGGAGTCTGCACATTTGATTGGGTACAGATTTAAGTAGGCAGAGTGGCAAAAACAAGACCCTGTTTCTGAAAAGTCTTTTTTTTTTTTAAGGTTTTTCTCGTGCTCTTTTGCTTTTCACGACTCCTTTTATCACTTTTTTAAGGTTTTTTTCTCTTGCTTTTTGCTTTTCACGACTCCACTTTAGTAGGAATTGATTCTGCTGAAGAGTATTGTTCACAGATGCCCTCAGAGCCACCCTCTGGGGCGATGACCGGAAGGAGGTTTGGCGGGAGGATTACTGTGTCTTTTGCTGTGCTCTAAGTTTCTCTTCCTTTTTATTAATAAGCTTAGTGTCGGTTGTTGGTCAGGGAGACAGCCTTTGATAAAAGGCTACTTGCAACAAGGCGAAGACACTTTTTCTTGAGATTATCAATAGTCCCATTGAGCTGAAGAGGGATGAAAGTAAAAATTTAAGAAGGACACCTTCCTTAACACATTGCCTAGAGCAAACTCCATTATTTCGGTAGATCTTACCCTAAGAAACAAACTCTTAAAGCATGAGAATCCTCTTGGCATGCATGACCACCCAGGGACACCAAATTTTCTGTTAAACTGCTTGGACACCTGGCTCCTCCTTTAAGCAAAAATATCTGTCTTTTTGTTCATAACAGTTGAGGTCCAAATAGCCTTTTACAAGGTTGAGGGTATGTCTCTTTACTGGCTTTGCCCAGTTCTTGGAGTGGTAGTTGGTGGTGGTGGTGGTGGTGGTGGGTGTGTGTAGGAGAGAAAGAGAAAAAGAGAGAGGGAGAGAGAGAGAGGTGGAGGGGTTGGGAGTGTAAGCAGGGGTGGAGAGCATGTATTTTGCACATAGCACCTCTAACATATCTACCCTCATTTCCTCTGAGAGGAGTCAGAAGCCAGCCGCAGAGTCTAACCTTTCTCATGCCAGCTGTCAGACTCCCTGGAAGTGTGTACTTCCTGGTGTCTAGTAAAGGAGAGGTTCACTCTTCTGATACTCAAGAATGGAGCACCCATGCCTTCTGCATTATGCTTTCTGTGATAGAGTTCTTGATGCCAGGGCTCATTTTCATTTCTATTTATCTACTGTAGTTCACTTGTGAATACGGATACTGTGTTGTTTCAGACATCATCCTAGGGTTTTACAACTTTTCTTTCTTTCTTTCTTTTTTTTTTTTTTTAAAGTAAGCCCTACACCCAACTTGGAGCTTGAACTCATGAGCCTGAGATCAGGAATCAATACCAACTGAGCTAGCCAGGCAAACTCTTTTTTTTTTTTTTACAACTTTTTGATGTCAGATATCACAATTTACCACTTTAATACTTAGGTAATCTCCACCTCCAAAAACTCAAGTGGTTTGTAATTTTGTAAAGAAAATATTTGTTAAATGTTTGATTAGATATAGGTGCTCACCACGTACAATTTCAAAGATATACAGTGTGCAGTGAAGTCTCCTTTCCACTCCTGACCTCTGTTTTCCTCTCCAAAGGTAACTTCTGTTACTACTATATAAGCTCATTGTTCTTCTGTCTTTGATAATTTACCTCAAACATTTCAAAAGCTGCTTTTGACCATTTGCATAGTAGTGTTTTGTTTTTTTTTAAAGATCCACCAATTTTAGTTTATTTTAGTTTTTTTGTTAGTTTCAGTCTTTCTGGTCTTACTGACAAGTCGGAAATGTGACAGATTCAGGCAGCTTTGTGGAGGGAACTTGCAGCTCTAGAAATTAACAAATAGATTACTTTCTAATTTCCTTGACATCAGAGACCATGATATTGGAGCTCCCCAAAAAACCTGCCACAATCACTGGTGAGTACGGGGTCCATGCTAATGTCTATTCGTGCAGACTTAAGGATAACTAGTATTCATGGTAACCTGCTGCTTCAGAGCCTCTTCCTTTTATGAGGCTCCGGTAGAGTGTATTTGCCTCCCCAACACTATATTCTAGATTGGTGTCTTGCTGGTTTTTGAACATTTCCATGGTCCCCCCTCTCTATAGGTTACTGTGGAGTAAATGGTAACAGGGAGCAGTATTTGTAGTGGGTAAGAGAGGGTGTATTTCTGTTCTGTTTGAATCCTCCCTTTGATAGTGGCTTTGAGACCTGGCCTACTTAACTAAAGCCTCTGAGACTTAGCTCCCTCTATGTGAAGCAGTGATTCATAGGGTTATTTGGAAGAGAAGACAATATGTGTAAATGGCTAGCAGTGTACCTGGCACATGAAGGGCATATACACTAAGTAGTAACCCTATTAACTGTCAGGGTTTGTAGTCGCTTCATACCTTCATTAGGTAGGTGAACACACTTCAGCCCAGATGACTTAAAGGAGGTTTGATTTTGTGCTCACATTCCATGTCCTTTTTGGCTCTATCTTTGGCCTTTGCCTCTGGGATGGAGGCTGAGCTGCTTCTGGGGTCTGCTGATGTGACAGAGGCAAAGAAGCCTGGTGGAACTACATAGTGCCTTTTAAAGCTTCTCCTTGGAAATAAGCTTCTATGTCATTTCCATTCATGGTTCATTGACATGGCTGTCAATGGAGTGGGAAGTATCATCTTTCTAAAGGAGTAGAACCAGTAGGGATTGGCCTGATAGGGAGGAGCAGCAAATATTTGACATTAGGATAGTCTACCTCAGCATTTGTTGGAGGGTCACAGTTGTGATGCCTGAGAATTGATGTACACCAAGACACTTGTAGCCACTGATTTGGTAAACCGGAATGCTGGTATTTCCCCCCTTGCAGTGGATAATAGATCTATCCTGAGTACTAAGAATAAGAGCATGTATGAGGCAAAACTTTCAGATTTGCTCAAAAGAACAAATTCTAAGTTCATAGATTATATAAAGAACACAAAAGAAGGGCACCTGGGTGGCTCAGTCAGTAGAGCATCTGCCTCTTGATTTCAGCTCAGGTCATGATCCCAGGTCATGGGATCAAGCCCCACATCAGGCTCCACACTGAGAATGGAGCCTGCCTAAGATCTTCACTCTCTCTGTCCCTCTCCCCAACTTGTGTGCGCACGCTCTCTAAAATAACCACCCCCCCCCACACCAAAGTTTGGGTGTCACCAAAAGATTATATCCATGGCTTTGAATCCATTTCTCCTTTTGGAACTGTTATTGTCTAAAGTCTGAGAATGAACTAGAATGAAGGCAATGTATCCTAGACAAGGCTGAGATCATGGACAGATTCCTCCTTTTCCTTTTAGCTCTTTTGTTGTTAACAGCTCATTCTTTTCTTGTCAACAACTAATTGCATCATCTAATGATTTGTTATAATTATTCTTTTTAATGCAGTCTGCTTCTTGAATAATGAGACTTAATTATTGTAATTAAAGTATCTTCAAATCACAGTGTAGGATCGGTTAACCAATTCTGCCCATTGTTGGTTATTTCCTGCTACCTTGGTTTCATAGAAATTTTTACCATCTTTGACCCATGATTTTGAGCGTTCCTCTCACTTTTTCTGCTAATAGCTGGGCATCTGTTGTCTGCTTGGTTAATGCAATATGATGTAATAATGTCCAAAAAGAATCTATTACAAAAGTAAATTTAAAATTAAAGACATATTTCCAAATCAATAAAAAAGAAAGTTTGCTTAGTTATATCATTTGTTGAAACATTGACTAAATTGAGAGTTTGATTTTTAGCATCATAGCTTTGCAAAACATGAGGAAAGATTGTATTTTAAAAGTAAATGGCAGCAAGCATATAAAGAAAAGGAAATCATTCTACAGATCAACTTCACTTAAGATTATTGATTCCCAAGCCCTAAACAGTTTCTAAGGAATGCAGGGAGTGCTCAGCATCACTCTACTGGTATAATTTTTTTTTTTTAAATTTTGAGAGAGACAGTGTGAGTGGTGGAGGGGCAGAGAGAGAGGGAGATATAATCCAAAACAGGCAAAACTGTCACATCAGCAGACCCCAGCAGCCCCAGATCCCAATGTGGGGCTCAAACTCACAAACCATGAGATCATGACCTCAGCTGAATTTGGATGCTTAACTGACTGAGCCACCCAGGTGCCGCTCTATTGGTATGAGATCGCCACACTAAGTTAAAGGAATTCTGTGTAGCCATTCAAATATAATGTATATTTATATGTGTGGATAAAGAAACAAACCACCCATTTGTATTATTAATTTAAGAATGCAAGGTCTAGGGGCGCCTGGGTGGCTCAGTCGGTTGATTGAGCATCCGACTTCGGCTCAGGTCATGATCTCAGGGTTCGTGGGTTCGAGCCCCTTATCAGGCTCTGTGCTGACAGCCAGCTCAGAGCCTGAAGCCTGTTTCAGATTCTGTATCTCCCTCTCTCTCTGACCCTCCCCTGATCACACTGTCTCTATCTCTCAGAAATAAATTTAAAAAATTTAAAAAAAAAGCAAGATCTAGAACTAAATACAGCATGTTCGTGTAAGAAAATGTTTTCTCTTATGTGTAGAAACAGGTGTTTATGTCTGAGCACACACATAGTTAAGCTTGTGTAAAGAAAATTTCTGTAAGGATAAAAGCACCTTTTACAGTGGTTGGCTCTAGAAGGGGAAGCAAAAGATTAGGGTGGAGGAAAGATACTCTTTTTAAGAAATCCTTTTTTACTGTGTCCATTTTTAAATCATGTGTATGTAATCCTTTTAAAATAAATTAGGTTTAAGATGGCAGTTCTGTGTGAGAATAATCTCTCAAAGATTTTGGTAATTAATTCTCCTATTTTGTTACACGACTTTACTGCACTGAGTATTAAAGGTACGTATTGGCAAATGTAGGTGGAGAGCACCGTGAGGCCGAGAGCTCTAGAGAGCCACCTTAACTCTTAATGGCAGTTATATTGTGGTTACTGACAGTTTGTCCAGTCATTAGGAGCCACTGACAGACATAAATAATTCCGGTATGAGTACAGACTATGATATTTAGAAGTAACTTGTGGAGATTTTTTAAAAGTATGTAATTGTCTGATTTTAAAATTATAAAATAAAATAAACTTTTATTATTTTAATTTTTAATGTTTACTTAGTTTTGAGAGACAGAGTTTGAATAGGGGAGGGGCAGAGAGAAAAGGAGACACAGAATCTGAAGCAGGCTCTGGGCTCTGTGTCAGCACAAAACCCAACATGGGGCCCGAACCCATGAACTGTGAGATCATGACCTAAGCCGAAGTCAGACGCCCAACTGACTGAGCCACCCAGGTGCCCCAAAATAAAATAAACTTTGAAAGCATTCACTATTTTTTTAAGTATAGTTGACATACAAAGTTATATTAGTTTTAGGTGTGCAACACAATGATTCAGCTTCTCTGTACTTCTGCTCACCACAAGTGTAGCTACCATCTGTTAGAATACACTATTACAGTATCATTGACTGTATTCTCTGTGCTGTGCCTGTGACTTACTCATTTCATAACTGGAAGCCTATATCTCCCTTTCCCCTTCATTCATTTTGCCCTTCCCCATACTCTCTTTCCTCAGGCAACCATCAGTTTGTTCTCCATATTTGGAGGTCTTATTCTACTTTATGTTTGTTCGTTCATTTGTTTTTAGATTCCATGGATCAGTGTAATCATATGGCATTTGTCTTTCTCAGCCTGACTTATTTAATTTAGTATAATACCTTCTGGGTTCATCCTAGTTGTTGGAGATGGCATGCTCTCATCCCTTTTTATGGCTGCATAATATTCCTCTCTCTGTGTGTGTGTGTGTGTGTGTGTGTGTGTGTGTGTGTGTGTGCGTGCATATCCTCTGAGGGTATTCAAAACAAAGGGATTATTTATTCCTGATTTTAACGTACAGCTGTCATATTTTCTCTGGGCCCAAGTCATTCTGTCTAAATGAGAAAGGAACTGAAGTTTCTTTTTGCTTCTGCCAAATCACTTTATTATCAACAAGCATTCCTTGTTATTGTCCAGCCTGTATGTATGGTCTTATTGTCAAACTAGAAATGAAATATAGAGATAGAAAAAGTAGTACACCAGATCTCATGGGGCTTGGTGAAATTTTTCACATTTGTGTTAGAAAATTGAAATTATTCTATGTATTATCTTCATCTACCTTTTTTTAAAGTTTATTTACTTATTTTGAGAGAGAGAGATAGTGCACAGAAGGGGCAGAGAGAGGGAGAGAATCCCAAGCAGGTTCTGCACTGTCAGTGTGGAGCCTGATGGGAGCTTGAACTCATGTTCCTTGAGATGGAGACCTGAACTGAAGTTAGACGTTTAACTGACTGAGCCACCCAGGTGCCTTGGTATTGTCTTCTTATTTTAAAATGTACCTTAATTTAAAATGAGCCTGGGTGGCTCATTCGGCTAAGTGTCTGACTTTGGCTCAGGTCATAATCTCACGGTTCGCGGGTTTGAGCCCTGCATCAGGCTCTGTGCTGACAGCTAGCTCAGAGGCTGGAACCTGCTTCAGATTCTGTGTCTCCCTCTCTCTCTGACCCTCCCCTGCTCACGCTGTCTCTCTCTCTCAGAAATGAATAAAACATAAAAAAAATCTAAATAAATCACCTATCAGGAGATTTTCATCAAAATGTTAGAATTAAAGATCGCAATGCCTGAAGTATAGGAGTGAACTAACGTGGCTGTTTTGATTGTTGCAGGCAGGTCAGATTCTGAGACACATCATGTCCAATTTCGAAGATGCTGACACGGAAGAGACAGTAACCTCTCTCCAGATAACTGTTTACCATCCTGGCCAGATGCAAAGTGGAGTATTCCAATCTATAAGGTTTTATAACCGAGAAAAACTTCCCTCCAGCGAAGTGGTGAAATTTGGCCGAAATTCCAACATCTGTCATTATACCTTTCAGGACAAACAGGTTTCCCGAGTTCAGTTTTCTCTGCAGCTGTTTAAAAAGTTTGATAGTTCAGTTCTCTCTTTTGAAATAAAAAATATGAGTAAGAAGACCAGTCTGCTTGTGGACAACAAGGAACTGTGCTACTTAAATAAAATAGACCTGCCTTACAGGTGCATGGTCAGATTTGGTGACTATCAGTTCCTGATTGAGAAGGAAGATGGAGAGTCATTAGAATTTTTTGAAACTCAATTCATTTTGTCTCCAAGATCACTCTTGGAAGAAAACAACTGGCCACTACAGAAGCCCATACCTGAGTATGGCCATTATCCATCCTGTTCTACCCAAGACACTTTTCCTACAGAAATCGATGAAAATGAATTGTGAACACAGAGGACTAAGAGGAGAATCATGACGGATGAAGAAATCTGTAGACGTTTTATAGATATCTCACAGTTTATAAGTATATTATTGTCATCTCTTGTCAAATTTGGTATCTCTTATTACCGTTTTGAAGTCTGTAAATTCTATTAGTCATCGATTTAGTCATCTGTTGCATTCCTAGATGTATGAAGAATTAAGTATATTTAAGTGTACCTCTGTGAGCGTTCATGTACAAAAAGTGTCCTTGGTGATGAAGGAATAATGTCCTCAAAATAGGTTGTATTATTTTTTTATGTTTGATTTTAGTGCTGTGTTTTGTAAGGAACCATCTCTTGGTTTGGTCATATTATTTCACAAGCAGCCTTTTGTTTTCAAGGTTAAGGCTACGGGCGGGGTTGTTACTGGTGGTGTAGCCTGTTGGGACTTGCAGTGCTAGAGTACTGCAGCACAGCATGATTTTTGAGCAGTGTTTTGGAGCAGTGTCTATGCATCATTGTCATTTTAATATCTGAAGCCTTATTTGAGCCATAATACCTTTTCTATGATTTCCTTTTTGTAGAGCTATAGTGTTTGTTTCCAAAAATAGTTCTTGTCTATATTCAGCATCTAAAGCCAACATTTTAGACATTTTAATGAACCATTGCTATGTTTAGAATGTTTTTTCAGTTCTTTTTACCAAATATTAAATTGACTTTTATGTACTACATACTTTTAAATTCTATGAATTCAAAATTTTAACAGCATCCATGCACATAATAAAGTTGAAGTTTAGGGGCACCTGGGTGGCTCAGTCGGTTAAGTGTCTGAATCTTGATTTCAATGCAAGTTATGACATCGGGCTCCGTGCTGATTGTGGAGCCTGTTTAAAATTCTCTCTCCCTCTCCCTTTCCCTCTGCCCCTCCCCCACATTCTCTCTCAAAAAAAAAGGTCTGAGTTTAATTCTGTAAACAGAATTTTTTATTTTTTTATACTTTTTAAAAAAACAGTTTATTGTCAAGTTGGTTTCCATATAACACACAGTCTGTAAACATTTTTTAAAATGCTTGAAATTTTTTTGAAGCTCTTTCTGAGGAAAAGAAACAACTGTTCTTTAGTCTGCTGCTGTAAGGAAGGAATGCCGTAGGCCTCAGGCAGAGGCTGTGGCCAGGGATTAAGACACCACCCTCCACCTCTCAGTGCCAGTTGGCTCCAATTCTCCATGTTCCTCACTTCACATGGTGGCACATGGCCACCAGTAGTTCCTGTGACACTACATTCTTTGGTTTCCTCTGTTCTTCTTGCATTTGCTTCTTATGACTGTTTCTCTAACCCTGACCTCTAAATATCAAGTTGGGCTTCTCTGCTTATATGCTTCCCCGCCTATATGCTTCCCCAGGGTGATCTTACCTAGTGTAATGACTTAACAACACATTTACCTACTAATGACTCCTAAACTTGTACCTTGTCCTCTTCTCCGAGCTGCAGACATAAAAGCTATCACCTTGAGATCTTCATTCAAACTTTTGATAAACACCTCCAATTTAACTTTCTAGAACAGAACTCTTAATTTCCTCCATGTTCCTAAATCTGTTCCTGCCACTACATTCATTACGTTAGAAACCAAAAAGTTACTGACAAGCAAAGTTGCAGCTCTTGGGTTGGCTGTCACACTTCCATAGATTTAGCCTGCAAGGAGACAAGAAGCTCAAATATCAAATAGACTTAGTTTACTACTTACGCAGACAGCAAAATGAAGATCAGCATGGAGTCAGTATCCCACATCCCTGGTACCTATGTATGTCCGTAGGACACTGGACCACAGAGGCTCTGTGACACATAAATAGAGGTCGCTCTGTTGTTTAAAGAGCCAACTCTAATGAACTCCAGCCAAGCAGTTTTATTCACCTACATCTGTGCATGGGGGTGAGGTGGAAATCCCATGCTTCACTAGAACCAGGGAGTTGGATAAGAAATTGCCTCACGGCAGCTTTCTGCAAGATAGGGAAGGAGATGATAAATGGCTTTGTCACAACTTCTCTAAGGCTGCCTACACCTGCCATCTTCCAGGGAGGATCACAGGGCTTTGTCAAGACTTAGGCTGGACTAGGGTTGAGTGTTGCTATGTAGATATGCAGTGAGCAAGCTCACCGGTCACCATGCTGAGGCATCATCCTACAGTTATCTTGGATTCCACTCCTTTTTTGCCCCCATATCTCACCCATTAGAAAACCTTCTTAATTCTACTTGTAAAGTTTATCAGCTCTGTATTGGTATCATCATTATCAGCCCAAGTCACACCATGTCCCAATGCAAGTATCACACATATACTCCTACCCTCTTATAATGCATTCTCTATACAGCAGCTAGAGGAATTTTTCAAAAATGCAAATCTGATCACTCTACTCTGGCTTACAAAAAGTCAGTGACTTTATACATCAAATAAGATTACCTCTTAACCATAGCCTATAAGGCCTTACATGATCTGGCCCTAAATACCCCTCAAATATCATCTCCTATGACTCTACTTCACAATGTTTCAGTCCCAGTAGTCTTTTCATTCTCAGAACATACCAAACTTTCTCCTTCACCTCATGAACTTTATATTTGCTGTTCCTTATGCTTATAACCTATGTCACCAGGCTTTTTACATGGCTGGTTCCTGCTCAACAATTAGGTCTCAGCTCAAATGTCATCTCCTCAGAGAAGACTCTCTTGACCTACCAAAAGCAGTCAGCTGGTCCCCAGCTATCCTGGATCCTATCATCTTGTATATTTCCTAATTGTGATCTGTGGTTTTCTTGTTTATATGTTTACTTGTTATTGTCTTGTCTCTCTCATCAGAATGTAGGCAAAAGAGCTTGGAGATTGCATGTCTTTTTACCACTATATCCCTAATGCCCTATCAGACACAGTAGACTCTCTAATATCTGCTGAATAAATAAATGTTGGGGCACCTGGGTGGCTCAGTCGGTTAAGTGTCCAACTTCGGCTCAGGTCATGATCTCACGGTTCGTGGGTTCAAGCTCCGCACTTGGCTCTGTGCTGACAGCTAGCTCAGAGCCTGGAGCCTGCTTCAGATTCTGTGTCTCCCTCTCTCTCTGACCCTCCCCTGTTCATGCTGTCTTTCTCTCTCTCTCAGAAATAAATAAAACATTAAAAATTTTTGAATAAATGCTGTTTCTAGTGTTTTTTAGTAAATGTATAAAACAAGAAAATTTATATCCTTTTCTTAGCAGCTAAAACAAACATTTTCAAGTTTAGTTCTATCCTGCTTTCCTAATTCACTCCTTTTTATCTTCATAGGAGATTTAATAAAATAATTATACCCCAGGAGTCATAATTATGTATTTTTATAGAGCAAAACTAGTAATAATCAAATAATTTATTATTTTTAAATGTAAAAATGTGTTTATTCACAATCCTTGAGAAGTTACCATTCCTTCAAAAAATTTTTATGAACAAAATGCCAAGAAAAATTACAATAGTAGCTTATGCCAAACCAAAAATATACATCTGATGTATACAAACTGTAAAAAGCATAACACAGGCAATGTGAATATAGATTACCTTTAAAATATTTCCAGTGACAAAGCTACAACTTAAATTATGTTAAGACAGTCATAAATAACAGCATTACCTAATATATTTACATATTTAAAGTGTCATATTTATTTCTATGAGATTAAAAAAAGATGAAACTATAGATGTCATTGCCTAGCAGTTCAAATATTGAAAGGGCCACATGATTTTGTTTTAGGTACAGCCAGAACTTTAAGTTACTATTTATAACTGGACCTTCCTATATTTTTGAGAACATGCACTGTCATTGCTGCAAGGAAAAAAAAAAAAACACACCAAGGAAAAATCAGAAAACAGTATGCTTCCTAAAATCATACTCAATCCTCAGCAAAATTAAGACAAGCAATTAGGGAGTGCTTATTATCGTTGGCCTTTCAAATTGATACATAAACTTTAGGGAAAAAAGAGCTCAATGCATAAAACAAAATGCATTTATATATACTGATATGCTTATTAGTTCCATCCCCTTAAAGCACCTTGTATTACAAGGCAAAGGAAAGCTTAATAAAATCAATGGATCCTTTCACACTGGAAAGGATTTTACTTTGAAATACCCGTATTGCCTTTTTAGGTTTTCCTTTCTTAATAAATCATGCACAGAGAATATGTCCTGTGTAAAATCTTTCTAAGATCATTCATTGGAAATATAGAATTTTTAAAAAAATGACACTTAGAAATTTAATATATCAATTAACTTAAAGTCAATATTCATTTATACTGGCAGCATGTAAAAGGAAGAGAAAAACCTAATTATATGTTTTTTCTTCAATATTACTTTTGATTACCAGCTTCAAGTGTCCTAACTCTGAAAGCTTATTGTAACATATTATCCTTTGTTCAGACTGAATGGACATTATTATAGTAGGATACGCAGTAAGTGTAGAGAGAAATGGATACTTCAGCCTTTCTTTAGGGTCATCTACTCAATTGTGCTTACTATTAGATAATAAAATTTAAATAAGCCGTAGGAGTAAATAATGCTGGAAACGGGAACTCTATTATAAATCTGATCTGGCAGTCCCTCCTCCTGCTCCCTTCACATCTGCTGAGAATTAACATAAAATGCCTTAATATTTTCACAGAGAGCTACTGAAATAGGCTTGCGAAAGCATTGAAAGTAAAGATAAAACTATTCTTTTAAGTGAAAACCTACAAATGGTAAATAGGAATGATATAAAGATGATTTAAAATAAATTTAATAACATGACAGAACCATTAAATTGTTTTTGAAAAGCAGAAGGCAGATGATGAAATTGCACTTAATTCTGAAGCAACTCAGAGATAGCCTACCATTTCTATTCCTTTTAATAAGCATTTACAATATGGTTTCCTATCTCCCTCTTACAAAAAGGCTCTGCACAACGATTTATACATTCTACTTGGTTTTTAAAATTTGGTCACAACTGATAAACAGGGTCACACAATTTTGCCTTATCGTTTCTGTTGATCTGCATCAGATTTTATGCCAGTATCAGACAGTTCTAACACAGGATTTACAAATCCGGAATACTCAGAATTGCCATTATCATCCACTTCGGCGCTAACAAAATCATTCTCCCACTCCAGCCCATTGGAATCATCAGAGGCTGATGTAGGATTACTTCCTGTCTTCTTGCTGCTGTACTTAAGTGCTGCTCGGAGAATGTCTTCCTCTGTTTTGGAACGTTCTCTCATCGGAAGCATGCGATTCATTCCTATTATTTGGATAGAGTTATTACAAATCTCAATGAAAATTTAAAAAGCTGTGTCAAAAGGCCAGTTAGTAATATAGTTTTTATTTGTTATTTACTTTATAACAAATCAGATTTGATTTGTTAATTAACCTCAAGAGTCAGTCCTATGGAGGCCTTGTTAAAAGGAAAGGTTTTTAATGGGCTCTCTTTCCTACCTGGTCTAGTTAATAAGTGTGTTAATGACTACAATAATAACCTCAAAAGTCATGTTATCTACAAATCTGATTAGCATACAGCATGGAAGACAGAATCTGGAATTGAAAGACTTTAAGCTTTAGATCAAACTTAAAAAGATGCTGCAACAAAAATAAATTTAAAGTCTGCTGCTTGGGACCCAGAAACAAAATAACAGAAGTACAGGATTGTGGAAAGTGTTTAGCTGAGAAGACTTAGGTAAGTTAAAGCAATCTTCAGTAAAGTTATTCAAGTCCCTTGTATCTTTGTTTCTTGTTAAAAGAAATAAATGGCTTGACTAGAGGACTAAGGTCCATTCCATCTCAAAATTCTATACAATACTTAATGCTTACTATTTTTCTTAAAGTCCTACATTCTAAAATTGGTTCTTCCTTTTTGTGGATTACCTAGTTCCTAAAATGAAAATGAAAATGGAAACTTGAGCTTTATTCAGTGAAATAGCCTTTTAAAAACTCCCACATTTTAGCTACAATTTTGAGTACTTACTATGTGCTATACCCTGTACTATTTTATATACATTTTATTTCATCCTCACAACATTCATAGGTTCCCATGTTCAAATATTTACTGACTGTTTATTATGTGCCCCATTTCATTTCATTTCATTTCATTTCATTTCATTTCATTTCATTTCATTTCATTCTTTATTTTTGTGCCAGGCAGTTTAGGCCTTGAGTATACAATGGTGAATAGTCATCCTTTAAAGTAGGTTTATTATTCACTTTTTATAATGAACAAACTGAAGCTCTATAGAGATTAAGAAATCTCTCGAAAGTACTAGAGCTAGGAAAACATACCAGCTAAAATCCAAACCCATGTCCAGGTTATAGCTTTTGTACTACACACACACAAAAAAACTCCTAACATTTATAATGAGCCAAAAGATAATAAAATTTTGGGTTTAGGTAGACCACAAGGGGGCAGTAATTCTTCTTACTGAGTAATCTAATACAGTTCATTAACATTTATTTTCTAAAGCTCAAGAAACACTAAGAATTAAGCAACTTTCTAAACCATTTATCAACAAATGATAATCACTAATATAGTAAGAGACTAAGAAATTTTCATATTGATTTTTCAAGGCCTTGCACTCCTTTCAGTTTAAAGCAAAATACCAAGCAGATTTCTATAAATTAACACAGATTAGAATTTTCAGGTAAAATTGTGAATATAAAATACCTTCTTCATCTTCCCACTCTAGATCTAGAGAAGTGCTGTCATCATTTCCACTAGTTGATTTAGTTTTGGTCATTAAATCACAACTGCTTTCTGTATTTGGTGTCAAAACTGTGGCATCTGATGAGAGTCCTAGAATATACACCAAATATAAGGTAGTCATTTGTACTCTTTTATCACCATTTATGTTGTAATATTATGTTTCTCCAAGTATTATTACTCCTTTTAGCATCATCAACAATTATTGAAATCATCACATTGGTAAGTTTCTATTAGGAACAATATAATGCTTTTTTCCCTTTCTTTTTATTTTTCTATTTTTTTTACCATGTAGCATGATAAACATGCAAATTTAAATGAATTATAAACTTTTCCAATACAATGGACTCTGGGTAATATCGTGCTAGTTAGTTACAAAGAGGAACAAAAAAAAATAAATGAACAAATAAAAATGAAAAGCAGTCCATGTTTTCAGCAGGAACTGCTTTTGGAGTTCCAACTTTTGAAACTTGGAGAAAAACATTTTAATTCTTATAAGTCAATTTGTAATAAGTAAGATAAGTATACTTTTGTAACTACCTTCCCTTTTTTCTGGGAGAGGGAGAGGTAGGACCAGAGTAGATATGGAAAAACAAGTGTTTGACTCTCCATCCAGACTGCAGCTATACCCTGAGATTTTTCTTTGCTCCAATTCCCTTTTGAAAAGGAAAGATAAAATTGTATAGTTCAGGACTAGTTAATTGATGTATCTGGGAAATACAATTTTATTTTATTTTATTTATTTATTTTTCAAGGCTTTTTTTTTATAGTTTATTGTCAAGTTGGTTTCCATGTAACACCTAGTGCTCATTCTGACAAGTGCCCTCCTCCATGCCTATCACCCATCTTCCCCTCTCCCCCACCCCCATCAACCTTCAGTTTGTTCTCAGTATTTAAGAGTCTCTCACGGTTTGCCTCCCTCCCTCTCCCCAACTATTTTTCCCCTTCTCCTCCCCCATGGTCCCCTGTTAAGTTTCTCCTAATCCTCCTATAAGTGAAAGCATATGGTATCTGTCTTTCTCTGCCTGACTTATTTCACTCAGCCTAACACCCTCAAGTTCCATCCATTTTGCTACAAATGGCCAGATTTCATTCTTTCTCATTGCCATGTAAGTATTCCATTGTATAGATTAACCACATCTTCTTGATCCATTTGTCCGTTAATGGACATTTAGGCTCTTTCCATGATTTGGCTATTGTTGAAAGTGCTGCTATGATCATTGGGGTACATGTGCCCCTATGCATCAGCACTCCTGTATCCCTTGGGTAAATTCCTAGCAGTGCTATTGCTGGGTCATAGGGGAGTTCTACTGTTGAATTTTTGAAGAACCTCCACACTTTTTTCCAGAGGGGCTGCACCAGTTTACATTCCCACTAACAGTGTAGGAGGGTGCCTGTTTCTCTACATACTTGCCAGCATCTATAGTCTACTGATTTGTTCATTTTAGCCACTCTGACCAGCATGAGGTGGTATCTCAGTATAGTTTTGATTTGTGGGAAATACAATTTTAAAGGGCAGGTAGTTCTTCTATAGAAACATAGCAAGGATCTCCATTTATCTGTTTATTGTGGCATAAAGTAAAATTAAAATGTATGCATATATTTTAAAAGACTTACTACTGCTTCGAAAGGCTTCATACTGTGACTTTACATTTCTTAAACAAGATTCAAAGTCATCTTCTGGTCCTGAACTGTAATAAAAGTAAAAGAATTTTTTAATATATTCATAGTAGATATAACACAATGTATACTTAAGTTAATGATGGCATTTTAGTTTGAAGATCTATCCCACACAAATTTATAATTACTACACAATTAAAATTAACCTAATGAAAGTTGGTCTGAATTTTCTGAATGCTAGCAATAAACTGAAAATAATGAGATTTTGGTTAATCTTGAAGTCAAAGCTTAGTCATAAGCCCAGTTTTATAATTTACAATAATGAAGCATGAACAAGGTTCTTTGAATGAGTGGAAAATACGACTTTGGAATGTGTCTTCTAAATATTGATCATACACAAACTGTGTTATAAGAAAAAGAGGGTGCTAAGGAAAACCCAAACAAGCATGGCATAAGCAATTTATCCAAAGGCATTTGATTACTGCACTGTTTTCTATATGAAAGATATGACTGTTCTTAAAAATGCAATGAAATCAATTTAAATAAATAATGAGCACTTTCCAATGTAAAGAAAGCAAATGTTCTCAGTATTCGTACGAAGTAGTGTCTCTATTTTTTAAGGAACACATAAATATGGTATATATACACACATCGAGAGATTAACTGTGTTCTCTTTGGGAATCACATTTCCTACTACAAAGGGAAGTATTATATTCCCCCATTTACCTTTGATATTCTCCGTTGTTTGAAGGATGGTATCGCTGTACAACTCTCTGCCTTTCTTGCTTTGGAAACATAATGCAATACAAAATCACTCTGTTGTAAAATTATATTTTAAAAAATCATTCATGTAACACCAAAACGTACTTTTTTCCTAGTTCCTAAAAAAAAACAAACTTAAAAAGTTATTCCATTGAAGTTTTTTTTTTTTTTAATGTATCACTGTTCATTTCTATATCCTCTTATTTATGGATAGAATTTCTATCCTTGTATAATCCTTGAGGGGTCAGAATATTTACAGTGTTATTAAAAATAACTTTTAAAACAGATATATATTGGTGTACCCAACATATACCAATATGTTGGTATACCTAAGAACTTACAATAACTGGAAGGATGAGGAGTAAGAAAAAAATAGTTAAAACAGTAGATGAGGTTCTATTCTGGCTGAAATAAATAGCAATAAAACAAAAGATCTAGAAGACCTGGTTGAGCTGACTCAGAAATAATAAAAACAAAGGATTTAGAAAACCTGTGAAGAGTTAGGGCTCTTGATAAACTTAACAAAACAAGTGGTGCTTGGACAGCTCAGTCTAGGTTAACTGTCTGAACTCTTGATTTTGGCTCAGGTCATGATGTCAGGATTTATGAGATCGAGCTCTGCATTCGGCTCTGCACTGACAGCATGGAGCCTGCTTGGGATTCTCTCTCTCTCTCTCTCTCTCTCAAAAATAGATAAACTTTGGTGGAAAAAAAGAGTTAGGGCTCTGACAGTTATTAGCTGTGTGTCCCTGGCATGTCTTTTACTTTCCGTTTTCTGTAAAGTATAGACAACTATAATACTGCCCTAGCACACTCATAATGCTATTGTGAAAATCAAATGGATTTGCATGTATTTGTGTATCTTTGTGTGCTAGTGTATGTTGTACAGACTGTTGTGTGTTTCTGGAAAACTCAGAGAACCCAAAGAGATGCTGCATATGGAATGTAATGCTTTTGTTTTTAAAAGGTGAGCAGTGGAAATTTTATTATAATAAAAAGAGTTTTCTAAATTATAGCCAGAAAAACATCTTTATTTCCTAGTAGGTGAATTAATTTTTAAACTTTTTCATGAGTTAGAACATACTGAAAAACAAAAACAAAACCCCACTCTCCCATATAATCTAATTAATCTGCTGAAACAGTTTAATAAAAAATGAGAGGGGAGTAGGAAGAGAAAGAGAGAGACAGAGAAAGAAAGGGTACAAGTCACATATAAATTCATGGCAATATGACACATGATTTTTCAGTTTCTCTGCTACAATAATTCTTATGTGACATGATCTTTGTACTACTTCAGTTAATATTACAGTACAGAGTTCACATAGGCAAAATACAGAGGAACATACTAAGTGGGATAACTGACCAAGCACTGCTGTGCTTGAACTGTGGCTCTACCATTTATTAACCACAGGATGACAAGCAGGTTACTTAACATCTCAGTCCCCTGGTTTCCTCATCTATTAAATGAGGATTGAAGATGCTACCTATCTCCAGGATTTTTGTCAGGATTAAACAAGATAAAACATGTAAATTAATTGACATGTTTCTGACACTTAGCCAGGGCTCCATAAATACCTGTTATTAATAGTGGTCTGGCATTTATGGTAATGCCATATTAGCATATAGCATGGTGAGATACAATTAATTATGTTGCCTTCTCTGATAATATGCCAAAGATTTCTCAAGACTCAAACTCCCAATCACCCAAAGACACAAGAATAAAGATGAGAAATATACAGTATCTGAAAATGAGGCAAACTGTCTAGCTTACCGGATTCAAAGAAGGAGATGAAATTCTAGCAGTTCAAGAAATTGTTTAAAAAATACTCAAAAAAATAAACTTAAAAAATGCAGAAATTATATTTAAAGAGTAGCTTTGCAATGTTTCCACCTAAGAGTGTATTTATTTTTTAAAAGAGTACCGGATTTTGGAAAACTATATTTCATCTTTGGGATAAACAAGAATTAGCTTTTGCTAAATTAAAGCTAAATAGCATTCAATATCAAGTATAAAATTGGATGCTATTTCTAGTTAGAGACAAACTAATTTGCCTTTAAAATTCCTAAGAATAGGGGTGCCTGGGTGGCTCAGTCGGTTAAGCATCTGACTCTTGATTTCAGTTCAGGTCATGATCTCATAGTTTGTGGGATGAAGCCCCACATTGGCCTTCTGTGCTGACAGTGCAGAGCCTGCTGGGGATTCTGCCTCTCTCTCTCTGCCCCTCCCCTGCTTGTGCACTCTCTCTCAAAATAAATAAATAAACCAGAAAATAAAAAATAAAAATGAAAATTCCTAAGAATATATGCATAAATACATTTGTTAAACAATAAGCCCTTGATTCTAGGGGGAGAAGAAGTCTCAACTGAGATTTGTCGGAGAAAATCAGGAGATGAGCAGCCCTACTATATGTTGGGGTCTTTCCCCCTCACCTCCAAGAGCTTTCGCTGCTTTGCTGCCCTGGCTGCTTCACGCTGTGCAGCGTATAAAGCTTCTTCTTCTAGTCTTAACTTCTCTTCTTGTAAGGCTAACTGTACATGAACAAAACAATAAGGATTAACAAAAACCAGAACCTGTCTGACTGCTCTAAAAATAAAGTGTTTGTTTGTAAAATTAAAAATAAATTATTAAAAAAATAAATGACCTCTACAAAGCATAACAGAATTGAAATTTTTGTGATTTCTCATTTCAATTTCTCCTATTACAAAATAATTCAAATGATATCAAAGATATTACAGAACTCTTTAGAAGCTGAATTATGAAGTAGTAGCATTTAATTTGCACAAATACAAAATTGTTTCTTTAGAATATATAGTGATCTTCATGCTCAACAATTGTTCCAATGCCTATCACTCTGACTAGTTTAATGGTTTTGGCTCTCATAAGCCTAAAGTCTTTAAACTAAGGCCAATCATATCACCATCTATCAAAGTGAAGTAAGCTTTCACAAAGTTCATGTCTCATTGATGCACATGTGTCCTGAATTTTATTACTACCAAGCTATTCAGAAATTACTTCCAAATTTAAATTCTTGCTATTCCTAATAGCATACAAACTGATTTAGTGATAATCCATTGCATGTCAAAACAAATTTAAAAATCAAATTTCAACAATTTTTTCTTTAGCTTAATATTAACATCTATTTGCATAGCTTAAATTAATGCTGTTGAAATCAAGTAATTGGTACTAAACAGGCTGTTCTTAAATGTATAATACAATGTGACTAATCTACTTACTGATTAGCAAAACTATAATTATAGGTCATTTCCATAAACACATTAAAATAAATATAACATTTAGGATTATAGTTTATGGTTTACTTACTAAGCATAAATAAATCCTTGACAAACAAAAAGACTTAAAACATACTTATTGTGAAATAGAGTAGTTTTTAAAAGTTTATTTTAAACACAAAAATACAAGTACCTTGTCAGAGTCTCTACTTGTGAATTAAAATGTTATTTTTTAGAAGAATGTATTATCTTCATTTTTGGCAGCATATGATTTCTTATCAATTAAATCAAAATAAAAGAAACTTTAATAGACTGGAACACTACCCTTTTACTTTTTGTTCTTCTTTTACTTTTATATAATTTTCATCTGTATAATATCTAAATATAGGTCCAGTGACTGTTCCTACTCACTATATTAATGACAACTTTCTCCATACTATAAACCAAGGCTTTATGAGAACATACACTTCAGCAACATAAAAGACTATTTACCTCTTTTTGAATTTTCATATCAAGATCTTTCTGTTTTTCAGCAATAGAATCATAATGCCTTTCTCTTAGGTTAACAATTTCTTCCTCAGTAAGAGGCCTACAGAGAAAAATGAGGGAGAAAAAGAAAGAAAAGAAAAAATACTTCTGATAAGTCCAAGTCCAAATAAAAAACTCATAAACCAGAGAAATACTAAAATTTTACTGTAAAATATGTATTAAAGCAATTTGATGCTATAATTTCAATTGGTAAGAGTAAAAAAGCATGCATTCTAACACTTGCTAAAATTTGATATATATGTTGAATAGCATGATATATTATCAGAGTATTTTTTAGCACCACAACCACTATTAAGAAATGTGGACTCCATTTACCTTCACTTTGGTTCTGCTTCAGCCATCTGACCATATCTCAAGATTTCACCATAAAGCATAGAGCTATGCTTTGACAGCTCTCTTACCATTCTGGGACTCGTAACTCTCATACCCACTACCCTCCTATTTATTCTGGCCAATCAGTCAGTCAATCTGGCCCTCAATCCTTCCCTTTTCTCCCAGTCTACCTATCCTGATTACCTAGCTACACTTCACATACAACCAAAGTGGACACCATGGCAAATCTAAAGTACTTTCTTACCAACATACTTACCTTCATGCATTCCTATCATAATACCTTATTCACCCAGCTTACTTTCTGACCTTGGTTCATTTCCATGATTAGCCCTTTCTCCTAAGAGCTGCTAGAGAAAACCTAACACCCAACTGGCTCTCAGCCTCCAGCAATAACTCTTTTCTTAGACATGAGCAACTACCTCTCACATCCTAAGCTAACTACTTCAAATCTTCAAGTACTCCTTAAGTTCTTCATTCAAACTCTCTTCTCTCAGAAGTTAATTTCACCCCACTCTGAAATCTGGGGATATCAACCTGCAATTCCTTCAGCTTCTTGCCCCTCCACCTCTTACTTAAGCCTATCATCTCTATTCTTCCCTCAATCCTCTGAAGAGGTGGCATTCCTTAACTTGTTCAAAGTCATCTGCTATACTTCTACTCTTGATTCACTCAACACTGATGCCACCCTCCCTCCCCCATCCCCAGGGCATTCCCTGGGACATTGCCCTATTAATTAGCACTTCTCTTTCAGCTTCACTCTACTCTTTATCTGTTTTTACCTCTCTTCCATGTGAAGGGAAGAGGGAAAGAAGAAGAAAAAAAAAAGAAGAAAAGAAAAAGGAAAAACCTTCATTTGACCTATATTTATTTCTAGCTACTGTTCCCTCCTTCCCATTTCAGCTAAAATTCATGAAACTAAATGTACACTGATAGCACATCTAGCACTTAATTTGTGTCAGGCCCTCTTCAATGTGCTTTATATATATTAACTAATTTTAATCCTTACACCAATATTATCAGGTAGAGATAGAGATGATACACATGAGGGAAATGAGATGAAGACAGATTATGTCTACCATGTTCTTTTAACTGTTTTTTGCCCACTGAGCCTTGGTTGTCTTCAGACTCTTCTTCTAGCGTCTGACTATGTAGTTCTCAGACCATTGCTCTTTCTCCACACTCCAACCACCCCACTTCCTCCTGGTCGCAATCTCGGGTTGGTGATCTTGATAATTATCATGGTTTTAACCACCAGTATAAGGTGGTATCTCCTACTTCTGTTCCTCTAGCCCTAACTTCTGCCCGTGGCTTTTTTTTATTTTAAGTTTTTTTTTTAGGTATAACATAAAATAAATGTTATTTCACTTAAAAGAGTTTTGACAATTGTATATACTCATATAACTGCCACACAAAGCAAGATACAAACAGATCGATCCCTCCACAAAATTCTCTTGTACCTCTTTTCTGCCAACCTACTTTGTTCATGCAATTTCTTCTGTCTGGAATGCTCTCTTCCTTGGGATAGTTATCACTAACTACACTTCCAGGATCGACATAAGTGGCATGTTCTTAAAGACACTTGTGGTCTACTTGAACACACCTCTTCTCACACATTTTGGGCATGTTTTCCCTGCATGTTTTATATCCTTTACATTTTCCCTGCATGTTTTATAACTGCTAATTAATCTCTTTCCCACCTTATGTTGAAATTAGTCATGTACACAAACTACTTCCTAGACCAGGATATTCTTTCTTCTAATAGAGAGAATCATGTTTGATTTTTTAATCCCACTGCCTAGCACAGTGCCACATGACAGTTGTCTATGTTTGCTAAACTAAAAAAAGATGAAGAACATGCATTTGAAATATGAAACAGTATATGAAAGTATTCTCTTGATATAAGAACTCTTGAGTTAAAGACAGATGGTTCTTTTTCAAGTAGCTCCTGTAATTTCAGAAGAACCTAAAGAGGCTGTTTAAATAACTGAGGTATTAAGGTTCTTGTTAACCTGATTAGTAAAACAAGTTTTAGAATGTCGCGAGGAAGAAAAAGAGGGATAATATTTTAAAAATTCAAGGAAATGTACTTATTAATATTAAATAGTTTTTTAAAAACTAAAAAATACATGACTCAGGTTCAATAGGTAAGCACTAGGCAATTATGTACATTAAATTCCTTAATGTTCAAAACAAGTTTGAGACATTATTATTTGCCTCAATCTTATAGAAAGAGAAAACTAAGGTCCTAATATGTAAACTGTCCAATCTCTCAAAGCGAGCAAATGACAGAGCCTCGATTCTTAGAGAGCTTCTTATGGTTCACACAGACATTGTATTAAAAAAAAAAAAAAAAAAAAAGAGCCTTACCTATGACTGCTTCCTGGGCTTTCACCCTGTATAAAAATTAAACAATTAAAGAAATTTCACTAGTTGAATTTCTATGCAAGGCAATGCAATACTATTTTTATTTAATCAAAATATTTCCTGCTTATCTATTTTTATCATGTAAATAAATTTTATTATTAAAAGTGTTTTAAACAAAAAGCTTTAAAATTTTACTACTTCTCAAAAGCAAAACTGCATATCTAGTTTAATTATACATTAACTAGTTATTGGACATCTTAATGTTTTTCTAAGAAATATAATATTCTATACCAAATGAACTTCTGGGGTCAGGATGGTATTAGACAATATACTTTCTATACCCTCTTCATTTACAGTTGACCTTCATTATTTGTAGCTTCCATATTTGCAAATTTAACTATAAGCTAAATTGTATTTTAACGTCAAAACTAATAATCCCTATACTTTTATGATCATGAACAGATTTTCACAGGGCAGCAAAAACTTCAAGTTGCTAGACAGGCACCTTCCCAGTAGAGACAGAACGTAGTGATGCTCTGCCTTCTAGTTTCAGTTCTCATACTGTCCTCTTTACAGTCTATTGAGTCCCATATTTTTGCATGTTTGTGTATTGTTGGTGATTTCACTGTGTAGGGTTGAAGTGCTGTCTGATCTTCCTAGTCACGTGAAGGCTGTGGCAAGCCCCGTGGAAAAACTGTGTGTGTTGGATAGGCTTCTGTTCAGACATGATTTACACTGCTATTGTCCATGAGTTCAAAGTTAATGAATCAATAATATAGATTAAAATAAGGTGTAAAGCAGAAACCTAAAACAAGGTAATTTACTGACTGGGTGATGAAAATGTTGTGACTAGAAGCTTACAGGAATCTAACTCTCTATTTTCCCTAAGAGTAATGTTCCAGTTGGTAGTCAATAATTCAGCATTTATGGCAACTTTATAGGGTATAACTACCACAAATGATGAGAATCTATTGTTTTTGGGGTTTTTATCACATGGTTATGAAACTGCCTATAGTTTTTTTTCCCTTCAAAGTAAACCATTATTACTTACAAGGCTGATTTGAATTTATGCATCTTTCTTATACACTTAAGGTATTCACATGTGATAGTTAAAATATATGGCCAACTGACAACAGGAATAAAACTCCAACTGATAGGAAACAGCAGCACAAAACAGGGTGATGTTCAACTAAACCAAACACAAAATATGATGCAGGAGACGAAAAGACCAGTTAGTAAAACAAAAGCAAACAAAAACTCAACCAAACAAAAAGCACCTTAGGAAAACACATGGAACCACATTCTTTTAACAAGCAGTATGATACAAAAAAGGTTGAAAGGACTCTTACATTTAGCACTTAAAGTTTAGAAACTTTAAAAACATTAAGTGTTTGCTTACACTTATTTTAAAAAAATAACATGGAATTAAAATGACTTGAAATGGGAAAGAAACTAGGTTCTATGAAACATAAAAATATTTGGGAGAAATTTTACTAGGAAACAAAAGGCTATGCTAGTTTCCCAAATGTGTTCTATCGGATGATAATAAATACGTATCATTTTCTGAGAAAAGGAAGTATACCCAATTAATTTGGGAAATGGTGAGTTGAATTGGTTTAAATAATTTTCTTAACAGTTCTCTAACAGCTTCTTTAACAGTCTGTCTCGGAACCTTTACCATATTAATTTACATTCTGAGTATTCCATACACGCTGGGAAATGTTGGGCTAAAAAATAATTTAAATTTAGTTTGATACATTTTCCTCTTTCCTTAGAAACAAAAAGTGATAAAAGGTCAGCTCACAGAGTTCTTGTAGTAGAACTCATTTTAGAGTTGTGTAAAGTTTGCCCAAGGGGGGTTTAGTAACTTGCACAAACTCATACAATTAGTTTAGTGAAACTTAAGTTTAGCTCATAAACTAAAACTCTTCTAACTATAACCAGTGCATAAGAAATATACACCACAGTTCACCAATTCTACACTGTATTTTTTTTTTCATATTTTCACACTTCTACACTTGGAATGCCTCTTAAATTTAAGTTTTAGATGAGACGAAATGCAAAATGGCTAAAGTCAGAAAGTGATTATAGAATGGGCATGTATAAATTCTACCCTCAGAAATCTATGAAAACTATGGTTAAAGAATGGATCTATCTTGGGTTGTTGAGAAATTTTACCTACCTAATGGCAAGAGGTTAGAAATATCCTTTTAAAAGTTCCTTAAGTTCTATAGCATGCTTTAAAATATGATATATGTTTATATATTTAAAATACATGAAACCAACATATAAAAGTATATATAATAATACCACATAATAGCATTATATGTTATATATGAGAAAACTCTGAATGATATCATCATATCAATGATATGATAATATAAATTAGTAAAAGGACATAATTAGGGACTAAGAAGTAAAAATAAAAACCAAAAATCAAAAATCCTAAAAGACAATAAAATAAAATTTTTAAAATAAAAGCTAAGACTAACATGATGATTCAGGAGAACAAATACTGGTTTTGTACTGTAGAAATACTTACTTCATCACTTTCTACTAGATTCTCAAACTGAAAGAACAAGAAAGCAACTGTTAGGGAGGGATATTTGTCTCAGGTATATATCTCAAAAAAATGGTCACTTTTTGGGGCGCCTAGGTGGCTTAATCGGTTAAGCGTCCGACTTTCGCTTAGGTCATGATCTCGCGGTTCGTGGGTTCGAGCCCCGCGTCGGGCTCTGTGCTGACTGCCAGCTCAGAGCCTGCAGCCTGTTTCAGAGTCTGTATCTCCCTCTCTCTCTGACCCTCCCCTGCTCACACTGTCTCTCTCTGTCTCTCTCCTAGAAATAAATAAAATATTAAAAAAAAAATGGTCACTTTTTCACTTCAAAAATAATACACCTTTATACTTTTAAGATCTTTGAGTCATATGTCCCTTATACACTGTTCATTCAACAGTCCTACAAGATAGCCAAAATAAGTATATACTGTTATTTATGATTTTATATGAAAAAAGGAGAATTATAGCAATTTCCTTCATAAATCAGAAACTTTTTAAAACTTATAAACTATTTTTCACCTGAATTATTTTATATGGTTGTTTTAAACCCACACTACCAGAATTTTCTCCTTGAATTTAAAAAAAAAACTAGTCATAAGAAGGAGAATTTACTCAAGAAATAGGGACTTAAAAGATGCCCAATTAAGGATTTGTCTTATAATGTTTATATTTATTCATCTATTCATTAACTATTTACTGAAAATCTACCAAATGGTAGTCGGTGCTCCCAAATACAGTGTCTTTCTACAGATAGAAAGGTAAACAATTTGATGATGATGTGATGAACAGTATTATGTCTAATGACTAAATGAAAGTCATTACTACTAAATTATATTACTAAAATATTTGTATTTTAAATATAAATAATTTGATAACCACCAAAAGAAAAGTTTTATTGTTAACACTGTTTATTAAAGATCAAGAAAACAATGCATTTAAAAGGTTTAGAAAGACAAGAATTTAAAGAAGTGACTTAACCTGTTTAAAATTATTATCTTGAATTTCTTTTTTTTTCGGTTTGTGATTTTTTTAAAAAACTAATTTCTGATTTACTTGCTTCCTTATTTAATATAGAAGGCAGTGAAGTACAGTGTTCAAACTTTGAAGCTCGGCAGTTTGGGAATGGATTTAGGTTTTGCCATTTATAGGCTGGGTAACAAAGTCCAATTTCTTCACCTGTCTAAGCCTCTAATTCTCATCCATAAAATGGGATGACTGCCACTCATTCAACAGAACTGCATTTAGAATAATGAGTGATGAAATTTATAAACTGTATGGTGGAGTAGGTGGTACATAGTAGGGCCTCAGTACATTCTATTATTATATTTTACACACAAAGAATAAGCAAATCAGTGATTCATCCTGTGTAGTTGCTTAAAGTCTGCTTTCTGCTTTGATCCTACTACACCTCTCCACGAAGGGGGGTGGAGGGGCAGGCCAACCATCTATCTCTAGAATCACCACCTACTGAGCCATGTAACTACTACCAGAGTACCCTCTCTTTGAATTATGCTGAGTGAAAAAAAAGACAAAAAATCAAAAACACTACTTCTTAGAAACAGCAATTCTATTAGAAGAATAGGACCTTAATCTTCTGCAAACTTCTCTTTATTCACCACTCCCCTCCCCACACCAATTCTTTTCCTCTTCATTGGCATCAGTGATATTGAAATATAACAAGTCCATACTAAGTTTAGGACCCTTTATGAAAAGAAAAATATCCCTCCTGCCTTCCTAATGGTATTTTTATTCAATTAGATTCATGACTCTACTTACCTCTATAGTTAAGTGCTCACCTCTTGAGCATGTTCTAAAATACTTGGATCTGGGAAGAAAAATAGGAAAACTTTAAAAATCACAATTAATACTAAAACTGAGCCAATATAGTAGCATAAAAACATTTCCATAAAAATATTTCCCGTATTTTCAAACTTAGTTATGAGTTTAAAAGTGTCAAACCAATGTTTTTCTACTGACACTAATATTTACTCAACCAGTAATAATAAATTATTTATTGTATTTACTACCTAGAACAGAATGCAATTAAATTTTAAAACTCATCTCATTGTTTTTACTGTATCAGGAAAGTATGTTAAAATACTGATGTGTTAAATAATATATTACAGTGTGTCTCCAATTTTCTAACACATAGGCAAAACAATGTAAATCTGAAAAGATATATGCCAATATGCTAAGAGTGGTTATCTCTGGACTGTGGAATCCCATGTTTATACAAAGCTAGGTGCTTTTTATTCTTTCTATGCCCTTATAAATTTTAATCATTCTCTTCTTCTCCTATGTGAAATTTACATGTAATCAAATAAGAATCCCCTTTGCTATATCTGTTCCAAGAACATGTCCATACTCTATTAACTATGTTTCTGTCCTCTATTATAGTATGAAAATCGGTATAGGGCAGAGGCGCTCAAACTTCTTCACTACTGGAGGTGCCAGATTATGACTTTCACTTAGAATGTAGTTAGTGTTATAGCTGCTTAAAATGATGGAGGAAAGGAGGAGAGGGCAAGATGGCGGAGAAGTAAGGAGCTCCGTACTTGCACTCGCGACCATACATCACACAGAAAAGATCTGAAGACATTGGAAACCTTACAAAACCTGAGAGATTGGGAGAAAAAGGACGCAGAATCCACTGATATAGCCTTCTAATGTGAGTGCGAACCTGGGAAGATAAAATTGGGCTGGGATCGGAGACTCCAGGGTGGGAGGCGTTCCCCCTCTACCCTCTACGGGGAGTGAGAGGAGAAAAGGAGAGAGTCCGAAACAGAAAAACCTCCACACGGGGGAGAAAAACCTCCGTTGGAAAGACCGTACTTGCCAAATACCTGCACACCAGGTCCCCTCGCGCCAACTGGTCCTGGAGGGGGCTGAGCACACA